>NW_008236640.1:1163392-1175460 GCF_000691975.1 Corvus brachyrhynchos | reverse complement strand
GTTCTCTGCTGGTCCCCAGATGATGCGATGATTAATGTGTTGGGTGCGAGCTGCTTGTGATTCCAAACACTCATCTGCAGACAGAACTAGGAAACACCTGGATAGAAGGACTGCACCAGAAGACTTCAGTCTTTCCATCAGTTGTTAGAAGGAGCATCGGGGGAAAGTATCAACTGCTCTGTCTTGTGCTGGGGGATGAGATGAGATTTATCAGAGAAGCCCAAGGAGCTACACGGGGTGAATCTTCAGCCAGCATGAATGCAGAAAACTCACACTCGAGCCTCATACATCATCTTTAACATGTCTGATCATGTCCAGCTGTTACAACATGTAGAGCACTTATCACTCACACATCTCAGTCTCCTGCAATACTTTTCACTGCTCAAGCACCTCGGGATAGGTGGAGGAGGGAAAAGAAGGGAGCCTTCATTCCTACACAGGAATTTCCATGCTTTGGGAAGTGTAAATTAGAGCATTACTACTAGTCTGACAGTAAGTTTGCTAATAAATGTGTAGCAACATATCTAATTGCATAATGAGAGATTAAATGATTATGACAGTCTTTGAAATGAGGAGAATAAAGAGAAGAGAAAATTAATGTAAGGGAGAGCTCTGGTAACACAGCAAACTAGCTGCAATTTCGAAACTTTGATAAATTTATAAAAGACAACTGCTCTAAATAAGCTTCCAGTGGAATCTATAAAGCTTGTTCTGAGTTAGTTCCAAGTTACATGACCTCTAAAAATTATTTAAAGGACGAAGGACCCATCATCTCAAAAACACAAGTTTTTCACACTTCTAGGCAACACTCAGCAGCAGAAGCATCAGCCAAGACATGACTGGGAAACAAGTACAGCAACATCATTTGATTAACACCTACCTTACCTTTAAAGCTGTACAGGAGGGGAGTTCAAAGAGCAGTTTCCCTACAGTTACAATAAAACTTAGAGTACTCAAACAGAAGTGCTGAAGCTCTAGTGGGAGAATGATGAGTTGATAAATATTATAGTGTGCATGCTGCTTTAGTCATAGCTTAGGTTCTCAATGAGTTACACCCACATAAGTTGGTTGGGGTTTTTTTGCCACATGCAAATACTTAAAAGTCATTTAGCAATGATTTTTATTTTCTTAAAACCTTGGAAGTTTTAGGTGCTGGTACTTAACAAACCCTTCTGCAAGCTTGGGAGTGGGTGGGAGGAAGCAGGAAGAGGAGGTACTGGACTCTCAAAAGGGGAGTTTACGTAGGCAAGACTGGTCTCACTGATCTCCCAAAATCTCTTTTGCAGCTGGTAGAGCCTGGCTGTTTAGAAGATTCTTCAGAGGAAAAGTCTAAGATGCTCCAAGCAGCCTTAAGGAACACTATCTCTGTCCCTAAGTTATAGAACACTACAGAGGCATTTTATGTCCTAAATCAGACAGAAGCAATGTATTTGTAACTAACCTCACTACAAAAATAGGTCAGTTCTTACGGAATCTAAACCTACAACTCATAGCCCAAGTCATCAACCAGTTTTTAAAAGAATCCTCTGAGAAGGACAAAATGAAATGAGACTATAGTAGGATTTGACCTGTATCTTACTCTCCTTTTACTCAATAAATACGAAAATATTCCATTTTAATTTTTTTTAAAATGTGAATCTATTTTTCAAATAGTTCCAAGCAGACATGCATTTTCCAGTGTCATTCAGATCACCTGGTTGAGGATCCACAGAGAGTCCATTACTCATGCAGGGATAGCAGCAAGAAAAATGTTATGGAGTTTAAGGATGTGAAATTGCTAAAATCTGGTCAGAAAATAGGCCAACTGCATGATCTGGCTTTCTATTAATTTTCTTCTGTATTGGGCATGAAATATTGGCAGAGCAACTGTCAGAGAAAGTGAGACTGAGATGATGAAGGACCAGTTACAGCTTATCTGTGCTCAAAAAACACCAAAACACACAAACCCACACAAGACCCAAAATCCAGAGCAACACATTTCATTTGTCTGGGGACTAGTCATGGTACTGGCTTCCTCCAAAAAAAGGAAGGAAACACTTTTCCAAAAGAGATGAAAGTCCTCTGAAGCAAACCCCTTAATGTGCCATGTATTGCATGGGCTCTACAGCTCTTTAAATGCTTGCAAAAAAAGACAGGTGTGATTTTAAATCAACCATTTGTATATCCAAGGAGACCAGAAATGAAGAACATTTGGAAGAACACTTCAAAAATGTGGAGGCTCCCATTGGAAGTACCTTCTAGTTATTCCCTATTACTCATACCTATGCCACATTCTGGTCCTACATTTGAAAATAATGCTAAGTATGTAAACATAAAAATAAGATACTGCCCTAAAAGAAACCTTTTAGCAGGTAAAACCCCAAACATATTTTCTATAAAAGCCTAATCTTGTTGCTATAAAGAAATGTAGAAAGAGTTAAACACATTTGCAGAGAAAACTCCTTCTGTGAAAACCCCTCAAAAGCAATTTTTCTTCTTATATTTTTTTCTTTTTTAAATCATAGTGGTAACATTCCATTAGCATTTCAGGTAGAGTGGGAAAGCTGTGGTTACAGTTATAACCACATTGAGCATTGCAACAATATTTGGTTTGCCATAGTTTTTTCTATGTAAGCCTATTGACTGGGTTCTGATCTACACACCCATGTCTCACAATAAAAGATTGAATCCCATTATGTTACTGAGTCATTGCTGTCAATGACAATCATGACAGACTACTTACCAATAGCACAGAAGGCCAGAAGAGCACTTTAGAAAAGCATCAATTCTGCAGCATTGCTTTACAGTGATAAAAACAAAGCTTTTCACAGAGTTCCTTAGAGCACTTTGGCAACGTTAGGAAAAGGGCTCATGGTGTTACAGAATATGGGTGAGTTATGAAGCAGATTCTAGGACAAAACACTTGAATTACGATCTGTTAAGCCATCTGTATCAAATTGCTGTCTGAATTCACTTTGTAGAAAGCTTGCATGCAGATAATAAATGTATATTTATTATACATAAAGGTATATATATACAATATTTATATATTGTTATAGATAAAGGTATATATTATATATATATACACTTTTTTATATAACCATAGTAGTAAATATACTAAGATACAAGTTTGTACATACCTCAATACATAAAAAATACCCCAAGCTTACTTAAGTAACAGAAACACGTTCTGACTATGAGTTTAAGTAAAAATTACTTTCATTATGCTCCAGAAGCATAAAATACAAGGCAGCTAATTGGAAAAAACCAAAGAAAACAAAAAACCCATTCTTTTTATTTGTAATTATTTACGGTGATACAACATTTTAGGATACTTTAAAGCTTGTTTGGCTGAGTTGGATTCTAAAGGTGTATTTGCCTTGAAGCAAGCCAAGAAACATGACCTTTGCAAGGCTTTAAGATTACAGTTCCTTGTCTCGAAGGTGTTTGAAGTGAGGGAGAATAAAGATTTCACCTGGCCTACCAAAGAAAAAGAGACTGTATCTTCCCTGTGTATTACCCTTCCAACATACAAAAGACAGCTAAGGGGTTAGAAACAACTCTAACCTGCCCCAGTTCACACTCATGGCACCTTGGGTGGAAAGATTTTACTGCTCTGGAACATAACTGAGGGTCAACTAAAGGACCTCAACTTCTCCCTGCCTTCAGTGGACTCTGCATTAAGTCTCAAGAATGCTTACAAAAATCCAGGTGTGTAATAGTCAGCCTCCAAATGTTCTTTCAAAATGTATTTCTCTGGTTCTGCTGTGTGCCTGTGACAGCCTCTCCCCCATTTGTGCAGGCACAATTTGAGCAGTTATGTACACATCTGTGAGCTTAATGTTGGTCCCCACACTGAGCGCCCAGGGAAATAAAGGCGACTTTCCACAGCCACAGTGGGCATTAATCCACGACATGCAAGCAACAGTTATGTGCTCCTGGTGCTAAAGATGCCAGGCATGCATATGAAGTTGCTCCTAGTCTCAAAATTAAACATCACAGGACCTTTACCAAGGTAACAAAAATTAGTAATGAAGCCTCCAGTACCCAGAGAGCTGTGTTCTTCAAGATATTCCATCCCAGGTAACAACAAGGGTTTTGGGGGTAATTTTTGGTTTTGGTTTGTTTGTTTTTGTCTGTTAAAATACTCCTTATTTTGGGGACGGTAGACATGTTACAACTGCTGAGTATCCTGTGGCATGGCATCAGCTAGTGGGAACCCACAGCTCACCCCAGCAAGCTCTGCTCTAAAGGAGAATGGGAAGAGGCAGGATAAGATGTATTAGAAGATGTTTCACCAGGCTACATCCTCTGAATCCAAATGATTTTCCCCCTGTGAGAGACTGCCCTCTCAACACCATAGCTCTATTTAAAGTGGTGTAAGCATTTAATCAGTGAGTGTTTAATCAAGCTTTTAAATAAAGCTGAACTAATATATTAAGCTCACCAATATTTTTCAAAACATTTACAATGTGATTTCCTTAATGACTTTAGTTTCTAGCTAGCCCCTTTAAAGCCCTTTCATTGAGCTAGAGCACATGATTTCATTCACACTTTAAAAGCTTTTCCTATGCATGCTTTTCAAAGCTGATTTGTCTGAATTAGACACATGAACGATATCTAAATTTTCTGCATTACTCATTACTACAAACTATGAAGTATCATTCAGGGGTTAACACAATTATCTGCTAATCTGCAAAACAGCTCTTGTCAATAATGAAACTAAGTAAAATACATTTGCATGTCCTCTTTTTATTGAGATAAAAACAAATTTGGTATATCTAATGAGACATAAAACTACTTAAGTTATATCAGGAAGAGTTCTTGCTGTAAATACATTTTTAGCCTTTTTTCCCCTTTATTCTGTAACAGTCTCTTTATAGAGTGCTTGCACTGTATTTTTTTTAGATCCATCTATATGCTTCTGCACAGGATAAATCAAACCCAAAAATATTAGCAGGATCTCGATTTTGTATTCAAACAGCTGATTCTCCAGCAAAAAAAATTTTCCTGCATACTCCATTTTTGTTTTCCTTAAAACAACTCAGAAAAAATGTGAATCTAAAAATATGGTACATGCCACAAACCCCTCAGACAGCTCATATAGTGACAATTGCAGAGAACAGAATTCTGCTGAAAGAATAGAGAGAAATAGATTTAAAAGGAGTCAGTGAATCAAAAAACCCTGCTTTCAGCTTGATGCCAATAAAAACCAGAATCACTCAGTTCCTTTGGATTGTTTTCTATTTATTTTCTTTTCTTTTATGCGGTTAATATTTTAGGAAATTGTTGGGTTTTTCCCCCCCTTTTTTTGTCACCACAGACACTCCCTTTAGGCAACCGTGCATCAACAATCCTCCCACGTTCAAAGTCGGCTACATCTGTTGCTCTTTCCCATTGTTGAAAATTCCTGCCTTAATCCTATTTGACTTTATTCATGCAAAGGTCATCCTGAATTCAACAAATGGAGGAGCGATAGCAGGCACACTGTTGAACATGGCTAAAAAATGCTGTTGTAGAACATGCAGCTAGTGTGCCGGCACTATCGCACAAGTACTCGCTTTATTATGCAGCCTCTTGTCACCACAGCTCTGTTGCAGTATGAATTGGCAACATATTTCTCCTTGCAACTCAGGAATACAACATTTTCCTTCTAACTGGCTTGATTTTCTCTCCTTTAAGAAGGTTTGTGCTTAACTTGCGTTTGCTGGCAGGTATGACTGCAACATACAGAATTAAGGCTTGGCTTCTGGCACCTATGGCTTCCCTTTTTCTCCTGGATTTTACCTCTAAGCTTCACAAATCTATTCCAACAACCTGCCCACCTAAAACTAATGGTGATCGCCATTTTAAATAAATTAGCCAAAATTCTATCTAAAAATACTTCTACAAACCAGGGTAGAACAGCTAATACAAATACCTCATTTTAGGGCCATCACTGCACTGTAGATTTGCTTACAAATGCCATCTATTTTGGTTTTAGACTTATTTTTCTTTCCCAGCAACAAAAAGCATTCTGGCTTAGACCTGATTTATTCCTATGCTTAAGTATCTGACCCAAACCAAAGAACATTTAGCAGGAGCAGTGAATTAGTAAGCAAACCAAAGTTAACTATCAGACTGATTTATGAAGGGAAGACAATTATTTTTGTAATACTTCCATAACTCATCATGACAGAAGGAAAGGAATATTTATTCATGCACACTTATTTCCAATTTGAGGTGCTTGCCAACCACGATGAACCAAACCCATCCCTCAGGCAAGCAGAGAACCAGGCACATTGTTAATGTGCTCCTTTCACTGAGTGCTGCACTAGGGGCCATGGATGGGCCATGGATGGTGGAGAGAGCACCCAGGACTTTACCTAAACCAGCCCCAGCATAAAGCTCAAGGTAACAGCTAAAAGTCAAATGCTACAATGTCAGCTTCTACAAATTGTGTTGAGGTCCTTGTTAGCTGCAAGGGAACACTGGAAATAATCAAGTTTTCAATTTAAAAGCTGTCCTGCACTCTGCCTGTGTGGGTCTTGTTAAGGAACCTGATAATAAGGTATCAAAACTGTACAGAAAAAGGATAGATTTTATCAGGTTTTTGTTGCAAGATTTTGAGGATTTTTGTTTTGACAATGGTTTAAAAAGGTCTTAGGAGAGGAGAAGTGTTCCTTCTTTCTTCTACCTTTTAAAGAGCAAAGCTTGAACTAAACATGAGTCTGTGAAGCCCAGCATGAGAATCAAAGTCCTCCAGGTCACAAACCACAGGAAGGCAGCCCTCCAGCACCTACATCAGGAGCCCATAGCCTTGTGCCATCTGCCTGACTCCCCCAGCTCCCTTCTGCCAGAGAAGTGAAGGCAAATAACTTACAGGAAATAGAATAAAATAAAAGGCCCTCATCAGGGATAAGGATTTTCAGATGACAGAAGCTGGCCTAGATCTCATTAGAGCTGACCCAATGCAGTTGTCATGCAGATGTTTGGGCAGGCCAGGACTGCTCCATCTGTCCAGCCAGTGGCTGTGCCTAATCCACTTGTCCTCTGGGAGAGAAACCAAACACTGCCATGGAAGCCTTGATATTTAAGAACCATAGCACTCCAGAAACCTCAATGCTTCTGCCAGCTCCTAACTTCTTCCTTGCATTTATGCACCTCAGGGATATTTTATGGATAGGTTTCAGGCAAACGTCTTTGGCACCTCCATGAGGAGATGAGTCCCCTCCCCAGTCCTGCAGAAATGGGTGCAACGAGAGACTTGTCTCAAAAGCAGCACTGAACTTGGTTCACATGCCCTGCTCTCCCCTCTGGGGATCCCCCACTGCCATGATCCCCATCTCTCTCTCTCTCCTGGGACTTCAAGCATTTCATTCACCTCATAAGGGGGGAAGTTAGAGCCCAGAAAAGGCAGCATGAATGTTCCCACAATCCAAAGGCCTTCTCCTCTCCCCTGATCTCAGCAGCCTTGAAGTTATTCCAGAATCAGGAGAAGAGTTTTATTTGACCAGTGTTGCGCATGTGGGTAAGACAGACTGTTGAGCACTTCATTCAAAGAAAAGGAAAGTTTTACATAAATCATCACATATATTTATATGGGAAAAATTAAAGAAATTCTCATGCCAGTGTCATTTTTGAAAAAATATGAAATAAGTATTTTTTGTTACAGTTTGCCTACAGACAATGGTGGGTGCTGGCATTTCAATGACAAATAGCAACACTATGTCACACTACATATCTGTTGGCTTTTCCAGTTTCTGCCAGAGATGGATTTTGTTCTCACAGAATAGTGCACAATCTTAAACTTCCAAGATGAAATAAAACATATGAAATTACTGCAATTACATATCTAAAGAGTGTATTTTTCCACAACAACTGAAGTAATATTTTATGACAACACATCTGAGTTCTATAATTTGTAAATGTAAGTTAAATTTAAAATATGAAAAGTGAGGTCTGGAATGTCATAACACTGGTGCAGTTACCAAACCTTACGTGCGCAGACATTTTGCAGAAGTGGTAACTGGCGCAACTCAGAACTGCTGCAGGCACTGACAAAGCTTCCATCCATTTCAGTAGGAGCTACATTGCACCAATAATGCACAAGTACCTTAAAGAGCAGTTATGAAAATGACAGAAGCAGTCAAACATTTATCAACCTGAACACTATGTATATTAATTTGCAATGAAAAATATTTTTCCAGGACAGCTCTGGAGACCCGTTGTCTGCATCCCCACTACTAATTAAGAGCCTAAAGAAGAAACAGTCAAACACTTAAGTAGCAGCACTGAAAGCTGCCAAATCAAGTGTTCAAAGATTGTGGTTACAAATACATTTTTATTAGTACCGTTTGTATAGTAGCATATATATGTTTTCGAATAAAAACTGAGGTCCACAAAAGAACCCACCTCCAAATTATTGTAAGCTAATGCTTTTGAGTCCTCAGGTTGAATCACCTAAGACCTGACCTTACAGAGAACTGTTTGTTTTATGATAGTTCATGGGACACAAAACAGCACTCTCTCAGCTGCATGGCACTACAGTCAAGCCAATAGCTCTGTTAATTTATCCGGGTTGGATGCAGCTGTGAACTTGAGAAAAAAGAAAAACAACCAACAAACCACCACAGTCCAAAATCTGGTTCAAGAGATTAGCTTAGCAGCACACATTAAGGAATTCATGACAGAGGGAAGGATTCATTCTCTGCTCCTGGACAGCACTCAATTGTCACAGAAAGCAGTGCCTTTTGCTGGCCCTTGGCTCAGCACACTGCCTGGGCTGGCTCCCTGCAGAACAGCACATACAGTGTGGTGTGAGCCACCATGTGAGGACGTGTTTCCATCTAGGTAATACTGCAGCTTCTGGGACAAGGAGAGAAGTAATGGGCTGAGGATGGAAGCAGCTCAGCTCTGCCTCCAGTCCCGGGCATAACTCCTGCTACAAGAACATTTGGGCAAATTGCTGAGGGTTTTAACCCCCAAATTCTGAAGGAAGCATCTCTCTTAGAGATAATGTGACTATAGAGCAGCACCTACATCTTTCTGACAGCATGGGCATAAGACACCTCAGTCAGAAGGGCAGAAAGCCACACACAGAACATGGAAGGGCTTGGTTTCATCTATAGTCTTGATGTCCAACAGTGGGTACTTGTTGGCACCAATCACGGAAATAATAGGAAGGCAATATAGTCAAGTTCACAAACACCTTTTAAAACTCATGAAAACAGTAATAAGAAATTGCTTAAGTACCGAATTTAATAGATGGAGCCTCTTTTATTCTTTAACACTTGAAAAGCTGCAAGTTGAATGACTTGTCTGTGCTTCCACATGATTATGTCACTATCTCTCTGTTCATATTATGTGTGCAGCTTGTCTTTCTTCCTATTAAAAGAAAAAAATATCTTTGGGCTGCATGCAAAGGCAGATTTTCTCAGAATGCCTTTTTCTTTGCTTAAGTTGATAATAGTTGACATCTTCCAATTCTATCCAGTGCCTTCCAGATCTTCCTTGGGCTTGAACCATCTGTCTACATAGGGAGTGACAAAAAATCTCATGAAAAGGAGCTGTACAATTCCTTTGCAGCAAATGTGAAGCTGAAAAGGAGTAAAATCATTGAAGAAGATGTTCCAGAGAGCTGGGGAGTCCTTATGTGAAAGGACAACTGGAGATACTTTTGATACCAAGAGATAGTGAGTGATCTTTATCTCCCATTTGGAGTTTACTGTCATTCCTCCACTTGGTTCCATTACTACACCTGTGTTTTAGGATGAAATTTTCCTACTGTTTGGTCACATAAGGTTGATAATCTTGAGGTAAATAAAAGTGGAGAAAACAAGCAGCTGGAGACTTTAGGATCTCTGATATCTTGGGAGCTGTGCCTAGTGCTATATGAAATGTCACTTCTCCGCCTTCCACCAAACCTACCTGAGTGTTTTGTGCTCTAGCATTTATTCTGACTTAGAATAAATAAGAAGGAGAAACAAAAATTACAGGTTTCTTCTTGTTCCCTTGAAAAGCATCTGAGAATTTCTCTTCTTTCATAAGGAAGTAATTTGTACTCCCTTTGCTGCTTGAAGGACAAACTGTCTATCAGGTAGAAATTTTTCTGGACAGCCTGAACATCCCAAAGCATTGCAGATACACAGCAGATTACCAAGGATACTGGATGGAGATGGGTTATTACATATCATGCAGAAAAAGGATTCTGTTATTTCCTATAAATGTTTCATCAGAGCTTAAATGAGCTAGCTTGTCTGGCATGAGAGAGCAGATTATTACCTGGCATGCAAAACAATTAATTTTAGTTTTAAAATGAGAGACAGAGGTAGCTGAAACAATGATGGTGACAAACAGAGATGTTACTATTGGCTTTGGACTATTATGTGAATGTGCATTCTCCTCTTCCACCAACTTAAAAGGCCATCAAAAATTCTTGTCTAAAAGCACCAAAACCAATTCCTGTGTTTTCATGACTACCAGCAACACCATGCCTTTCAAAAAGGCAAGAATGGTGTATACAATAATGATAGCTGATTTATCATCCCATCCTGATGCCATACACTTTCATCAGTTGCAAGGCATAACTAAAAATCCATTCAAGGTAAAGTTCAAAAAGCATCTTGTGGTCTGATATCAATTTTATGTCTGTTCATATAATCATGTATTGCGCGAGAAACATCTATCCCCAGGATGGAGTGCAGGAGTTGCATTTACTGAGAGATTCTGGGCAGGCAGCTGTGAGATGAAGCTCTGAGAGCTCCCAAATTCCAGGCTGGCAGGTCGTCAGCCTGCAGTAGTTACTCTGTAATGTGGTGGCTGATTGACCAGTGGTACACTGACCTGCCGACCCACAATCAGAGCTGCGACCGGGTAAGTTTTACACCACTGACGTGTTCCCATACCCCTGTTACCATTCCCCTTTTTTTCTAGCTTCTTAGTTAATAAAGAAAGGGGAATGTAAAGAGGGAGGGAATGGAAGCCCCCCCCCCGAGAATTGCAAATTTTTAACTCTGTTTAAAACTGTAGCAGAAACACCTGCCAACCAACACTCCATTAGGAAACCCAGCACTTGTCCCACCACCACCCTCTGGATGTTCCTGATACCACTGGCAGGGGAGGCTTGAACTGTACTGCAGCCAAAAGAAACCCTGGCAAAGACTACCCCCCTCTGTGAGAGCATCCATACCAGTGTCCAGAGAAAAATCCCCTGAAGGATTTGAGGACTTGTTGGGACAATGGCTTATGGGTGTTTCTGATTGTTTTTGTTGTTCCATGTGTGTTTGGTTGTTCGGGGCGTCCGGTTCTGGGATCTCTGGGGGAGGCCTTTTTAATTAATACAGAAAAGAGAAGTTGTGGTGGCCAATTGGCCAGTGGTACAAGAGACAGAGAGGGCTCTTGGTAAGACAGTCTCTGGTGCCAAAGACTTTGGTTATGGTGAGGGAAAGGAGCCTCTCCCAGGATGCCTTCTACAGTTATAGTAATGAACCCCAGTTCTGCTTCCCTGGTTGGCTCCTGGTGTTAGCCACACCCCTGTACTTAAGCTCAAACTGTCACATGTTCAGGGTCATTTCGCCTCTGGAAACCTTCACAAGTTGTAGCAATAAACTGCTCTCTCTGGAACTCTATGCAAGGACCCTTCTCAACTCCTTGCCGTCGGCTTAATATTACTGAAGCCATCCCTGCGTCTGTGCATTCACGCGTGTGAGCCACAGAGCCGGAGGGGGCTCGGTAATACTGTAATGCATGTGTTTAACCAGCACAGGCTTCCAGACCCTGAAGACAGGACAAAGGACTTGAGACCAAGCTGGATTCACCAAATATAACATACCTGCTTACTTTCAGTAGGTTAATGGTAATGGCAGAAACCTGATGGATTCATGAGGCATCAACTGGAGCCTTGGCTAAAGTCTGGCAGTAAACTGAATGCACCAAATCACAAGAAAAGCCTCTCTCAGAATTGTTTTCTGAAAGTGAAGGGCATATGCTGTCCATCAAAGGAGTCAATGAGTAATATCAATTCAGAGCAAGATTTATTTCTTTTAACATTTAAAAATTAAACATTCCCTATGGTTGAGATTGCTTACCTGTTTCCTCCAGTTCCCTAG
>NW_008236640.1:1154412-1163343 GCF_000691975.1 Corvus brachyrhynchos | reverse complement strand
CTCCCTCATTCTCACAAAGACAATAAAATCCTTGATTGTGCAGAGACACATTGCTTTAGCTTCTCTACCACGAGACATAGTTGCCAGCTCTGGGACTGATCTTTCTTCAAATAAATTCAACATAATGCAGGGAAGAGAAGAAATGCTGCAACTGGCTGAGACTTCACCCTGCTGAAGTTCGTATGTGTATTTTGTAATCAGCTAAAGCCAACGATGACCACTGATATGCATGCTATGTACTGGTCTGATACATTTTGAGCTTGAAACCACTTTTTTTCACACAAAGTCAACAAGTGGGGGAAATTTAAAAAGTCTCTACCACCTCTGCGAAAGGCAGAACCTGGTTATGCAAACCAAGTAAAGAACAGTAACACATGCATGACACTAACAAGCCCTACAAGGCTTTAGTTGGGCTTGACAGCACTGTAGCAGTTTGATGACTGAAGAGCTTAATTACAGCTTTGCACTTTGTCAGACTCACCTAAATAGAGTCAGCATACCATAGTTTTCAAGTCATTTGAGATGATTAACTGTGGGGTAACTCCAGATCTCAGACTTTGCATTTTAAGCTCTCTCTGATGACTCAGATTAGTTTGGAGGAGATATGCAAGACAGGAGAAAATTAAGATACTCCTTTAGGAAGTGTGAATAGATAAAAAAGCTTGAAAGCAAAACTTCCTCCAAACTCAGACATGGCAAATACTGCGGGCTGAAGAGCTGGCTGGATCTTTACGGACAGTTAGGCCCTACCTTATCTAAGAGAGATAACTGACCCTTCCGCACCAATACAGCTGACAGGGGACCTCCAAGTGACCAAAAGGGCCTGCTCAAGGGCAAGACATTGAAGAGGCTTGGAAAGGGTTTGCTGCTACAGGTAGCTGAGTGCTCATCACTTACTTGCTGGTGTGTAGATGGCAATGACAGCATTTGTGTTTTTTGGATTCAGCCAATGTGATGAAGGCACGTGAAGGAAAAATGAACACCAAATACTCTGTCAAAGACATGCAGAGGAGCTTTTGGAATCCTTTTCCTTAAACTCTAAAGTTCTAATATTAATGCCATGTTTGTGTAGTTTAAAGATTAGCATTTCTGCTCCACAGACATTTCCTTTCACAGCAACCAAGACAGGGAACTGAACCTGCTGCAACCACTTAGCCTCTGGTGTAACTCCCAAAACTTTCACTGCACAGAAAACTTGGACAAAACACTGAATGAGATACATGATTCAACCTCCCTTTACCTAAGTTTACCTCTATAGGACTACTCCCCTACATTAGGGCATGTACTAAGTTCATGTTTGTATAGTGCCTATATCTTTGGATGGAAGTTTTTCTGGAATTGCTAAACATTGTCTCTATCATTGAGCAATAAACAAGTGATTTGTGCCAACACTCCAAATCCCACCTGGGCACTGTTTTGTACTGTGCTGTGAGAAAACAGTTTCTTTTCTTTTAAATGCCAGTACTTTTCCAAATTTCAAAAAGCATTCCAAGTAAAGTGCTTTTGATCTGAGTGCAAAACAATTCAAGCACAGAAAAAAGACTCTGCTTACAGAAAGCTTTCTGCATTGCAAGTGACCGTACAATATTTTAACACACCCACTCAGCAAAACTTTCCACTGTAATATAATGAACCAGGACACTGCATCTGCTTTGGAGCCTTCCCTAATGTCTCCTATCCTCCAAAGTCCTGTTAAAAAAATTAATTAAAGCTTTCCTATAAAAGAGCATGTGAGCACAGAGCTCCACCTTCCCTCCCAGCCCTAATGAAAATCAGAGTTTCAGTACATGGACCTCTGCTGATCTCAGCTGTGCCTCAGGGTCAGAAAGGTGGGCAACAAGCAGGCAGGCACCAAAACATTCACCAAGTAACACCATGCACAACAGCAGGAACTACTTGACTGTCCATAACAGCACAGTCCTCTCAGCGAGTTCAATCCTGAATCTTTTCTTAATCAGTTCCACCTTTCAGACACTCTAAAGCTTCATCTAGGGCAGACAAAAACTACAACAACCAAACTCAGTAGTAACATGTTATTTCAGCACAGTGAAGACATGCATGAAGCAGAGAGACATATTTCCTTGGATGCATATCTGTAAAAAAACACCTCTCAAACAATGAGCAAGGGGGGCCACAATTTCCACCAAGCAACCTGATAAAAATCTCCACAGATGTCTTTTCACAGCCTGGTAGTACCAGAAAGATTTGCTTTGGCCATTTTGCTTTGACCTAAGGGCCAGACTCCACCAGAAATCAAATGATGTGTCGTATTTCATGCAGAAACTCATGCAGAAACACCAGCTAACAGGGCTGAATCCCATTTCAGAGCATTATAAAACTGCTGTGCTTTGATTTCATATATCCCTAGTTGTGGTTTTGCATACAAAGAATAACTTGTGAAGTGTACTTGTGGTCTTACTCCAATGTTTTGTTTTGCCATGAGCAGACATGATTAGATTTCTGGTCCCATACTCTTTAGCCTGAGTAAGTGGTAAAATGACAACAAGATCAGAGCCTGAATGGACAAGGACATGTGAGCAATCTGGCTGAGTAATTATGCAATGAAATGATAGGTATGACAAGTAGTTTCCCTCAATTCTGAAATGCAAGTACAGCAGCTCTGATTCAAGGCAAACCAGATGATAATGTGCACACACTGGGCAAGACACACTGGAAGGGAGGCATGGCATTCTGTCCTCATCTTCCTACATTTAAAACAATGTAGGACATTCATTTCTAAGAAAGGTCCATTAACTCATATTAATAAATGCTTATTTCGTTTAAAGAAAAAGCGCAAGTGGTGCTAACTGCTGAAACACTGGAGTTGAAATCCACACTGACAGAACTTGGCTGTTGTGGTAATAAAACGCCCACCCCTCAAATTACCTCTTCCAATGAAATTGACTCTCATTTTCCCAGGAAAACATAAATGGATATGCAGCATGCTTAGTCTGGACATTCCTAGTAAACAGTTAACCTGATTTAAACTAGACTGTCTTTTTTTTAATTACTTCAACATAGCTATGGAATTGGACATATATAAATCCCAATACAAATAAACAGTATCCAGTACTAAGCTTTTAAAACCCAGATTTATGACAGAAAGTTGGAGACAGACTCTTCCACAGGGGCAAGGCTTAGCAGCATTAAAATAGATCAGGACAAAGCACTGTTCAACATGATTTTCTTCCTTCTTGATGGCATATCCAGCTGTCCTGTAACATTGGTTACTGGAAGATTCTTTTCTTTGAAACTGCAATTGCTGATACTGTTGTCATTAAATCCTTAAAGAAAAAATACAAGCTCCTACTGTTGCACCCTCCCTATGAACCAAGTAAATAGAGACAAGCCAACACCTTATTGAGTACAGGCAAAGTTTTTAAGATGCCTGCAGAAATAAACAGGATGATTACAATGCACAGAAAGGTACTGTTATGAACAAAGATGAAATTTTGGTATGAAAAGCTTACCTTAGGAGAGGAGGAAAGCTCCCTCGATGCAGGAATTGCTGACATGTTCTCACCCATGCCCATCTCCGTCTTTGGCAAGAGGTTTGGGGGTTCAGGAGCCTTTCTTTTCATCTTCTTCTCTGGTTCTTGCCGAGCAACTTTAATTAAAGCAGGACTTGATTTTGGTTCATAAAATGGATTTGATCTAATTAAAAGAAGGGAAACACATTTCTTTGCTATCTCCTTAGAAATAAAACCGAAAATAAGACCTGTTTAAGAAAGCCAGTGACTAAAATGGTTTTATTATCCCACGTAAGAATATATTTTATCTTTATATGCTTTTAAATACTACTTTTTCATACAATTGAAAAGTGAGTTACAACAGCTAGAGCAGCATTATTTGGTCACAATTTCCATAATTTTTATAAAGTCCTGTAAATTGCAGAAGTTTTATCAACTGCATAAAGCTAACTCTTCAATTATACTTTGCTATCTATCAAAGCGTGATCTAATTCTATGACAAAATCAGTAGCAAAAAATTTGAGTGAAGCTGCTGGGTGTTTAACACTGTAACGAACAGACTAAAGAAAGCTCAATTAGAACAATTAAGAATCAGACCACTGGTACAGTTGTGCTCCCTGTAGAGGCCTCACTCTTGGCTGTCCAGGCTTGAAAATTCTGGCCTCCATGGGTACACCATCAACCTCGAGTGTATTTCAAACTGTACTTTACAGGCACCACACCATTTCCGCTTAGGATAAGAGAATAGTGTAAGAAAACCCCATCTGACTTGCACATATCTCTCTGCGGACACCAGTAGGCATCACCTGTCTATTTTGAAAATACTTTTTATAACTAAACCCTGTTTTAGAACGTTACAGAGCAAACATCTTCCACCAAGTATATGCAGTCCAAAGAATTACCCTTAACTCGGGTGTCCATGTTCCAACTCTGCATTTGTATCACCCTAAGTAAATACCACCACAGCCAAATTTTGCCAAATTTTATGTCAGCTTGATACATCAAATATCAATCAATCAATAATACATCAAATAATGGCTTGTTCTACACACTTAGTGGAGCCAGCAGTTTTGTATCCTGCTAAGGATACTTACAGGAATCTTTTATGCACTGAATTATTTCATTATTAATACTATCTGCTTTTCATACTTTGCAATCCAAAATAGGACAGTTAATTATGAAATGGATACATTAATTTATTATTTTCTAGTCCCTCTTTCCCCTGCAAGATATGTTTATCATATATCTCAAACTATGATTCCCAACAATCTATCTGCATACAGTTATTATATGCAGTGTAACCAAGTACAACAAATAACCTCAGTCCCTTGAAGTCCATTAGAATTCAACTCTGGATGGAAACACTAAAGCATTAGATAAGAGTCTACCTAGCTAGATCCATTTACAAATCCCCTCTCAGGATGAGAGTCAGGAGCTAGTACACACTATTTTTTAAGAAATACAACAGCAGTGAAAAACCAGCTGTTCATCCAATTGCCTTCCACACAACATCAAATTTCTCTCCTTCATTTGTACTTTTAGTATGAGAATGTCTTTCAGTCTCATAGATAAACTTTAGTTTATTTTAATGCAATTTACAGCCATCCTATTTTCACTGAGAAAAAGCAAGCAATTAATAACCCACACCAGAGAAAAGAAGCCTACTTTTGAAAGGCAAAGTTTACCAAAGCACATAAGTGAAAATCAGGCATAAAATCTCCAGACCTTTCTAACAATCTGTTGCTTCTACTCCTTACAGAAAAAGATATCCAACTCCTGAAGCAAAAGGAAAGACTAACACTAAAATAACTCATTTGTTGACTCAAGGCAACTTTCAGGTGTTCCCACTTTGCTGACCATCAAGTGCAAAGCCACCAGCGCAATCAAAACTAAAGGCAACCAAAATAACAAGTTAAATGGAAAGAGAAGGGTGTTTTCCTTGGGAGGCAGTAGGAAAAGGAGGTATTCAGGCTGGAGTGGAGAATGCATCCAGCTGTCAGTAGCTCTAATTTAGCTGACAGCCCAGCTCAGCTGCCTTCAGACACCAGAGAGTTCAAAGGGAGGTGAAAATGAAGATAAAAGAGATAAAGGCTGAAGAACAATGCATTGTATGGGACAGCACAAGGTTTTATTTAGTTCAACAAGTCAGCCTTTGGAACAGCCAACAGGCACAGCATGTTTGGCAGGAATTTACCTCTGAATTAGAAAGGTGTATTTGTAAGGTGTTAAAATTGTTTCGGTGTGAGAAAAAACCCAACACCTTATCAATGAGAGTAAACAGGTTTGGAAGAACCATCTTCTGAATTTTTAAGCTCCAGAATTGCCCATGCTGCAGGTGTCATCCTGAAGAAACGTACCCTCTGTACCCACCAGAAGGAAGTGCTAAAAGGAGAGAAGCCACTGCTCTTTTTCTCTAGGGAAGAACGTACTTGAAAGCCAGACTAAACCCTCGCATTTTGGTCACAGACACAGACATGGACACATGCTACCTTCTGCATGCTACCTCTCAGCACTACCTTTAATTGGTCTTACAAATACAGAGCAAGATTTTTGAAAAATTAATGTTAATAACAGACACAGACATGGACACATGCTACCTTCTGCCTTCCTCTCAGCACTACCTTTAATTGGGCTTACAAATACGGAGCAAGATTTTTGAAAAATTAATGTTAATGCAGAAAAAAAAAGACCAAAATGGTTCTTTCCTGAACAAGCTATAAAGTTTAAAGTCATGAGGATCTGATATACGTAGCAGAGTTTGGTCCAACAGCTTCCACATGGCTCTACAAGAAATTAAGCATCTGAAAAGTCTGGTTGGAAAGAGCCTTAGCTGGAAAACATAAAAGCACTTTTCTCTGAGGTCAGCCCCATATTTACTGCTTCAGTGAAGTTATTTAATTAATCCACATTAAATGATTTGTCTAAAGAGCCACTAGACTGTCCTCCACAAAATTAAAAAATCCCAGACCTGACAAGATACCTGGCATTAAACTGTCACTGACAATGTGGTGGCTTGTGGCTTCTTGTGCAACAGGCAACTTCAGCAGATGCAACACGATAGCCTTGCCAATTACACAGCATAATTTTAAGCCATACAATGATTAATGAGATAAGAAGCCACAGAGCCAAATGATATTGGAAAGCAAGTTTTATTCTAACCAATTTAAAAATTATTTTGATCAGTCTTACCAGTTAGCTGAAATAAAAAAAAAAATAAATAAACATTTTACTGAGGAGGAAACCCAAAGCTGTCAGTGTGGCAGGGCTAAAAGGTCAGGCAATATTGCCAATCAGAAGTACTAAGGTTAGTAAGGTTGAAAGCATTATACATGAAGCAGTTGTGAGCTGTGCTATTTTCAAATAATTAACTTCACAAGGTGTGCTGTCCTTCACTAACAGGTGGATTTTAATGTATAAAATTCAAAAAGGCAAAAGCAGAATTTTCCACTAATACTGAAATGTCCAAACTAAGAAAAGGAGAATGTGTTCCTTATCTTTAGCTAGGTATGAGAATTTAGCCAGAGGAAGTATGTTTTGAGAGCACAGTTTTGCAGCAGAGTAAATGTACTGGCTCACCCAAGTCCCTCTGTGCCATGCAGTGCCTCACAATGCTTATGCTCGTGACTGTGCTTTGTGTGTGTTATGAAGTATTAGTTCTCTTCACAAACATTAATCAAACACATTTCCATGAAGCAAGTTACCCAAGGTAAATCCTTCACAGAGGTGCACTGAGGCCAAGTACCTTTCACAGGATTACAGTGAGGGTCTGTTACAAAACTGGAGTCAGAGTTCAGCTCTTGGGGCACTCTGTGTAAGCTCTGAGTCCAGAATCAGAACTAGGGATCTGCCAGAGCAGAGTGGGACAAGGGTTCTGATGCTAAATGGTGTGTCCATGTTCTCAGGACACATCACTGCATTTCGCACAAAATGTAAGAGGAAAATGCCAAGCAGTACATTAAGTGAACTCCAATTAAACATTTAAGACATAAGGGTAAAAATACATTGTATTTCCTGATCAACAGTAAATCAGGAGCATTCTGTTTCTTCCATTTCATGCTTTCCCCCTATAGGTTCAAAAGGACACCTGGAGAAAGCCCTTGACCAGTGACAGTCAAAAATGAAACATAATTTTTAAAAAATCAAAAGACAAGATGTTATGAGAGAGGTTGAAATAACATGCAAAGTTTTCTATTCTCATGATATGACTCAGTTGTTCAGCCTTGTCTTGAATACACTGCTCGGGCCAAGTCAACACATCTTAAAATAGACACATAGCAGAAGAAATAACAGGGTCCAGAGACGGGCGGTGGAAATGATTAGAGAGATGAAGAGACTTCTGTATGAAGAGAGATTGAAAAAGTTAGCACTCAGACAAGTGACAAGGAAAGGTGAACATGCTAGAGATAGACAAGACAACAAATATTTATGGCAGGTAAATCCAATACTACTAATTGTTGTTTTGATAGGCCAGCAGAAGAGATAGTATGGGACTGGAAAGGGAATTTATTTACAATCAACAAAAGAAACGCATTTCATTAAAGATCTTGTTTTCTTGTGGAAAACTCTGCCACAAATTGACACTGAAACCTAGACTTCAATAGGCTTGGAAGAAGATTACCCACTCACGAAGATAATAAAAGCATCAATATATAGTAGATAAAAAACAATACACATCTGGACATAAACCTTCATGACTTAGGGCACCCAAAAAACACCAACTGGCACTGCCTGTGAAAATTTTGCCTTTGGTGCTCACCAGACCATGCCTTAGCAGGAGCTTTCTACTTGAAAATTTGAAAATTAATGACATGAGATAAAGCAAAATAGTGTTTGTAGATGTGAGCTAACATCACATGTCCTGTGTTTCTAGACTGGGCTTTTATCATTACACTCATTCCTCCAGAATGTTCAGTATAAAGATTCAAAGGTTCTCCTTGCCACACTTCTACCCAACGCATTCAACAAATGGTCTCCAGGTCTTTTTGTATGATATACTGCTCCTGCAACTTCAGAGGAAAATGTGGAGAGGAAGGTTACTTAGGGGGTCAGGACATAAAAAACTTATGTAAAAGATGTGAAAAATTGATTTTACAGTGTTTATTGACTTCTTATACTTCCATCTTCCCATGGGACATTGCTTTATCAAGAAAATACAGACCAGCTGTATGTTCAAGTAAAATCCACCTATGGGGAATTTATTTTTATCTTTGGGGAAAAACAACAATGAAGCAAATGGAGCCATTAAAACAAGAAGGAGGCTGTTTTAAACCAAGGGCTGAAGTCCAATACACAGCAAAAGGAAGGGTTACAACCCTGCCACAAGCCCCTTTGGCACAGATGTGTTTAGGGTGGAAATGGGAGTATAAACAGAAAACAGACAAAATTCTTCACTTGCTCATCCATGCAGTTTTTTCTCAATCTTTGCTGTCCTCTATTACGTATATCTTGGTGGGTGTCAAAT
>NW_008236640.1:1129740-1154333 GCF_000691975.1 Corvus brachyrhynchos | reverse complement strand
TGTCAGTGTGATCACACTGTGCTCTGAAGACACAGCAGCCAGTGCTGTTTGTTCAGGCACTGTGCTGGTAAGCGGAGCTGGCAGAGGCATCATTCCCAACGCCCTTGATTTATTTGTTCTTTTTATTCTTCACAGACCAAACGACAACATTAAATCCATGGCCACAGAGCTTTAAAAGGAAAAAAATTCTGCAGAGCCCTTCATATGTTTCTGTTAGAGTGCCTGGGAATCCTTCCATTTCCTAGACCACAGCTATAGACAGAGAAACAGAAAGATGATGATGGTATATCTGTTAATAGTAAAGTAATGCAAATGTCATGCCATGATAAATCTCATTAAATAATGTAAAATTAAATGTTAATTAGAATTGTTGTCTGTAAAATTGCTCAGATGTAATCACCATAAACTGTCTCATGAGTGGTGTGGTTGGTGACTAATGACCACGAGCAAGGATTAAGGATACACCTTCCAACCTTCCAAGCTGTGCAGCAATTGCAAAAAGCTCTCCCTTCCTGATAGTTTCTATACTATAATACAAGGCAGTCAGTGTGAGTTTATAGAAGTTTCATGTGTGGTCATGCTGAAAGAAACAAACTAAGTAAGTGCATATGGTGTTATCTCTCCCATATATTCAGTTTATGAGATTCTCAAAAATGTGCTACGTAGATTGCAAAATGCTCTTCCTTTTTATATAGTGCATCAAGATTAAACAAACTCCCTGCTATCATCAGAAAAAAATTAACATTTTGTGTAGTAAAAATAATGGCAAAAAGTAGAGGAAGGACCAAGCTCTGCTGCTGCTTAATTTCTAGCTCATTTGCAATTGTCAGGGCATGAAGTGCCAGAAAGGTCCACAGACTTGCTCCCTGTCAAGTTGTTTGCTATCAATAAGGCAAAGGAAAGTTTCCTCACTGATCATGTTCAGCTGAATAGCATGACCTGGGGGTATGGTATTTCCTGCTACTGAGCTGCCCAAGGATGAGTCTGTCCTAAGGAGGTGATTAAAGATCACCATGGTTCAACCCAGTACACCTCAAGATTAAGCCAGGGATCCCACTACTAATGCTTGCAAAGCTGCTGAAAGATGAAGAACCATACTTACTCATCCAGCTCTTCCTCCTCAGCTTTAGAGGTATCTGCATAGAGGTATTTGCTCATATCCACTGGCCTGACGTTTTTCCTTTTTGCAGGTTGTGGAGGAGAATCTCTTACGCTTCCAGGTGCTTCGGGTGCGTGATCTGGCTCATCAAATGGGTTTAAGTACTCTGGGGTATCTTCATCCTTGAAGGGATTGTAACTGTCAGCACAGGAACTTTCTTCTGCCTTTGAAGACGAAGCCATTTCAGTGTGAAGTTCTACCAAATAATAAAAAAACATTAAACAGATTTAACGAATTAAAAATTTGAAACCATTTTATCAGATATTTTAAAGGCATATGAAAAGGTCTGCTTAACTCTCAATACATAAAGCCATAGCCTTAGGTGAATTTTCATGCTTGTTCATTCAAAAACAGGTCTTTCAAAAGGTCTTTTCATTTAGACTATATTGAATAGGTGTAATTTTCTCACTTAGTACAGCTCTTTCAACATAATTAGTTATTAGTTTTCTTATTTGTCATATAAATGGTATCACAACAGATATTAAAACATATTCACAAAGTACTAGCCAATTTGTATCCTAACAAAATGTTCTTAATTGTTTATTTGAGCTTTTAATAAAGAAAAAAGACTTCCTGTATTTTATATTATTACTGGATTTAAAAACTGTGACAGTAAGTAGGTGGCCTTTTCATTTCTTAAAATTACTGAACTAAAAATCAGCTATTAAGTATTACCAGTAATTACATTTCAAAACACATGTGTGCCAATACATAATCTCACAGTAAAAACTAATTTAATTTAACCCTAAAGAGACAGATAATCAAATCACTCATCTTTTACTTGGGCCATACAACAAAAAGTTATTGGCAAGCTGGAGCTGCATGCTGTTCTCTGTGTAATGTCCTTTCTGTGGTGTCTGTTACTCTAAAGTGAATGGCTTCTGGATACTGAGTAATGCAAATCCCCATACAGCAATACAACATCTATTACAAAGACACTTAGTAATGTTAATCTTACTCTTCCTGCAGCATCAAATAATCAGAAGTACTGTTCAATACTGGATGTGATGTACTTCAAAATCTAGGCAAATAGTAACTTCAATGTAGTGTCATTAAAACCTAACTTTCAATAACCATATCCACATTACCCTTAACGAAAAGTGTTTTTCAGAGCTATGGTTACTATACTGGACTAAACATACGTTTAAGGTTTAACAGAGCAACTCTAAAAGTTATTTGTAACAAGAGTCTAAAAATTAAAAAGATGGGAGTTCCAAGTGGACTTTTCACTGCACAAATATTTGGGAAGACAAAAATCTCTAGTCGCACAACCAACAAAGGGAAGCACTGTGTTTACATGAGTTTGGACGGATGATGTACCAAAGCTGCTAATCCTGGTGAATTGCTAGAAAATGTGAGTGTTCTCTACCCTGAATCCAGCCATTAGCATAGCCAAGGTGACGAAAAGCCCTACCCCACGTAGTGTGACCAACTCTAACTTACAGTGTGAACCAGAGCCATTCCTACTTGGATAGGAACATGATCTCTAGCTGCAGGTAGCAACTTCACCTACCTATGCACTGGACTCGTCACTAGATCAGGGCAAAGGCTCAGAGCAGGAAAGGCTTTAGCCCTTCTCAGGACAAGGGAGATCCACCTGCAGCGTGTGGAGGAGACCCATGCTGGAGCACGAACACACAGACAAACAACTGCAGGAAGAAGTCAGGGTGTGTATTTGCAGTATGTCAGCTGTAGTGCACGTGTTCACTCCTACCCCACAGTAAACGCTTATTCCTTAAGAAAAGGGAATAAACTACTGGGAACTCATCCTGGGAGAAAGCGTAGTTACTGCACAGCAGGTGATGTGTATTAACCCTAGTTTACGTGGTGATGTGATCATAAGCCCACATCCTTTTACGAAAGCTGTTTCAGAAAAAGCCACAGTGAAATAATATTGAAGGTCTATAGCTTAACTGGCAAGGGAAAATAAAGCATTTAAGGAAGAAATTCTTAAAAACACAAATATGATCAAATCAAGCAAGAATCCTTTAGAGTACTATAGATTAAATATATCATAGCAGAGCCCAATATTTAAAATGTACTTTTTCATTTATTTTAAGCTAAACTGGAAAAGTGGTTCTATATAGACTTAGGTCATACTAGTGTCCATTACAGGTGGTCATGGCAAGCAAAAGCTTCGCTTTGCTTGCTCTGACGTGTCCTCAGTGTGGGTATTTGCAGCTGAGCTGACTCCTTCACACTCAAAGCTTACAGGCATATGTCCAAACTGTTTTTAAAGTCAGGGGAATCAAATCCCCCCCTTACTGTATCTACAGTATATACTGGAGATACCATGCCTTGAAGGTCATGGTAGTCAGAATACTACTCAAATATTACCCACACATTTAGTGATTTGATGAACTAGACCAAGCAGAAGTGCTTTGGAGATGTGTCCTTAGAAGACAGCTCCATACAAAAAGCAAAAATAACCTAACGAAATACAGGAAAAAAAGCACCAATATCTTGTTCAAATAGCATTGCTTATTGACAAAGCTTTAACCAAACTTTTCACTACTTTAAACTTTGCTCAGATATTAGAATATTTTATCAAGAGAGTGGACAACTACAAATAGCTGCTTCTGCAACTCCATATGATGGATCACTGCACCTGCACATGAATCTGTTGATAAACACACATTATCACACCTGAGGGAAACTTTCTGATAACACAAGAAGGAAAGTCAGGAATACATCCTGCAGTTAAAAACATTCAGGGAAACAACCCCTTAAAACTATAGTGTAAGCTTTTATTTTTATTTGCTTTAAAGTGTCTCCTGGAAACAATGAGTTAAATGCTTGTTCAGATCTGATAAATTTTAAGGGGCAATGCAAATGGTTTTTGCAATTCTTTCTATTTCGACACTGGATCAAAGTGCTGTAACCCTAACTATGACAAAATTCTTTCTCTTTTTCATTGGCTCAACAGTAACTACATGTTTGGCCCCACACACACAGTGTTTCATATCAGTGCTTAGACACCTCTGGATTGTTATTAACTAAAATATTTCACAAAATCCTACACACAGGCTGAAATTAAAAAGGCATCTAAAAATGTCATTTTCAAGACACTTTTATAGGCAGAATTTTGTAGAGAGAGAACCCACTTAACTTGGCTACTCATTCTCTCTACTCTTGCCCTCCAGGATACTATTTTCCTCCCCTTTCTGCTTCCTTCAGTGTCCCCCCAGGGAGGGAGGGTTCCCACAAGGGTCCCCACCTGAACCCAAACAGGTGTCTCCCATGGGATCTCTGAAACCCTTTAGAACTAGCTTTGTGTCAGATGTTGGTCATCACAAGCATCTCTATAACCAATTAAGTTGTTATGACGATGACTCAACAGCACTGCTCTTAAAGCCACACCCACTGTCACCTGTCACTTTCCTGTAACAGACTCATTTTCTCGAAGAGCTAATGATGCTGAGAAGTGCACTTTGGCAGGCCAAACATACAACAGCTTAGAAGGGGTCTATTTCCCTCTCGAAGCTGCTGTTACATTCAGAAGGCAACAGATTCCCCTGTTCATCATTCATCATAGCTCCACATAGGACTTCGGTCTCTACATTGATAGAAATTTAAAAAAAAAAAAAGAAAAAGATGTTTGCAGTTTGGCACTTCAAGGGTCAAACACAAAATAATTTTGCATGATTAAATAATAAAGCCACAGGGGTAGGAGTGACAACAAGAGAGGTAGAAGTATTACTACAGCAGAAGTACCAGCTGCTCTTGTGCCAGATTCTGGAAACATTACCTGCCCTAAATCCACTGAGAAACCCTGTTTGTGATAATAATCATTCTGGCACTACCTATCTGCACAATCAGCCAGAGCATCTCCAGAAATCACCCTGCCCTTCAACCCACTTGCCTTTTGTAACACAAACATATTGTGACACATCCCTTAAAACCAAACAAAACCTCCACCAAAACATCGCACATACCACTTTCCCCTTGGCAGAGGATGAAAGAATGAGCCACATGTAAGAGATACTCGGTTACGCCACAGGCTGCCTGACTGGCAGGCAGGCACACGGGCACGACGGGACGTGAGCACCCAACAAACAGCACAGAGTAAAAATGGAACTGCCCAGTGCTTCTAGAAAGAGTAATGACTGGCATCCCCATGTACCAGCGGTGATTTTCTGATCCTTTTATTCATACACTCACAACACACTGCTTTTCATGAAGAAATAGAAGGGGCAAAGTCACCATTTTCCTCTCAATTAGTTCCTGTGCTGCTCTGTGTGTAGGACTATGCTGGAACGATTTGGGGTTAGGTGCTGCATTGTAACACTGTTTTCATTTTCAGTGTAAAACATGCTGCAGGGAGCTCAGAAGTCCACACGCAAGGTAATGAAATACACTGCTGAAGTAAATGGTGTTCTAAATGACAGGGGGTGCCAGCAAAGAGTTACCTTCATGTCTTATGTGTGTTGTATACATCATATGCAACTTAAAAATTTGTATTCCTCACCTAATCAAAAAAATATCTGGAGTGATGAAAGTGTGTTGTGATTTTTCTACTTTCATTTATTGTACATGTTGACTTCCCCAAATAAGTATTTCACACAGAAATTAACTGATTTTATAATTCTGTTGCACTGTGACTAAAAATCCAAAAGGCAGTCCTCATTTGATCATGTAAAGGTTGTCTAGCATAAAGTTGTAGTGATATACTGTTCAAAGAGATTATTTTTTATTTCCCCAGATTTCTAATGTCTAGCTGACCTAGTAGATACAGAGGGAGTAAGCCTCAATTTGACATGTCAACCAAGAAACACACCTGAAGATCTTTTTGAGGTGAGTTGTTCATATGCACATTCACTCCGCTGTGCATGTAAGATCATTGACACTGAGGACTTTTTAAATCCCAGCAGCATCCAGAGCCAGCTCGCTGCTGACCCTCTGCCATGCACCACACCTACAGCGTGCACACGGATGCTGGAAGCACTCGTGACTTTAGTTTCTCTCCACCCCACATTCCCAGGGTTAAGCGATTATGGGATTAGGAAGATAGAGGGAAAGTAGCTGGTTTGTGAACAGGCACAAGAAATATCTATCTAGGAAACAAGTATCTATCTACTGGCAAGTAATCCTCCTTTCTCTTTGAGTGACTGTCAATACATACATATTCATACTCTGGGTGACTCTGAGCACACACAGGCTTGATAGGAATATCCTCTGAATACCTCTGCCAAATGGCACATCATGCCTCCTCACATCTGATGGCAGAGTACTCAGGAAAAGGAGGCTCCAGCTGGCTGCTCTGCACGTCTTGGGGAAATTAAGTAACAAATTCTATAGAAGACTCTGAACTTTCGCAAAGTCTAAGTTCCAGATTATGCCTTGTCCAGATAAAAAGATAAAGAGACTAACATGTAAGTGAACAGAAAAATACTTCATCCCTGCACACATAAAAAGTTAATCTCTTGATTTAAGCAGATCACAAGACAAGTGGAACAGGTAATGTGACTCTTTAAGCCTGTAGGAGAAAGCCTGCCTTAAACTCCTGAACCTCTGTCATGCTCTTGAGCTTCTGGGGTGGCCACCAAAAAGCTTACGTTCACGTCAGGATGCAAAAGCAAACAAGCAGGCACAGTCTCAAAGAGCTTCCTAGAAAGAGATGGCAGTAATAAAAGTTCCACTGAGGTCTCAGAATAGAAGAACTATGAGTGAACAACAGGACATAAACAGGGCAGCCTTCAGCAGTTGGGCAACAGGATGAGAACAGCTACAATATTGCGTAGCTTCAAAATGCATTTCAAAACAAAGGGAAATCTCCCCAAAATGGTAAGATCTAGGTGCTCCCCATGTAGAGACACGGATCCAATTAGCCATAGAAATACACAGCAGACTTCTGCTGTTCCTGAAGACCAAAACCATCTTCTCTAATTTGTCTCAGCACCATTTTTTCTCCCCCTCAACTTTCTGTGGAAGAAGAGGACTGGAGGAAAGGCACATGTCAAGAAGGCCAAGCAAGGTAATGAGAACACAACCAGTTCCCATTACAGGGACAAGACAGGTCTGGAGTGGAAGAGTCAGTGCTTCTCAGAGGTGTCTAAGTAAAAAGAAGAATCCCTCAGGAGCCACTCATCATAACATAAAAGCTTTAAAAATGCCACACCAGATGTCCCACTCTTTGTCTGATAGCCTGGAACTCCTCAGATCTTTCAACCTGGTTTAGTGCTCCAGGAAGACACTGTCACATGAACCTTATGGAAGGTCCATCCCACCCAGATAAAAAACACCTTATGACACCATAGGAAGAATCCAGTGACACCCTGTTTATCCCAATCACTGTCCTGTTATGCTATGTTGACTGCTGCATGACAGTGACTGTGCGTGGGAGGAATACTTGGTATTCACACACCCAACAACTCAGCATTGCTGCCCACAGCTGTAGATGGGACCCAAGAGTCTGATCACAGAGACTGTCCCAGGTACACAGAACTGACCCAGAGAAATGGAAAAGTGCCCACAACTATGACTGAAGATGACAGTAAAGGCAGATGTCACCAAAAGAACCAGAATCAACTGAAAAAAACCACGCCCCTGATACCCTGAGAGTGTTTTAGGAACACAAGCAGGCTGATGTCTTTCTTGGATGCAGGCTGCTCATAGTGAACTTGCCATGAGGTATCAAGCTACTCCAGTATTAAGAAACAACACCAGCTGTTTCTGCCTGTTCCCAAGACAAGAAAGAGTGCCTGTATTTTGTGGCCATAACACCCACTGCTTTCTTCCAGAATGGGTTCTCTCTGGAAAGGAAAGAAAAGCTGGGTTTGGAAGAAGCAGTTTAGGTAGGATGGGACTTGTACAGCTTTCTCCATGGAGACGGGAGCTCTACTTTCTAGAGCAGAGAAGGAAGAAAGGAATATAGGCTGAGTATCTTAGAGCAAGTTATTTATGGACTACCAGAGAGATTTACATTCCCACTTATTCTGCTTCCCTCCATGATCCTAAGGGAATTTACTGTCAAGGAACAGACAGGAAACAAAGCCAAAGATTAGGACACCAGAACCTAATCCATATATATTGGTATCTACAAAGCTGAAACAACTCACTTCTGCAACTGTAGAAAAACCTGACAACTTTATAGGAGGGAGGTGCCCAGGATAGTGGCTTTATGGCTTCAGTTGCCAAATACAGAATACAGTGCAATGTCCCTGTTTCAGAAATACAAGCTGTGAGCCACACCACAGCCAAAGTATGACAGGACTTGATCCCCACCCGCATCGTACTCTAGTGATTCCAAAGGCAGAAACACCGTATTGTGAGTAAACATTCAGCTTGTCCAAAGAGAGTGAGTGACCACAGGAGGAAACTGCAGCTTGGAAATCCATTCTCTTTGACCTGGCCTTAGAAATCCCCTAGCTGCACCCTGGGCTGCTCCTGCTCAGTGTGGTTCTTCTCCATTGCCATTACAGAGTGACTTGGTGTTTTCTGTAGGAAGAAAAGTCCTGGAGCTTTGAACAGAAAAGGTTAAGTACAGCTTCAAACTTGGGAATTAACTATGAATTGGCTTTTTGAGCAGCTGCAACCTAAAAGTGATACATCCGGCAGATGAGAGCCTGCATATCTGGGCATGAAGTTGAAGACAGCAGAGATGTTTGCTGTCCTGGTGCTCCTTTCTGGCCTTACGGCCGAAATCTTATCAGATTAAAAATTTACAGGGGTTGTACATCTCACCCAAATGGAACAAGAATGGGCATGTCAGTCTGGAAAGGGGATTAACACCTAGCATGTGGTGCAAGGCATGGTGCCAGAAGGCTTAACTGAGGAAGCCATAAAAGCAAAAAAGAAGGAAGAATAAAAGAGAGAAAATTAAATTGTAATAATGAAGATTAGTCCTAACCAAGAATAGCTGTGATGCAGTTAAGATTGCAGTGAAGGAAATTATGATATAAACCATCACCCACGTGGAACAGGGTTGTTTGACAGTATGTGTTGCTCATTCATTCTGCATGAGGTGAGTACTAGTAACACCTGATAGGTCTAAAAGTCTCTGCTTCAACCAGTAGCCCCCAGCGGCAAATATACAGAATGTGTCTCAACACAAAGGATGTGACTCAAAGGATAAATCAATTTTCTAGTGGCAACTGGATCACTGCTATTGCTACCTCAGTGCTGCATGAAATAATCCTATTTAATCAAAATAAAATTTTTAATTTGTAGCCCTACAGAAATAAAAATCTATAAAAATATATTTCACTAAGCATTTGCAATTAGCAATGAATTAGGTAAAACAAACTCATTACCTTCTACATCGGGGTCTCCAAATGGATTTAATTCTGCTGCGTCAGGATCACCAAAAGGGTTCGTGCTAGAGTTGGCCAGGTCTTGCTCCCCTTCATCCAGAAAATTAAGCTTATTGATAAGCTCTACAAACAAATTGGAATATTGTTTTAAAATAGATACAAACTGTTCATCCAACATACCTGAAGCTCAAAAAGCCCCGTGTCAACAGTCCCTCGAAACACTGCACCAGGATATGACACGAACTGCACGACTAAGTTAACACAGTCCAGTAAGTACATCAACAAAGGGGAAAAAAAAAGTGAAATGAATGAAACTTCTATTTGCTGATCAGAACATTATGTAACAGAAATGGCTACTAAGAAAGCCTTCTCTTTTCTTCATTAAATAAATGTTGCAGAACATCTAACAAGCTAGATACAGTGATTTTGGTTGTTCACCTACACGTTAACTATCGGTAGGAAATTTTAATTTTTGGATGTAACGTGCACATAAAAGCAGAGAGGGAACATTTTGTCACTTTAGAAAGGTCAAGTATTACTGACTACACAACTAATGTTTTAAGCTTAGGGTCTGATGGTTTCTTTTTCTTTTTTTTTTAATTTTTTTTCTTTCTTGTTCATTATCAGATGACAATGGAACTGTAGCAGAGACAGGCTCTTTCTCTATCATGTTGTTACCTGTTGGATGCACTACAAATTACTGAGAGTCATGCTGGGTGGAAGCACAGAGATAAAACTGACAGCTGAATACAGGCAGGAGTCAAAAGGTAATGGGTCACAGTAAATACAATCAGAAACAGAAAGAAAGGATGAAAGCTCATAGACCTTCAGAGGAACTGGCTGATTTAGCTGAAGGCATATTTGCTCGCTTTATGCAGTCATCTTGATCTTCATCTAAGCTGCTCAGAGCATTCAACTGGTTTACAATTTCTGTAAATAGAAGCCAGTCAAGACAAACGTAAGGCAAGGGCATTTAATGAAACAGAAGTGGAACGAACACTGTTACCAGAAAGAGAGAGCGAGGGAGAAGAGGGTAAAAGAATAGATTTAGAACGAGTCCTTACAATTATATAACTACAGCAAAGTACCTGTGTAGGTGCTTCAGTGATAATTTAACATGAAACCCAGTTAACAAGACATAAGCAAAACCTAGCCAGATTAATGGTGTCAGCAACAGCAGTTAGTTTTATGAGGACGAGTATGCACATCAGTTGAAAATTTAGACAGATGTACTAGATATAATTTAAAGACTTTTCCGGCTCATGAAGGAAACCTGAATAGTAAAACATTGTCAATCAACACAAAAACAGCCCCAGAACAATTTATCTCCCTCCCAAATCCTCAAGGCTACAGAAAACTAATCTATACAACATGCATTTTTTGTATTTATATACACACTCTGATTATTTAACATTTACAATTAGTCACCATTCTATTCTGATCTATGACAAGCTGAATTCACCTAAACAGTTCTAACATACATGATCACTATTGTTCCAAGAGAATGCAAACTGAATGTACATATCACGTGAATTTTCACTGTCACGTTATGTAAGTAACACCTTGCTGTTTGTTAAAAACCTATTTCCCCTTCTGTCCATAGTGGAGAGCTCTGAATTGCCATGAACTAGTAATTTTTAAAATGTGTTAATGTTTAATTCTAGTCAAGATGGGGATGCCTCCATAATTCTGGAAGGAAAGAAACAAAAAACAACTAGGTCTTAGTGGCTTCTGGCCCAAGGGGGAAAATTCCTCTCTGCTCCCCCCTTAACACAGTCCCATCCACAGCATCTGACAAATGGACCTTCTGTAGTAATGGGGATTGAGCCTGGGGCATCTCTAGAGACCTCAGTGTAAGTTTCTGTGGAGAGGGAACAGCTTTCCTCATCCTTTCAGATGACAAAAAGGCAAGAGAAGCCTGTGCAGGAGAGATGATCCTGCTTGTTGAATATCACTGCCCCACCAACAGCCTTTTTCATCACCTGTCTTTTCCCAATGAAATAAATGGAAGATGTCTTCTGGTGTTACCAGTGAAGTTAAAGCTTCATGTCAGTCATTCCTGTATTTCCTTTAAACTTCAATTTCTTGAAGTACACGAGAAGTTACCTCTCAGTAACACTTTTAGTTTACTGCTGTTTTGAACTTGACTTTTTCTCATCCGGCTTTTGTTTGGGAAAGCAAAAGTTTGTCTTTATTCAATGAACTAGTTTTAGGGAGTAAGATATCAAACTGAGGTAAAAATTGAGTAGCATGCTGTCTCAGTTCATGTTGGTGCTCATGGCCACCCAGAACTTCTTAGTCAGGGTGGCTTTTTCATGCTTTTTCATAGCTGACACCACTCCTAATTTCATGCCTTCACAGACAGCACAAAGAACCTGAAGCCCAAAGCAGACCAGAACCTGACAGTATTTCTGTCATATGGATAAAAACTTCTGCGCCAAATTTAAACTGCTTTGCAAAGACATGCCAATCTGCAAATTACCAGGTAAAATGACCTACTCTGCCAATATCTACTGGGCATTCTAAATGCTGACAGTGACAAACCCCCAGCAGAATTCCTCTGTAATGCATCTCCCAACTGATCTGACCTTAAAGCAGAAATCTACTTACATGGGATTATACTTGTATCTGTCTACAGAGAGTTAACATAACCATCCTCAATTCCTTACTTTTAGCTCCAACAAATAAGACTATTATCCTAAAAAATAACACCAAAACTGCCCCAAAATTTAGCTTTCTCAGTGTAAAACCATACATACACCTCACAAATCTGCATAATATAATACTATCTTCTGGGAGTTTTTAAGACTCAAGATAGACAATGGAACATATCTTCCTGTACTCAAATAAAACAGAGCTGACCTCAAAACAGCAATACTAATGAATTAGTAGTTTAAAACAGGCTCAGATGCTGACATGATTTACAATTTATTATGTCAGCATGTGAAAAAACCCCCCAAAACAATTACAATCCAGTTTTTATTGTCAGAAAATAACAAATTAAGTTCAGAGCTTTAAAAAGAGGGAGTTCTTTGATGTGGTCTGAATCACCTGGTCCTATCTGCCAACCTAAACACCCATATGCACTACAATGCTTCTCATTACAATATTAAATGGTTTATGTCATATTTTGGAGTATGGAAATGGTAGGTTGGAGATTTATATCCTATATTATCTTTTATAAATCTCATTATCTACAAACACACATTAGCTTGCTCTACAAGTATGTCACATAAATCACTGGTTTGGGTTTTGGCATTTTTTTCATTCTTCTCTCTTTCTCTCTTTTTTTTTTTTTCCAAGCAGCTTGGTGATCCTGACAAAAAAAGAGTAAATGTACCAGGTTTTCAGGAGAGGTATGGTTTTGCAAATTGCAAAAAAAGAGTTACACATATTGTTATCCAGAAGCCTGCTCTTGAAACATGCTGGGATTCAGACTCCTGCAATAGGTAGCACATGGGCACGTTGCTGATTCCATGTGGTGCCCCAGTTTTTATTGTCAGAAAATAACAAATTAAGTTCAGAGCTTTAAAAAGAGGGAGTTCTTTGATGTGGTCTGAATCACCTGGTCCTATCTGCCAACCTAAACACCCATATGCACTACAATGCTTCTCATTACAATATTAAATGGTTTATGTCATATTTTGGAGTATGGAAATGGTAGGTTGGAGATTTATATCCTATATTATCTTTTATAAATCTCATTATCTACAAACACACATTAGCTTGCTCTACAAGTATGTCACATAAATCACTGGTTTGGGTTTTGGCATTTTTTTCATTCTTCTCTCTTTCTCTCTTTTTTTTTTTTTCCAAGCAGCTTGGTGATCCTGACAAAAAAAGAGTAAATGTACCAGGTTTTCAGGAGAGGTATGGTTTTGCAAATTGCAAAAAAAGAGTTACACATATTGTTATCCAGAAGCCTGCTCTTGAAACATGCTGGGATTCAGACTCCTGCAATAGGTAGCACATGGGCACGTTGCTGATTCCATGTGGTGCCCCAGGACAGCCACTGTGCTCCTGGGCAGATGGAGCAGGAGGCAGCTATTAACTTCAGCATGAGGCTCTAAGTAGCAATTAAAACATTAAGAGAAACAACATATTCATTACTGCCCTGTTTGTGAGTTATGAGGCACATTTTCTTCATGTACATTTGGGATACCTTGTGTTCCACTGAAGACTAAGGACAGGATAATGCTGGGAGGTTTAAATCCATGTATGTTGACAGTGTAGAAACAAAATATTTGAAACTTAATTCATGGCCACAAACAATTTTCAGCTTCACACAGAACAGTCGGGGGAGATACACATGAAAAATTTTACACATGAAAAATTTCAGCAAGAAATACTGGGAAGGAAGAGGGGGAAAGCCTGAGATGGAGGGACACTTCTTTAAGTGAAAGCAGTGCTTGGAATGGAAAACATCTTTCAGTCTGGTCAGTTGTATGGCAACAGTTCCATGTTGACCACCTCAAATTCCACAGTGCTTTTGAGGTCAGTCAGTATTGCACCACCTATTTCATAGCTGAAGAAACAGAGGCACAGATACCTACTCAAAGTTAGGCAACACATCAAGGAAGAGAAGCAGCATTTCCTAACTCACCTGCACCATCTAGAGCCCCACACAGCAGACCTCCCTTGTTCTCCCAGCAGTGGATATATATGTTAATCTAGGAAACGGTAACTTTGGCCACAATGAAAAAAACCCCCACAAACAAAACCAACAAAAATTGTTGTACACTGCAAAAAGGAACAGTGTCTGATAAAAGACTTGCAGCACCTCTTGCAGCTGTGCCTCGGGAATGGTAACTTTTCAGTCATCAACTCATCCCTTCCTTCTGTGAGAAAACCTTGAGTCAAAGGTAGGAGAACAATCCCTCCCTCTTTGCTCCTTGCACTTTACTTTTTCCAATCCCAATTACAAACATTAACAGTGCAATGCTCCCATCGTTCCAGTGAGGTGTTACACGCAGCATCCCCGTTTTACAGTTGGGAAAACAGGCGCACCAAGGTGAGGGATTTGCCACGGGGCGCTCTGACTCAGTGAAGCATTCCAGCTCCTCAGCTGCCAACACCCAGCACAGCACAAGAGAAAATGTTGGTAGCAACAAGCTTTCAAAAGGGTTATATAACTTCCTCAATTAACTTTATGGTATTCTGTGAACACTGTTTTTGAAAGCATTCTTCACTACAGCAGTTTTGTTACATTTCCTTCTTTATACATTTTTTCCTGTTTTTCTACAATGATTCCTACCTCTTTCTCCCTTGGTTCCTCAGCTCTTCTCCTAGCTTTCCCCATTCATTATATTTATTACAGTAGTCACTGCAACTGCCAATGAAATCAATCTTGAACACATGTTGAAATAGATACTTTAGACCTTATTTATTAATGTTTACTTACTGCCCTATGTTTTATGTTCTCCCATTTGCTTGGGAAATTGCATGCACTCATTCCATCCCTCTCCTTCTCAAAGGTGGGAAAAGCTGGCCAGGCCCACAAAGCAACTCAGCCGTTGTAGCCAACATAAGAAGAAAAAGGCCAAGGCTGACTTTCCCCATGTCATGATTCATCTACAAAAAGACCAACCCAACCTTCCCATCTTGTATCGTTAGCAAACAGTATCAGAGCAGGCTGAGCAATGCACAGAAATTGTGTATTCCAGACGCATTTATTACTTCTGTCTTTCAAGGAGGTATTCTTAGCTTTGAACAGATAATTTTGGCCTTTGCAATAGCAGATGGAAAAGCTGAAATGACTCTAAAACACCATGAGCAAGGATCCTGTGTTGCATATCAGCCAGCTCACCCTTCCCATCTATCTCCAGGGATGTTCACTCCATACCCAAAGGATAGTAGACTGCCTAGTCTAACCTACATCAGATTTTTGCTTGTTTAGGAATCATTTATACCCTTGTTGAATGATGCAAAATCAATAGAGTTGAGAAGCAAGATCTGATGCTTTTCAACTGCTGCCCTTCTGCAGATGGGTTTTCTGTAGTCCTCAACGCAGTACCTGGCAGATCTTAATAAAAACCTTGTGCACCGGAGTTTCTATAGACTGTACATTACCTCTCCTTAATTTGGCCTTCTCTGTGATTATTCAATGGCCTGGTGAACATGTCAGGTTTTGTTTGATGTTGTGATCTGATTTATTCTGGTTACACTGGGAAAGAAGTTGACCTTGCAGAATGATTTCAGTGTCACCAGACTGGTATATCTCTGCTCCCTGACCAAGAATACATTATCTTGGTTCCTCAGATATTTCATTCCAGACTTTCCAATACACTCTGTGCCAGACACAAACAGCATAAGTAGAGATTTGGCCAGGGTAAAAAATGTTTAATTGAATATGTAAAACATACAGAAACATATTTGCATCCTTTCACAACACTAAATGTAACTAAGTAATAACTCCTTCAGGCTGAACCTTTTGATTGCAACGAAAGCTCAAAAAGAAGTGATGAAAGTAATGTTTCATAACACTGAACCAATGTTCCTCTGAATTTTCAAGAACAGATTTGACAATTCACTTCTCCGCTTGGGATGCTCTTCCCCCACTTTGGAGAAGGATCCTTTTATTTCAGACATTTTAAAAGAGCACTGGAAGTTATGAAGTCTGGCACCAGAAGTTAATTTTCTCTTCCTGATTCTTTACACAAAAAGTTCCTACAGAACTCATCTGGAGCAGTATTACATACTGATCTCCACCAACAATTTAACATCATCTCATCCTGATCTGACTTGCCTCGATTAGTTCAGCTATCCTGGACACACTAAGCATTTTTATCAGCAATTCAAATGTGGTTACACTATCTCACTTCAAACAACCTCACTATCAAATTCATTAAAGTCCTTTAACAGCCTCCTGATTTCTTTTCCATGAGACACCCCCACCCAAAAGGCAGCAATATGCTGCCTGGAATTGCCATGTTATTGAGCAGAACCTCAGCATCTGTCCACGGCACAACTCATTTCGCAACTATTCTCACAAACTGTCTTCATTATTTCACCTGACCCTCTCCTCTTGTCTCCTGGCTCACTGACCCTTTCCCTCCACTTTTTCTGCTCCTCTGTTCACACTGGTTCTTTGCTTCCCTAAAATGCTACCTACTTAGTGCATTCTCTCCTAAAAACAGGACACACAGACACAAATCAACACTCTTGAATTCACAAATATTAAACTTTGTTGAGTTATGGATGGGTTCCTCTTCAATCGAGCTATCCTAAATATTGTTTTGGTTGTTAGGATTTTTTTTAAGTGAAATAAAAATACAGCATAAGGATAAAAACCATGGGACAATTAGCAAAGGACACTGTATTTCACCATGCTCGTGGCAAAACCAACCTGTAATTTTTGCAGCCTTTTCCTCTTGATTCACTCTGTTTTCTTCATCTTCTTCATTGTCTTCCTCAAAATCATCTAGGTTACCAATATCAGCTTGTTTCATACTCATCAAACTAGCCAGGCTTTGCATGTCTTCATCCCTAAATAACAAACATCATATCAGGCATTAAAATGCAGCTTGTTAATTCCACATCTGATATTACTGCATTCTTAAAAATTCTTTAAATATTTTGATGTTTTCTTCAGGGAGGTCTACGAGCTCAGATCTGATCTTGAATATAGTGAAAGAACAAAATGAATACACTCATAAATATGTATCAATTTCTGAAGGGAAAGTTTTCAATTAACAAAATTGTAAAGGGTAAAAAAATACTGCTTTGCATCAAGAGTTAACTTAATGACTGCTTCCAAAAATTTTAAACCAGCCCAGAAAGGCTGCTAAATGCTTGCTTGGTCTGCTTTGGTTAAAGTGAAAATGCTTGGCCAGACCTACTGCCCACATGCTGCATGCAATACCTATCACTACATTCATTTATAACTCCTGATGCCGTTACAGAAATGAAAATCCCTCTACTAAATATCTGAAATCATTAACAAGATAAAAAAAAGGTTAGTAAGGCACTGTCTGTTTACACATACTGGAAACCAATGCTTTCACAAAGAGCAGCTTTATTCAGATCCCTTGTTCAGGGCACTATGAAAGGCCTGTCAATAACTTACAATCTACCTGACTTACAGGTCTTCAGTCTGACACCTATCAATTTCAACGGGAAGAAGGTACATGCAAACCTAAATTGATCAGGTTTTATGAATTACGGCCTAAAACAGCATAATATAGCTATTTACTGTATAGTTCATGGATGCTGGTTGTTCCAAAAAAGTTAAATAGCTTATCTGCTACTGACTTTTTCCATTCTCATTTTCAGCTGCATTTTAACCGTGTTAAATCACAGCAAAATACTTCAAAATATCATTCTTATATGGTATGCCAAGATGTGGTTCACAACAGGTTAATCAGAGAGGGGAAACAGTAATAGTAATTAATAGTAATGAATGCATCTGTAGCTTTCAAAGCATGCAGACAAAAGACTTTTTTGTGTCAAAATGTTTTAACATGGCAGCCTGGAAAGCTGTTCATGCAACATTTTTTGGGCACTTGTATTGCAGTGGGCATTGTCTACAAATGCATTCAGAATACTGAAAGCTAGAAGTAAACTGTTAGTCTTTTGGAGAGAAAAAGATTTAAGCAGAGGTAGAAGAACCATTACAGCAGTAGTTTCCCCATCTACCTCTTTTTGTTCTGCCATTCTCACATTGCCATATTCTAGAGACAGAAAGGAAAACCAAAAATACCCTCTGTCTTGGGGTGACTTTATAATGTTGTATCCCATATCACTGTTCTATGCCCAGAAATTAATTCTGTGCCTTTCTATGCCTTTAAACTGAGCCTGAGAGGGGGGAGAGGAAAAAAACCGAGCAAACTCTTCAAAGCAGTTTTGCAGTTTTGTTTTCATATTTCGAGGACACAGAGAGATACAGACTCCTCTTGCTTCTAACAGCAGTGGCAGGAGAGGAAGGAAACACTCAGCTTGCTTTCTTTACAGCCAGCTTTCAGCTCCTTTTCCTCCGGAGAGTTGAACTTTGTTTTCCTGGGACTCCGATTTTTCCCTTCTTCCCTGCTGGACAGTTTCAACATCAGAATACATCGGGAGGACTTTGTGCCGAGGCCTTGGCCCTGGATGTGGGCCCACCACCCCATCCCAGCTCCAAGGAGGGAGAGAGAAAGACTACGGAAGGACTCTGAAATTTTCCCAGGTTTTCTCTCAGCAGAGCAAGAGGTTTTATTATTTAGCATTATTATCCTTTTCCTGTGTGTTTGTTAAATAAATAGTTTTTTTCTCTTTCACTTTCCTTCGAGGAAAATTTATTTTTTCCCAAACCTGGTGGGGGAGGGGTGGTTGTAACCTGCCTTCTCTCAGAGGATATATTTCCAAATTTGCCCAAACCGGCACACCCTCGCTGAAACCAGGACTGTGACAAACAATCCATTCTCCAGCCACATGAATATCCAACATCTGGAATCTGACAGAAATTGCACGAGAGGTTACAGCATCTGCAAAAATAATCGGTATCCTCTGCCCTCCAAAGGCCACTGAAATAAGGGACAGAACCGAGTGAGTAAAGGGAGTGGGAATCAGTGCCCAAGAGAACTCCTTCCACAGGATGTTCTTGTGCTCAACCCAAAATCTTAACTCTGACTCCACCCTCCCTCACCTTCCAACTGCCTTTGTCCTTACTGCATTCTTTGTGAAGTATCAGTGGGCTCCCTTGAAGTCTGCCAAGGTTATTGTTGCATGAACACACACATGCACATAAAACATACACTCCTGTTGATTTCAGACCTGTAGATACTTTTAAGCTGTTGTTACTTAAAATGTCTGTAAGAGTAGAGCACAAGCCATTTGTCTCTGAAGAGCACAAGGCTGAAATCAGAGCAAGAAACAACTTCTACTCAGTTAAGAAACCAAGTATGGCAGGAATGATAGGTATGCTGAAGGATACTCTCAAATTCCACCATTCTATACAGAAAGAGCTCTTTATCCAAAGGATTCTTTGAAAAGCAACACAAAGCAGGCTATCTGGTTTAAAAAAAACCCAACAAACAACAACTTACGTGGCTTTTCCTTCCCTCAGGAAAATACAAGATAAGGAGAACTGTAGTGTGGCAGATACCACTTTCTTAGACAAAGGCTTGAATTTTAACCTGACATCTGTCTGTGTAGGCATGGGGCTGGCATACTGCTTCATGTTGATGCTGCTGGTGGCAAGCGCTTTTCTACGTCCAGAAGGAGATTCCTGAAAGCAAAGGAAAAACAAAGCTAATGTAAAAGGCGCTGTTACACTAAAACCTGCAAGTGCACAAAACAAAAAATGCACTTATTAAATCTGTAGGGGGGGTTGGGGTTTGTGTTTTTTCAAAAAATTACTATGGCCCTGTCGAGCTACAAAAAACCATTTCTTAAACTACGTCAGTCACTAATGGTGGTGGAGCTTTGAACACCTTCTTAGTGCAATAGAAAAAAAAAAAAGGTTGGCCATTGTGATTAGTGGTGTTCCATACAAGATCTAGGATGTCTTTAAAGGCTTGAGCTTGAAGCAGATCCCCAGCACACATCCAGTTAAATTGCCGGGAAAATATTTCCATTTCTTTTCACAGCAAACTGGACTCGCTCTGTCCAAACTTGGATAGTTCTGGGCTAGAACTTCCAGCCTACAGAAGACATGGGTTTCAACCATGCATGTATTTTTTTACATAATGGTTTGAGGTCATCTAGTTTGTGTTCCACACTTAAATATAATACCTGAATATTTTTCACAGCAGTGGTTCTTCTCATTAGTGTTGTACGTGCACTATCAAGAGTGACAGGTTTCCGAAATGGAAGTTGACAATACTTCCAAAAATACTGATAAAAATTTTGCAAGGAAAAAATAAAGAGCAAAATACAGAAAGACAAAAGCCAACATTTTATTTGAAAAGCCTAAGTTGTATTTCAATACAGAAGTGTTGCTCATGGTTTAACAATTCAGACTAATTAATCTAGAATGCATCTAAGAATCTACTCTCTTGTTCCATCTAATCTCAGCATCAATAGGAAAGGAATGATTATACGTAATAAAGCCCCTGTAACAAAAAAAAATAAAACAAAAAAGCCCTGCTATTAATTCTTCTGAAAAATGTTCTCACAATAAGACTACATTTTACTGCAGTTGACAATTTGTGTTGAATAAAGAATACTAATTCAATCAAAACATTCAAGCATCCTTTTTCAAAGTACTTGACATTTCTGCCCAGTAGAATAAGTCAGAATGTAATATGTCATCCCCAAAGAATACCTTGTTTAAAAAACTAGCCTTATCTGACAGATTATGCACAGCAATATTATACAGAACTATTAGTGCATGTAGATACCTTATGAATGAATTTCAAAAATGTATCAAACACTTGAGAAGGATTTAGGCCCTCTCAGAAGAAATACTTAAGAATATGCAAATACTCTCAGCTGAATCAAGTTGAACAGATGCGACTCTCACAAACAATAGGAGTGCTCTTTCCCCGGCTGCAGTTGTCAATCAAAGAGCAAGATTAAGGTCCAAGGTTCTGACAATGTGTAAAATGGGAAGTACGATCTGGGAGTTTGCATTATTACACAGATATGAACAAAAATAATCTGTCATGATATCATACCTTTAGAATAACTAACATTACAACTCATTATACCAAATGCAAGGTTTACTGCAGCACCTGTTCAGGCATTTATACCCAACAGGATCTTAGACAACTCATCTTGGAAGATTTTGAATAGTTGATGTTGACAGTAAGATGTTGATCTTCGCAAGATCAACAGATCTTAGACAGAACAAATAATGAATGTGGGTATTTGCTTGCAGCCCTCCAGATGAATCACTGATGAGCCACACCATGCCTGTATTCTGATGTGCTCCTCTCAGTCTATGAAAACCACTTCTCAGCAACTGTGAATTTCCCCAATTCAACAAAGACCTGGATTTATTTCCTTGTGTAGCTACAAATGCCTTCTCAGTGCTGGCTCACCTGTTACATGCACCCAATGCCATGAGAGCAACACACAGACCTCCCACAAGGTCCCTTGGGGGGAATCATCATAGGGAACACCAAGATGCTTCAGTGACTCCAAAAAATAGGGGTACTCGGGCTACTTTCTCTTGTTACAAACACACCATCTTCTCTGGTATGTCAGATGCATATCTTTATCAAGGTAATTTCACTAAAAAAGTCAAAGCAAACAAGATAAGCCAACCCAATTTCCAATTCAATGATGGTTCTGAAGTGAAGAGAAAGAACACAAGATTGAACTTGCAAGCATGCAGAAGGTGGACACATATCAAGGCAGAAGAATTTTGAAATGATGTGAAATTACATTTTCACTTAGTATCTACTTATTGTACAAATTATCATCTTGTCATTTGCACCTTCAGATTATCTGAATCAGAGAATGAATAAGAGACATGAATAAGGAAGAGACAAAGTTCTCCCAGTGAAGATGATCATCAGCAATTCCTAATGAAATCTTCTGGGGTTAGCTGATGTAGATGAAAAGGGAGACAAGAATGCAGGCAGCTGTGTGCCAGGACAAAGGGAAAAAGCCAGCCATGAGCAAGAAGATTTTCCTATCACTGCATATCCTGATGTGCTCTGAAGAACAAGATACACTTGGCAATCGAGTTCAGTGTTCCTAAGAAATGAATAAATCTCATAACATTTTTGTGGGTCAAAGACAAAAGTTTACTTTCCAGGTTCCAGTTGCCTACAAAAATCTGAATTTGTAAGTTTATCATACAAAAAAAACCCAACTAAAATCCCAAAACCCAAACAAAAACAGACAGTGCCTGATCTTTCAAGTCTTATTTGGCTTCACATGCAAGATTAAGTATATCCTCCTGTCCTCCCAGAAAGGGAAGTGTTGCAATGTTTCCTCCTCTTAAGCTTTACAGGTTTGGCCTTACGTGTTTTTAGCTATGTAAGTAGAGGGGGAAAAACTTTTTGCACCTTAAAAGAATATTCTCAAAGTGCTTAGGTCCATGACTGATTTTACAACAGATTGTATCTTCTACTCTGACACACAGACAACTTCTAAAAATTGTCCTTGGATGCCAGAACACGATAATAACCACTTCTTACAAATACTGTAGCATTTTTTAGCAGAGAGAAAATAATCCAAGAATGGATTAGACAGCAAACCTACAAGCAGAGTAGACAGAACCAGGTGAGCAGTAGGCTGGAATGAGTTATTCCAAAGAGAAGCACACTTTGGTAGGATACTGAATAAATAACATCCATTTAACAGTAAAAGTCTGATCTGATGTTACTTGTGTCTCATATGAGCATGTGGATTTTTGTGGAAAGTCAAGCAGGAATCCCAATGCAAATGTTTTAATTGCTCAACTTTTCTGCTTTTGCCCATATAATCAAGGTTTAAAATGTGTAAGGCTCTGTTATGCCTCCAGGTGTTTAACATACATGTGACTGCCAGGGTTGCCACATCCTGTTTTGTGAAAGGGTGGCATGAAAAGTCAATTTTGAAGTTACAAGAGAGAAACAATCCAATCAATAATAAAGAGAGGTGACAAAATACAACACTCAACAGTGAAGATGGAGCACATTCTGTAGGAAAACAGTAATTTGGAAACCCTTTACTTTTAAGAAAGGCAATGCATTATGCAAATAAAATCAGCTATGATATCTGAATTGCAGAAAGACAGAAGGTAACATACAATGCCAGTAAAATACAAGTACTTCTATGTTACCTTCCAGCTCAAACATCCTACTGAGACTGAGAAAGGGCACTGCTGGACTCTTAAGAGAACACATGGAGCACTGGTTAACAACCATTTTCTGTTGTTTCATGTTTATTACTGTATAGTTCTAGTAAGTGAAGCAGCACACTGGAAAAAAAAGTGCCATTCTCCTAGAAATCATTAATAAATGATTAAAAATATAACTATTTGGTATGTTAGCAGAAACTACAGCAGCCTGTCTTCTAGCATAACAGAATAATGGCTGTGCTGGGTCAACTAAAGGCTCTGAGAAACCTGTACATTATTCTAAAAGTACTTTGTTTGCAAGACTGATCATTATAGTTCACTTAAGAAGAGTAAAACCTGCACATAAACACACAGCAATACTTCTCCATTATTCTCACCTATGGTGGGGAATTTCTGCTTTTGCATTCTACACTTTTCTCTCACAAGCAGCTTCACTCCCCTTGGCAGTCTCCTCCTCCTACTCCCTACAGTCCCTGAAATGCCTCAAACATACACCATTATTCTGGGTGAAATAACCCTATGTGGGCAGTATATCAAGTTCTATCAGCTGTTCCCAGCTGGCAAAGCAGCAGGATGAAGCATGTGGCTGGCTCTGCACTGAGCCCACTGAGTAGCTGATACTTGTGCATCCTGGTACTTTAGGAAAAATTTGAGCAAATTATTAAAAATCTGGAATAAGAAGAGCTTGAAGCTAGCAAAACAAAAATTAATACAGAAAACTGAAAGATTTCCTAATACCCTGGAGTACTTTGATTTCTGATTCAGACAAAAAAATATGTGGAGCAAGCAATACCCAGTTGTGTTCCTTTTTTGTACAGAAGAACATTAGTAATAATGAACTCAGGTAGTTCCCAACTTCTAAGGACACTGTGTTTGCACAGACTTTAAAAACACTGTCACCTCAGATACCAACAGAAGTGCAATTCACTGGTGCCATCAAAAAGACAAATTCCAGTCAATCTGAAGCCACAGGAATCACAAGCTGCGAGTGCAGGGCCAGGCTCAGACAAGCTCTCCCCTTGCACTCGGCTCTGCCAAAGCCTGGGGACCTACAGCACACGCACAGACACAGGCTGCAAACAGGGTTTCAAAAAGCTGTGGATGGTTTTTCAAGGAGCAGTCCCCAACACTATCCCTCCCCAGCATTTTAAGTTACTTCCACAAACCCTGAAATGGCCATCATATTACAAAGTTTGGGGCTAGAGAAGGAAAAATTAACACTGGCAAAACTGCAGTCAGCTCAAATGAAGCCAGTGAAGCTGTATTTACTGTCCCAGATACAGGGCCAGACCCACTTATCACACAAATTCCTTTGCAGTAATGCAACCATGCATTATTCCCTGCCACACCATTCCTGACTCTCAGCAGTATCAGGCATCCCAAAACTTACTACACAGGAAGTGCCACCCTTCTATAAATATCTGCCTGGCATAAAGGATTCCCACAGCCCGATCTCCTTCTACAACAAGAAAAT
>NW_008236640.1:1123917-1129727 GCF_000691975.1 Corvus brachyrhynchos | reverse complement strand
TCTAAGAAAACAGGACTAAAATACTCTTAAGGAGCTAAGAGCAGAGAGCTTGGCCCACAGCTGCAAAAGAAACAGCTCATTTTTACTTGGAAGATGATGATCACAGATGACAGACACGTCACACTATTAAACAGTGCCCAACTCTGTTCCAAAGGAAGCAAGCCAAAAGATTAACACCTTCCCACGAAAGGTCTGAACTCAGATTCTTAATTTATAGGAGAGACAAATAACGCTGTAATGTGAATTTTATGTGGTCCTCTTTCCTTAAAAATGTATTTTTAATGACCTTGTATCCTGTACTTACCAACTGACTGGCACGTCTTCTTCACGATTAATATAAGAGGTGCAAATAAGTAAGAAACAGCTTTGTATTTCCTGTTAAACTGCCTCCAAGCTTCTAGAGTTACAAAGAATCAAAATATTGGCTGGGTTTTGTTCATGGTGTATATTCCTGTGGGTTATTTGGGCTGGGGAAAGAGTCCCCCCAGAGAAATCAGCAGGATATGTTTTACCTCTGCACACCTGAACTCAGCTTGCCTACGCAGAGCTGTGACCCTGCTGCGCTGTCTGTAACCCCCGAGGCTCCAGTGCCCTCCTTTCCACACACACATATTGAGAAATAACAGGACAACATTTCCATTCAGTAGAAACCTGATCAAAAAGTAGTGAAGTTCTTAATTATTTAGATAGTAAATGGTACCTCTTTAATAGAAATATATTAAGTAATTAATAATCACTGTACAAACGTTAACCAAAAAAGACCTAACTGGGGAAGACAACAAGTTTCCTTACTGGATATTATTTTGTCAAAAGGAACAATCATTTTTATTGTCTTTATCACAAACAAGGAAAATGTACAGCATAATATTTTTAGGGGCTGCTTTTTCATCTTTTACAAAAGCAAATGCTAAAAAGCCCCCAAAGATAGGCAGATTTTAAGGAGGAGCAAACTTTGGCAGAAAATAATTGACAAAGCAATTTGTCTAGCCCTAAAAACTCATTGAGAGAAACAATGGGTTTCCCTCTCCTTTGGCTTCAGAATTAAAGGAGACTGTTTTGGAGGAAAGCTGTCCCCTGACACAAAGCCCACTGCCCCTGCAGGCCCCACCCAGCTCCAGAGAGGAGCTGGAAGGTTCTCCCTCTCCCGGCGTGGGATGCCAGCCCTGCGCCTGAGCCGCACGCACCATCTTGCTCAGATGAAAAGATCACTGCTTCACCAGCAGAGCAAAATGGATCACTACAGAATTTAATTTGGGAGAGTATACAGCAATTAAATGCTAAAATAGACAAGCTACAGGGAGCTCTCTCAACTGGAGAGAGTAAATTAGAAACTATGTCAGTTAAAATAATTTAGACAGGCGGATGGGAGATTTGGAGGACCGAATGAAGGCAGCACAATCTCTGCTGAAAACTTGTTTAAAAGCAAACAATGGTTCGAGGTATCCAGAACATTATTAAGAATTATGATGCATTTGAATGGAGAATTTAATGTTTAAAAAATTCTGCACATACCAGAAAGATTGGAGCCGTAAACATGAGGGCTCAGAATGAAACAAAACATTTTTAAACGCTGAAACAGCTACCCTTAATTATAGAAATAGATATTTGTTATCCTCATAAAGTGACCTTTGTCCTTGTCAGAAGGAAAGCCCTTGTACCAAACTATTTATCATACTGGTCATATCTTAAGTTTAAGCTCAAAGGCTCCTTCAAAAACACCAACATGATGGTTTTAACAGCACATCTACATTGATGAATCATTATAGTGGAAGCACTACGCATTGTTTCTTACGTAGCACAAGCAGAGACAATAATTTCAGTAAGCAAAGAGAAAACACTATATGCTACTTCAGCTTCTGTTTTCTTACAGCCCCATGAGATTTCACTGGCACCCCGAGAGACTGAGGCATGTAGTGAAAGGTTCTTTCTGACCAAAATCATATCCGTGGGTGTGCTCAACTGACCTGCTGTAGGTAACAACAAACCATTCATCTCCACAGGCTAATCCTCTGCATTCACAGACTCTGGAAATCTCCAGTGATTAACATCAGACAGGAAGTTTAGAACGAGAAACAATACCTAATAAATTGAGGCAATTCATCTACACCATGCACAGTAACACCAAAATTCACAGGTTCTGTTTTTCTAGCAAAAAATACTATGAAGCTTCTTAAGACAACTACAGGACAGATGGCAAAATAGGTGCACAATCAAAATTTTAGTTGAGCAATTTATTAATAGACCATGTGTATGAGACAGGTATCCCCTTCTAAAGTGGGCTTGCTGCTTACAAAGGATAACAGAGAAAAACATTACAGGTGAGCTGGGTAATTTTAGCAAGTAGCAGATAACTATTGAACTCTGAAATATTGAAGCTTGCATAGGATGTGGATAACTGCTTTATGTGTCTATTCATAACATCCTCAATTGCTTTTTCCCTTAGACTGGTTAGTAAAGCAGGAACAATTCCTGAACAGTCTCCCACAGAAGGATACAGGAGATTGATAACTGATCTGAGAAACACTCACTTTAGTATTTGTAGCTTTTTTGCTCTTTCAGATCACTTCCTCTAGAGATGCTGAGCAAGTTTCTCTTCTTCTATACTGACAGGTTTAAATTTACCCTTAGATGCCTTTCATCAGCTAAACTCAGACTGTCATTGCACTCGATGCAAGCATTACTGTATCTTTGCAAAGTACATGAATTTTTACTTGTGTTTGCAGAGTTACAGCTTGTGCTGTACTGCTCAGGAGCCCTGGAATACTTGACTATCCAGTTTCCCTTAGCAGCTACAAAATGCTATCCTTTCCTGCAAAGTCTAGATCCCAGCATGACGAGCTCTCTAATGCCCTAATGGTTCTGCTTCCCTTTCATGGCCATTCACTCTCTCCTGTTAGGATCACTCCACATTAAGAACTGTCTGTTCCTTTCCTTTCCCCAAATGCTACAGCAGCCAGGGATGTGCCCATCTTCCCCAGGTCTGCTAAGGTACAGGCTACAGCTGTGTGCAAGCCTGTGTGAACTACTACATAGTAATCATTAGCAAGCAAAAGCCATCGAGACGAAATAATTTTTGTATTACAAAAGCTATAAGAGTAATTCCTACTGTAAACGCCTGCACGGTTTTATTTTGCCATGGATGTGGGCCACAAGCTCGTGAAAATTCAACTGAAGTTGGCAGAGAAACTTATTATCACCAACTGGCTGTTTAAATCCTCAAACCTTTCCTCTCCAAGGAGCAGATTTAAGGAAGTCTAGGCTTGAGCTGCTGCTGACACGTGGCAGGTGAGGCTGTTGGGAAAAGCACTGCATGCAGGGCTGGCAGTTTGGCAAAACACAAGAGTGCCTCATTTCCTGGGAGCTGAGCACCACTGGATCCCTCACAGTGTGCCCTCTGCCTCCGGGAGCAGCTCCCATGCTCTGCCTCAGCTGAGGCACTTCCAGACAGCATTCCCCCGGGCTGGGTTCATGTTCCTCCCCGCTTTTGAAGGGTTGTTGTATAACTGTATAGTATTTCTGTAGAGTTAGCTTCAGTACAAAGCAGAAATACAGATAATTTACCTAATACTAGAGAAGGAGAAACAGCAGATGATAAAGTTAGCTCCTAAACTTTTCACAGACTCTGGAGTAAGAAACACACTTATTTTCTGTGACCTCCTCTTTCCAGGGGGAGGACAGGGGAGCTGACTTGATAACCATGACTCTATTTACTGCTTAGCAGCTCATAACTCCACATTTGTTCATGTATTGACTAAAAGGACTCACAGGTTGTTCTCTGGTTTTTGTTTTAAAATAATAGGCAATACCTGTTACAAAATTTACTTTTAAGCTCACCTACCAATGCCTGGCACTTCAGCTCTACTTTGCCTGACACGAAGCCTCCATTGTTAAGATTCACTCCTCTGCTGTGTGTAGAGGTCTCCCATGAATGGTGCTGCTGCACCTTCAAATAACTACACAAGAGAGATGTCCAGCTAGTGTCCCCTAACAGAAGTCAGTCTTTAAAGGAGAAATAATTTTTTTTTAAAAGGGTAAACTAGTTAGCTATTTATTGTTGGTTTCTGATGTGAAAAGCTCTTCTGTTGATTACAGCTTCTTTTCTCTTTCCATTCCAGTCTCTAAATTGCCTTACTCTGTCTTGATGTCACTTCAAAACAAATATCCAGAATCCTTAATGTTTAAAAGGTGGGCTTGAAATAATACTTCAACCTCAGGAGTCAATATTTAATGTGAATTCAATATAATGTTAAGAACAGTTACTGAAAGATCTAAAGTTCTGTACCTCAGGCCGTGCCCATCTGCAAACCTTGTCATGAGGAAAAAAATACCACGCAGGAAGGCATATGTGATACAGACCCCAGAATTAACTCTGGATTATTTAAACAAACTTGCTAACATAAGCACATTATTCAGCTACTTTGTAATCTCCAACAAGGAAGCAAGTTTGAGGTAAAACTCCTTGAAGAAGAAACAAGGTGAAAAGATCAACTGCTCCAACAACCTTACATACTTTCATTCATCTTTCCACAGAAAGACTTGGTTATTTAGCATAGATAAAACCTGTTAAAATGGGATTTGAAAAATACCAGTGCGTCATCAACCAGTTGTTATCGTCTGAGGATAACTTCCCCAGAGTGAATGCACAACGTTAAATGACAAAGTTTGCAAGGCTTACGACAGAGAAAAACTTGCAAGAGTGTCAATGGAAGATGTTAGGACTCTGACATTATATTTTTTCCGTACTGGAAGTTGAACCTTAACTGCAAAAGCCCAGAGCAAATGGCTAAATGGTCCGTAATGCCTGATGGCTGTGTGCTGAGCAGTGATGCTCACACCACAAACATTCTCCTGGGCAGAACCAGAGACTCCAGGTCAAATTACTGATCACTTTGGGAATATCTTACAGTTAGGCTAAAAGGCCACTTCAAAAAAGACAGCACAGTGTTATTCAGAGTGAACATGTCAGCAATATTACTGCAACATGAATGTATCTCCATTAATAAATTCATGACTGTGCTTGTTTTATTATCTTGCATCTTGCTCACAGCTTCACAGCATGCACCAAAATACATAACAACAACAGGATACAACACAATTGGAAAAGCGCCTCAAAAAATTGCTGGACCTGCTGTTGCTCTTCTGTCTCCCTGTATCTCCCACTGCCACCAAGGGGAAACACTGCAAAGCCACCACTGCCCTCAGCTCTGTGGCTGTGATCCTCATCACAACAACCACTCTGGAATGTCCCCATTCCAACAGACATTCTCCTGCCTGTGCCACTTTATTACTATTTCTATTATCCAAACCTGCAGCTCACTATCAGGGGCAAAACCTCGGTGATACAGCTTTAATATGCAAGTCTCCTCCCAGCTGTTATGTCAGAGCAGTGTGGCTGGCAGGGGATGGTTCCCAAGTGTAGCATGCCACTCTGCAGAGCTCAGCAGGGAGAAAAAAACCAGGATCTGTGGATCTCACCAGTGTCATCCTGCTGATGGGTGGGTTGAGTCTGACGTAGGCAGGAAGAAGCAGGGTGCAAAGGGTGGGAATAGAACCAGGGCAAAAGGGAGTCAGCTGAAAATTCACATCTGTGTGAAGCTGGAATAGGGATGTGCTCACACATGTCAGACATGTCAGCTGTCACACCCTGTGCACACACAGCAGTGGGAATAGTGTGTGGTGCAGGTGCAGTTATTTATTTATATCTGTGTTTATAAACAATGCAGTGTACATACAACCACAAGGATAAACACAAAGCATTCCAAAATGCATCTCAGCAATAAACATAAACCTCAAGTTTTTGAAATCCCATC
>NW_008236640.1:1082275-1123809 GCF_000691975.1 Corvus brachyrhynchos | reverse complement strand
TCTCTCCCTCCCTCCCTCCCTCCCTCCAAATTTGTTTCAATCAGGAAGATAGCTAAATGGATTTCTTCTAACTTTGTACCTAAAGTAAAATTCACCTCAAGGCTGACAAGCATAGAAAATTTCAGTCGAATGGGTGAATTTTTTTTTTGTTAAAGCTGCAATAGCCTGAAAACAGGGGCTTGTAATGAAGCTGCCCCATCAACCATAACCACACTGTCACTAGAGCAACACAATCATATTGCCTGTGCAAAGAAGCAATGCATTTAACATTTTCTTCACTGTGTATTATCTATTAGCTGAGTTTGTCAGAGATAGGTGGCAGTTCCCTGCAATACTTATGAATATATGGCAAAGCATACAAGAATCCATCTATGTCTGCTTCAGCACAGGTTTGTCTAATTACATTTTGGCAAACAACTTAAAAACCCACCCTTCTCTTATCTTAGGTTTCTGTTAAATACTGTTACTATCAAGAAATAGAAGTTGTCTGAGGCAAACATCTCAGATCTTCCCATTGCTATTCTCTATTACTAATGCACATTACATGTTCAATTCTCCCTTGCTGTTCCTATGAAAAAGGTCTTGTCAAAAACAGATTTCATTTTTTCTGTGTATGCACAAATTAGTTATGGATGATTAACAAAGCATTCATTCTTTTATTTGCTTTGGCTGAGACTTGATCTGTGTTACATTCATGTGAGGGAAGCACTCAATTTTACGTTGATTAAATATGAAACACTGCACTCTTGATAAAAAGAGTTGTATTCAGAGCTGCATATTATACTGACAAAAGATGCATGTTCTTGGGCTAATAGTTTCTTAAACAAGTTTTTCCAGATTTTTAATTGCAAAAAACTTGATACAGCCTTTTTTTTTTCCCTTCTCAGCAAGTACTGGGCAGTGAGAGCTTTGTGTCCCAAAGCAATCTGGTGCACTCTTAACAAACAACAATGGTTATTTCAAATTGAATATAATAAAAAGGAATTTTCAAGTTCTGCCACACAATTTGATTTCTTGAACATAACTTGCATTATAAAACTTTTTTTTAAAAAGACTACAAAACTAAGTAGGACAGACAACAAATCATAATTATAGAATTTGTCTTTTATTACATCAAAAATTCAACAAAAATAAAGAGGTATTGGAGAAGTCTTATGGAAACTTACAGCCAGTCATAACTGAGAACTTAGCCCTGAGCTGCTATCACCTACTCCAGCTATCACAGGATCACATGTGCATAAATGCTCCTCAGTAAGGCCCATAAATTCTCCATGTCCATTAAATACATTGACAGAATGATACCAAAAAGGATGCACCTCGGTTGAGGAAGGTATTTAAGTGCAAGCCTAACTTTAAGTACACAATCTACTTGTAATTAAATCAACTTAAAGAAAGCCATATGATTAAGCACCTTGTTAAATTTGGGAACAAATTATTAGCCCTTATAAACCAGGAGATTCTATCTCGGGGTTTACAGCACATGAAAACAAACACGAGCACACAGGAACACACACGCATGCAGGGCATTATGATACTGTTGCAAGAGGGGATTTATTTTTAGTATAACTATACGGAGTAAGGGCAGCTCTTACGCAGGTTAGGAGGAGGTCTGGCCATACTTTAATTCTGTTCTAAACTTCCAACAACAATTGATGGTCTTATAAAACCTTTGCTAATGTTCCTATGCCACAAAAATAAGTCTATTCAGTATCTTTCTTACACATCACCAAAATGAAAGCATGAACTTAAGAGTTTGCATTTCACTCCTAAGGAGAGAGAGAGTCCTACCACAGCACGAGGCTAGAAACAGCCCAAAGCAAGGGAAACTTGATGCAAGTTTGGCTTAGAAAGGACAGCTAGTGCTTCACATGGAAGAAGGCGATTTCTTGGGGTGCCCCTGAAATACCACAGTGCTGGATGAGAGGACAGCAGGAGGGAACAGATGGAAATTTGACCAAAGCAGGTTACTGCATGGTCTCTGAGCAGAAGGCCTCTGCTCCCCATGAAGGGAGATGTTTGCTAGCTGGCAGCTATCTGAAGAGCCCAATAACCCATCTGGAGCAAGGTCCCTCCAGCTCTAATATGGTGCAGGGAGTGGACAGGAAAGGGCCAGCGAAGCCAGCCAGGCCCATGTGGAGCAGCCACGCTGCAGCACAGGGTGTGAGCTCCTGCAGGGCATGAGAAGCATGAGGGGTCCCAGGAACACCCATCCCTCCTCGTGGCCCTCATCCAGAGCAGAGGCACAACTGAACAACCTCTGCCTGACCCTGCAGCCCGTCAGACAGCGCCTGTCTCTGAACACATCTCCTACCTGCATCCCACTTTTCCAGCCACAGGCTCCTGCCTTGCACCAGCCATGGCATTTTACTGGCTCTTCTTTCACTACCCAGTTCCTCTCACTAAACCAGCAGAAAACTCATCCAGAAAAAACAAAACCCCCACAGTGGGTCAGACTGAGTTGTCCGAAGGCCAGGTGAGCACCAGCATGGGCACATGGAGGGGCTACTGCACACAAAGTGGGGAGCAGGGAGGACGGAGTTGACAGCAGCATACTGAGAATGGTTCAGCCATCACATGTGATTGCATTTTTATGCAGTATTGTGTGGAGATTTATACTTCCTGTTCCAGCCTGTGTGAACTCAGGTCCCCGTCCTTGCAGACAGAGGATGGTTGAACTGAGACAAAGATTTTTTTTTTCTTTAAGGAACTCCAAAGAGATTTTTTTTTTTTCCTTTGCTTCAGGTCACATAAGAACACACAAAAGGACAAAGCAATAAATGCTCACAGGCACTTTCTTGTCTTTATTTCCATTTTCTGGAATGAGGCCAGAGACATCTAAGTAGTGCACTCCGTTCTCTTCCACTCCCTCACAGAAATTATGGACTCTCCTTTGCAGCCAATTTCCTCCTCCTTCTCTGTCTGGGCCCAAGCTTCAAGCACTACAAAACAATGTTCCCCTGTTTCTCTCCAGGGCCCGTTCTCCACACATCTACCCCAGGCTCTCTGAGGCCTCCCAGACCTTTAAGGCTTTACTTTTACAGACACAGGATGAAAACCTGTTCTTTCTGCTTCGATTCTGGGAAAATTCCACTCTCTCCCCACTTTGCATATGAACCCGGCTGCACTCATTTCCCTCAGGTTCAGCCCCTCCACGGTGCTGAGAGGCTGCCGCTCCTGAGGGCATTCGTACCTCAGCAGCCCTGCTCCAGCGTACCTGACACAGCCGCAGAGCTGCCTCGAGAAGTACAGAAATGTTTCATGGCACAGGTCGTCCCCAGTCAAAGCCTGAAACTTTAAATTGGGCATTGACAAGCCAAACAGCAGGTATGTCACATATTACACCCCTTCCCACTTACTAAAAATATCTAAATTCATTAGTATTAGACTTGCACAATTTATAACTCATAAAAATAAGCGCTACGAAGTAAATACCGGTTTCAAATAACCAGTTTTTACACATTCATTTAAAAGGATCTTGTTCTCCACATTCCAGCTACCCCATGAACATTCCTGGAGTGTTACAGGCACAAGCACTGTCAACATTTCTAAAGCTCCCCTAGAAACGAGTTCACATGTGTACAAAAGGCAGAGATCTTCCTGATGGCTTGTTTATTAATACAGCATGTTGCCATCTAAAACAAATACGAGAATAAATTAAGAAATATAGAATATCTTGAATGAAAGTATTTTCTTCTCTACTTCTTGGCTGTGAAGTTAGCCTAACTTACGGATTTGAAAAAAATCTCAGTGTTAATTAACTTAATATTTGATCCATCCATACTTAAAAATATTCCACAAAAAAAGCAAATAAAAAACAAAACTAAAAACACCCACAAACACAAGCAGACCTAATCTCATAATTATTGTCACATAGAAGCACTTATGAGACATATGCATTAATAAATTATCAGAAAGTAGTGCTTCAGTCCCAAGTAGTCGGCAACAGCACTCGTATAATATTACAGGGACCCTGATGTTTTGGCAAAACTAGAGCAGGAAAAAATGAAACTAAAAGGCATATTGTACATGTGACCTACAGGACTGGGATTATTACCTCTAAGCTTATTAAGAGTAAAAGCTGTCAGTCGGACCACCCCACAACCAGGGAGGAAAACTGAGATTACTCAGCAACAAAAGGCATAAAAAGGAGACGTGTCTTCTCGGAATGGACGGAGGCAGAGAGTGAACCACAGCCCTGCTTCAGCTATCTGAGCAGTAATTGGCTCACAGGAGCGACTGCCACGTTAAGGCATTATCATTATCTAGCTCACATAACTGGAAATTCACGCTCTGTTCTTTAAATTGGCTTAACCAGCAGCATCTGCAGCACTTTAATTAATTACAGCAATTGGCGTACCTTAAAAGTAGATGCACAGATCTGAAATGATAATGCTCTGTGAGTAATAATCGTAAACTAGCATTAAACCAGACCTATCCTAAACAAAAACTAGGGTATACTGTTGGGCTTCAACAGAAAACAAGCTTCAACCTAGTAATTATTATTGTCTGCCCAGGTTCACCAACAGATACTACAATTCTACGTGACACTTTACATCCAATTAGCTCAGGAATGCAGAAGCTCACAACATGTACAGCAAAATTCTGTTCGGGTTTGATGCTATCCAGTCAAAATTTGCTCAGGCACCTAAATTTGGGGTTCCTTTGAAAGACAAACTTTAAGTTAAAAGCATAGCAGAGATTGATTACCACTATTTATTTTTAGTACACTCCTTATAAAGAAACATAGAAGCCAGACATCATAGTAAGCTCAGAAAGAAGTTTTGTTGACAGCCATTAGCTTTGCTTCAGTAAAAAAATCCACGGGCACTGTACATAAATGTGGATTTGTTTTCTTTCCCCATATCTGTAGCTCTAAAATACAGAAGAATTACTTAGAAAAAAAATTCGGAGACAAGAAGTTAAAAAACTCTTCTGTTCCTTTTATGTACAGCGATTTGAAATCTTTACTTAGAAGAAAATAATTTTTAAACCCTGACAGTGAAATCCATGTACACATCCCGGAAAAATCTAAAAGCTGTTCTTCGTACCATTTCCAGCCAGAACACAAAACACTATCAAGATTTGTTGTGACTTGCTTCTGTACAATTTCAGGTTTAAAGACAGATTTTACGTTTAATTAGCACCATGCTGCAAAACGGGACACAAGAATTTTAATCAGGCATCTTGAATGTAATGGAAGTTTAAACATTTAAATAGCTCAATGTTACCAAATTAATCAAATCTGATCCTCAAATTCATAGGTAATTTAGGGATCAGAATAGCTGGTATAAAGGCCACTACCAAACCAAATTTGAACTCCCCATTTATCAAACCCAAGTCTTATCTTTCACAGCCGTGTGAAAGAATGAAGTACAGCTTTCTGGATTCTCGTAAAGATGTAAAGTTTTGAACATATTTTTAACCCAAAGAAACCCAAAACCATAGACTTAACTAAGGGATGACTGGTTTTAAGTTGCAAAAACTTTAACCATCCAATAAAAATAGATGCTGCAGCACAAAATAAACCTTTGTGCAATGTTGTCCCATGCCCATTTCTGAAAGCATGACTGTTCTCCTCGTAACTCACAGAACTCACACGGAGGCACAGCCTCAGCAAGGCAGTGAGTGCAAGCCCGAACAGCTAAAATACCAAGGCTGATGCAGCAGCAAAAACCAAAACCAGCAATCTTATGTAGCAACTCACACCACAGAGACATGCAAAAGGCAGCCAGAGGAGAAAAATACCTTTTCTAAAGCAGCAAAACTCCAGTGACTGTGTTTATATACTCTGTGCCTACTGTGTCTGGGCTGTGCAGGCAGCAGTGAAGCTTCATTGGTATGTGTAATTTTAAGACATGAATATCCGTGCTCAGAAATACTCTGATAACATGTTTATCTTGGGTGTACAGAAAACAACTGCATGCACAAATAAACAGCTACAGTCAATGTAATCATGTTCATCTCCTGAATACCCACTTATAAATCCCAACCTGGAAACAATATGTGCTACTAAAGCACCAGCCTCTGAGGAAAAATGGCCACAGCGCAAGAAAAATAAAAAATAAAATAATAATTCTTGTCTAAGACTGTTACTTATTCCACACAGTCACCCATTTCTGATGGAGAGGGATCACAAGTGCACAATACAAGTTATTCGTTGACTAAATATCATCCTGAAATGCTCGGATATAAAGGTTGGAAGGATTAACACAAAAGGTCCCACTCCAAGACAAATGTCTCCTTCATAGTTCAGTTCACAGCCATCACGACTGCTCAGTCAGGCCTGTGATCCCAGAACGCCGGGCATATACCTGCTAACCAAACACACCAAAGACTTGGAAAATCTCTTGTTGATACTGGCATATTTTTAGAGGAGATTTGAATTACCACCACAAGGAAACAGAGTTTTTTAAACATGCGAAGATCCCAGTTTCCGCTTCAAATCTCAGCACTTTCTGAAACAACTTCCACAGAGAAATTACAAATTTGCCATGTTGGCATGATTCACATGCCGCTCCCTCCCTTCTCCTCATTCAGTCCCTCACCTTTTCTAAGCAAAAAAATGTGAGATATGGAACAACTCCCCCCCAGTTTTAAGCTGCTTGCAGAAGCCTTACACAATTTAATTATACATTTATATAGAGGCCACTTTTCAAAATAAATGCAGAGAAATTAATTAATTAGCATGCACTAAAACATGTTGGGGTCTGGTGTAACAATAAAGTCACTTTGTGATTTTCCAACAAACAGTAACTATTACAGGGAAAAAAATCCCAATTGCAATTCATATTTCTAAATATGTATTTGGATTTGCACATTCTTCTCTAATAATTATGCCCTTTCACATGGCCTTGCATTTCAGAAACTACCTGAACTGTGTTTATCTTCTTTTACTTTCAGTAATGGACTACAGTATGAAAAACTAAGATTTCTATGGGAGAAAGGGCTGAATTTTAGTGCTGAATATTTTATCCTTACTGGATGGTAATTTTTCTACTCCCTCTACTGGCATACTTTAAAAGCAAGTAAAGAAAAACCTGAAGGGTATTCTAGCTTGTAAGACATAATGAGAAAATATTTTTTGTAACCTCAAAATAATTGTTTCCACAACTTGGCAAAACATTATTCTTTAATCTTGGGGATTTTTAAGCCATCAACAAATCTTAGGCAGATTTCTTCATTGTAAGAATTAACTGAGCACCTCGAAAAAAAACCATCCTGGCTACTTTGTGTTAGAATTACTATCAAGTAGTCCCATCACCTGTCACTGCTCTGATCAAAATAGCTCACTCCCTCAAACATACTCTATGGCTAAAAGACCCAAAGAGTGATCTATGGAATAGAAATCTACATGATTACCACAAGTCTACATAAATAAGCAAAAATATCCTGAGCTTAACGAGTTGCTACTTAAATGTTAAGACAGTGCTCTGTGAACCATTTTATATTAAAATTGGATAGTTCTAAACATCACACATACAAGAAGTATTGTTTGACACAGTGCCATTTTGATGATAAATTGCAATCTACAGCTCAAATAATTCTAGCCAGGGATTAACATTTCAGAGGCTGAGCCAGAGATTATGTGTGTGGATCTTGAATTTCATCATCTCCCTTCGGCACAATACCTCATTCTTCCTTTTTTCATCTATTCTCTCATGAAGGGTCAGGAAAGCTTAGCCTTGCTGTTTCATTCATTTCATCTCTACATTAACCAGATACCTTGCAGTCTTTAGTTCTTACGTGTTATTCCATTACAAATACTACAGCCACACTGCACTGTGCTCCGGCTAATGAGGCATGTACCAAATCAAAGGCTGCCATCAAGTGGTTGTAGCACACTGCCAGCACTATGCAAAGTTAGCGTTCTGCAAGGGCTTTCACCAGAACACTCTGTTCAGGCTGGATTAAACTCTGCTCTGATTTAAAGCTTTGGGGAAAATCCAGATGCTAAGAGATGGTGGTCCCACACCATTTCTTTTCCTTCCTTTTAAATTCTAAGGTCCAGCCTAACAGCTGGCACCACCACGCAGAAGCTGTTCCTGTTTCTTGCCATTTTGGATCAGCAGGCTCCAGAATTGTTTCTGCCATCATGTTGCTCATCGCTGTGCACCAGTGGAGAAAAGCCTTAACAACCAGTCAAAAGCTTCCCAGCTAGCAGTGGGACAAGAAGGGTGTCATAGGGTGGGGGTTTCACAAGAAGATGGGGAGAATAAACACAGTTTAAACACAGTTTTGTGTGCCACCATACCCAGCTTCAAATCAAACTAAGCTAAAGATTATTAATCTATACTCATACTGAACTTGAAGATAACGTGACAGCTCTTCCTTGCAGTGATAGTGATGAGTATCTTCAGCATTACTCAGTGATTTGAAGCAACCATGCCCTGATAAATCATTCTTCAGCACAAGTATTCAATCCCACTCACACAATTGACCTTTCCATATAGAAACTGTATCACCACATACCATCAGCTCTAAACCACAGCCTGTTACTCCAACTTATCTTTGCCTGACAGGTAGAAAAACAACCAACCAAAACCAAAGTAAAACCCTCTTTCAAAGAATCACAGATTCCCCGAATGGGCAAGGTGGGGAGGGACTGTGGTTGGGATCATCTAGTCCAACCTCGCTGTTCAAACAGGGTCCCCTAGAGCACATTACCTAGGACGTTGTCCAGATGGATGTCCATCTCCAGTGAGGGAGACTCCACCACCTTTCTGGGTAGCCTTTCTAGTGCTCAGTCACCATCTCAGTGAAATTTTTCCTCCTCATGGTCAGGTAGGGCTTCCTTTGTTCCAGTTCCTGCTTGTTGCCTCTCATCCTATTGCTCGACAACACCAAGAAGAGCCTGGCTCCATCCTCTTAACACCCTCCTTTGAATACTGATACACATTGGTAAGAACCCCTTACAGTCTTCTTCAGCCCAAACAGGCCCAGCTCCCTCAGCCTGCCCTCATAACGGAGGTGTTCCAGACCACACACCATCTCCATAGCCCTCCTGTGGATTCACTCCAGGAGCTCCAGGTCTCTCTTGTACAGAGGGACCCAGAACTGGACACAACACTCCAGATGAGGCCTCTCCAGGACTAAGAAGAGGGGCAGAATTCCCTCCCTCAACTTCCTTCTCACTTTCCAATGCATCAAGACAGACTTTTTTTCCAATGAAAAAGAATGATGTCTTTCTAAAAATTGTGGCAACTTTGCTACTATAGGAAAATGTTTTGCACATGCCATAGGGCACAGACAAGTTTTGCATGGTAGGGATGAGACTAAAGATCACCCAGATGTGTCTTCCCAGATCGTGTCCATCCACGGTATGACTTCCAGAAATTCGGCTGTCACTTAAAATAGCACCTTCCATCTTGCAGTTGCAATGAAAATATCAAGAAAATATGATTTGAATGAATATGATTTTCTGAATGATGAAGACAGACACAATTCTCTTCAATTCTGAAAGGGTGTGGTTCCAAAGTATAATATGCTGAAGAGCCATGTTCTCCCTGCTGCCCGCAGTGCCTGACCTTCCAGTCTCCCTTGGTGTCCCCTTGCCATTGTCATTAGCCATGTCTTGCATCTTGGACTTCTCATTTTCACGGAGAGATATAAAAAAGGAAAGCAAATACTGGAACAGTAGCATTGGGGGGAAAAAAACAAAACCAACCTGGGAGTGGGGAAGAGAGGTGAAAAGGTATAGGGTTTTGTCAGATAAAGATTTAGATGGTAGTTGATTTCTATGTTCTTTTTGTATTCTTTTCTGAATTTATTTAGCACTCAAACATGGAAAACACATATCTCACATTCCAAGTAACTTCTCACTCTTCAACAGGAAAAAAATTGCAACTATAATTAATTTTCATTTCAGGGATCTACAGATAAAAACAGGAGACACAATTCTTCACACAGTTTTCAACATCGCTTCTGGTTTGGTAAATATTGTATGTGTTCTTTGAATTTTGTGCTGTGCCTTCCTGTGACTGAAGACTGTTTCATGGAGTTGTTTTGCTTTAGGGAACAAAGCTTTAAGAGTTTCTTTAATCTTATCCCTTGCTGAGCAGAATACTCTTATAGTATAAATCATTAAAACTATATATAAAAACTGAGTCTTTAAAGAAAATCTTGGGAAACTAGTAAGTGTATTTATTTTTAGCAGGCAAAGTCCTCAGAGTCAGACACAGCTGTTTCCTATCTCAGGCTAAGTTGCACAGGGTATTAAAACAAACTTGGAAAACCTGGCATCCATCCTGCTCAGTCTGCCATTCTGCCACACTGCCAGGAAAGGCAGGTTGGTTTGTTCTCAGTTCTAGTCCGGAGGCAGAAAATCCTCCAGAAGCAGAAATACTGCTATTTAACAGTGCAATGTAACACACAACTGCGTACCATCTTCAGACTTCACATGAATCATGCTTGGTGTATACATATATATATGTAAAACTTTTCAAGCCACTGGAAAATGTGAGAAACATTGCTGAAGTATAGTGCTGTGGTTTAGGAATGGTAGTGCCCAATTTAGTGTTCCCACTGAGACTCTCCAAACCACGCTCCACTTGCTCTCTGCCTCTTCCCTCCTGTCTGAGGACTTGCCCACTGGAAACTGGTGTGGCATTTACCCTTGAAGAATTTCCTGTGGTGGTCATTCTTCCTCTCAACTCACATCCCCATGCTGCCAGGGCAGAGGTGGGTTTTCCATCCCACTTCCTCCTGTCCTCCACGTGGTCATGCAGGTAAAACCCCAGGGTACCTCAGGGTGTGAACTCTCTCTCTCAAGCAGGGGGGTACTTGCTCCCAGTAGCAGAGGCTCTGGTCTGTACTGGTGGGACATGGGACGTTTCCTCTCTAACTTGCTTGAGTCTTTCCAGTCTCTTCACAGTCTTAGTCTTTCCACAGCCGAGGTGCAGGTCGGTAGGGAGGCAAAGAGATGGCTTTCATATTGCTGGAGTCAGGCAGTCACCTGAAGAACTGTTTGTTCTCCTTTCATTGACATCAATGCCAGTGAGTTGGCACACGACAACGCACGCTCCTTACAAATTTGCATCACGTTGATTGTGTCAGCTGGACCTCATCTGGATCTACAGGGGACTCTTGTAATTTGAAGCCCTATAGATTACCTTCACTGCAGCTGATTGTCTCAGGTACCGGATACCTTTCTCTGTGGCATTCCACCTGCCTGTGTGCACTACTGGATAATCCACGGGAGAACACCTTTCCCTCACACTTGGCAGGAGTTGCCTCCAGAGACTCAGAGTTCCTGTCCTCTTCCCAATTCCCTGGTCAATGCCCACATCCCAGGACAGGGATCCCAGGTGCTTGGCCTTCATACCATGGGCCACGATATCCCAGCATCGGAGCAGCCAGGTCACCAGGGGCTGCCCAGACTGGCGGCCAAAATCTTAATCTCACAGCTCAGTCTGGGATAGGGATCGGGTGATCATCTCTGGCCCTGCCTCTTCCTCCTGTTGTGAGGGCCCTGCTTCCTCTTCATCCCTCACTATGCAAACTGATCTTGCCTTGGATTTCTCCTTCTGTGTAAGACCAGCTGCTACCAACTGTCCCCCTGGTTCAGCTCAGTTTGAGTGGCCACGGTGCCAGCAGGTCTGATTTCCTCCTCCTCCCCCTGAGGGTGCTGTCCAGTATTGAACTGTGTCTGGTGAAGAGCAGCTAGGGCCCAGCACACTGCAATAAGTTGCTCCTCTCTGGAGTTGCCACAGCCTTGCAAATATTCTGTCACTTTGCCTGTAGTTGTTCAGGGGTGAACTTCCAAACCATCAGAGCAGAGAATTTCCCTGAATACTGGACCATTTTCTCCCACATTCCATACCACCCATGACTATCCACCCTTGGGGCAGATCTTTGAATGACCTTCCCAGAAATCTCTGTCCTGACTCTAAGCAGGTGCGGACTGCACTGAGGAGTCATAGCAGAAATACCAACAAGAAAATGCTTTCTTTAGCATCCAAGGGAAATTCAAATTTCCCAAAAGCTGTTGTAACAGGCCTGAAAGAGGAAAAAGGAGTGAGAAGCTGGAAAAAATCATCCTCCGCTGTTCCCCTCCTAGACTGCAAAAATTAACCCTGTCCTGGCCAGAACCAGGACATATAGCCCGCTGTGCTCAGAACAGCAACCTTTGAGTTCAGGGATGCAACTTTGTATGGGTCCGAAATTTGGCAAAAATTCGGTTTAATCTTATATTTATGCTAGTACATGGAAACAAGAGAAAATACTGATAAGTTACAAAATGCCATTTATGGCACCTTATTCAATACCGTTTTATCCGGGCAATCTTTCCAGCCAAGACTCAGGTTGCCACCACACCTAAGCTAAACCAGAAAAAGCTCGTTTCTACTGCCTGTCAAGATTCAAGAAGCAATTTGGCTCAGATATAGATAAAGCAAAACAACGAGAAAGGAGAAACTTCACACGAAACACACAATATGATGGTGCAGCATCAATTCAGAATGAAGAATATGCTGGGAGGGAAATGAATGAAATGTCATCAATTAAGTTATGGAGGTCAATTAATTTCTATTATATTAAACTCTATTAAGACAGCTAACAAGCAAAGATAAGAGGCTGAAAGAAATAACACTCAGAGCTATTACACTGCCAGATGGTTTTCCTAATAACAAGGGTTTTCAGGAGGCCAGAACTCTTATTTTCCTGTCAGCTGGCTATAGTTCTGCTGCTGGCCACTGTTTTTAAATAATATGCTCTCAGTTAAATTACAACTGCTTGCATGTACAATCCTATCCAGTTACTTAATGCAGAGCTACATTTTACACAATAATGGATATTTTAATTCTTTTTTTGACACTTATTTCCGTACCTTGAGCACATGCAATTGCAAGGTATTATCTCAAATCAACCAAAATATTCAATTTGACTCCCAGATTATCTGCCTTTGAAGGTGACTTATGTCAAAAATATTTTTCATTAAATGCATTGCCATTTTTTCCATTTTCCACACTGAATATTTTGTACTACATGGCAGCAGCATATGCTGCTGTTTTAACACCGTATAGCTACCAGGTCAAAAATGAAATTTATCCATCATAATGCTGCCCCAGACAGTGGTATTTTACATAATGATATTCTGAACCGCACCAAGAGCAAACACACAGCCGTGACTGTATGGAGATGTAAAAACACATAAAAACCAGACACATGAAAACCAGAAAAAATGTGGCAAGCTGAACAAGCTTAAAAGCAAATACTTTTCTATTAAAAGGCAAGTTGCTTGGCTCAGCTTATGCCTGGAGTATGATTAGAACCCCACTGTAAAACAATTACCAAGACACTCTTGTGTATTTGATGTCTGAAAGAGAAAGGACCTCATGCAGACTCCGGCTCTTGCATGTGCTGGCAAGTGTATTTTACTGCTGATTTTCTATGAATAAACATATGCTAAGAGTGGCTGAAACACACTGCTGGTTTTAAACATGCCTAATGTGGTGTTAGAGGTTTGTTTCCAAAGCTGTCTGCCTTGTTTATCAGCTTCCCCCCTCCAGCTGGCAAAGGACACCACTGATAGCAACTCCAATCAGCTGTCTTGTACAACTCAGCTATAGGAGACAGATTCTTCTAGCAGGAAATAGCCTCCCCTCAAAAACCCAAACAAAATGGTTCTAAGCAATTTAGAAAACAGTTGTACTTTACTGCTGTGAATCAATAATAACTGTATAAATTAAATGTTGCCATGTGTGTTATTGTACCACACTTTGTGAGCTACAAAGCCAGAGCCTCACACCCAGGATGCTCTGCCTGGAGCCCAGGGGCCTTCTCTTTCCAGCTGCCATTTGCAAGACCCTCCCATGTAACCGTAGGACAAACATCAGAAAATGAGCTGTTTCCTTCACCAGAAAATGGTATGCCCAAATGCTGTAATACAGTTTTCAAAACTGCCATATCATCTGCCACATTATCTTTGATACAGATGCACTTGGTGCAGCTATTAACACAGCATCAGAAACAACACTATTTAAAGAACAGTTTGGGCACTGCATTTCGTTTAGGAGATGAAGATCAAATAACAGAAGAAAACTTTCATAACTATTTTTGAAAAAGCACAGTAGAGAAGAGTTGGATGGACTCAAATTTCACACTCATTGAAGATAAAAAATGCTATTAAAAGTGTAAAAAGTTAATTAGATATTAGCAGTTGTTTTAACAATTTCTCTAAAATTCTTATTGAAATAAGATTTCTGTCATCTCTCAGCTCTGCTTTAATAGGTTATTACATATTAATGAAAGAAATTATTCACAGTGGCCCTAATTCCAGGTGATCTGGGTACAGTCTTGTTTTGGTCAGAAGGAAACACTTGCTGTCTGCAATGTCCTTTATGTCCTGAGTGAACACTAACAGGCTTTGCTTTGGGATACCAGGGTGGCTGCAGGTCAAAATATCAATTAATTGACAATGCTCCTTAGGAAAGTTTATGGAGCTCCTGCCCTCACAATGCCTACCCAGAATCAGGGCTGCTGGTGCCTCCCCTTTGTGCTGGGCCGAATAGAGGGGAAAACACCCACAGTCTTTCAGGCCTTCCTCGTGTAACACTTGCCCTAAATACAGGTGGTCATTTACTTGTCCTACAGCACTTGGTGTAAGATTTTTCCAGCAGAACTCAAGTGTGCAATCTGCTTCCATTACCTTCTGTACTTTTCAGAGAAGATGCCAAAAATCCAAGGGGATTGTTTAGGTAAGGGACTCCCAAAGGGTCAGTGTGGATACACAGGGGAATCACCCACTCTCAGACACCCCAAACCAGGGTGATCCACTCTGTGCAGAAGCCTCTCTCCTGCTCTTTTCTGGAGTCAGGACTCTGCCCCTAATCATATTCCCATTTTAAATAAAATTGCCCAGAAATACCATCATGGAGCACAGAAGGAACAAATATGTATTACTGGAAAAGCACAGGATCAGGCCTCTGAGAAAGATTTCCTACCCTGGCTCCTTTACAGCCAGAGCAGCCAATCAAGACAACAATTTCTGCAAGTTTTGCTCCAAAGGCCTAATCTCGGAGATTTCTCAACTAGAACAAAGTGCTAAATATTTAATGTAAGCAAAAACTAAAAGTAAAACAAGTTTTCTGAATCTCTATTTCATTTAAAGCAGAACAAGAGTGAGACAGCTGACAAAGCAGCATTTAATTCCTAGCTATATCTAGACCAGAATACTCAGCCTAATTTACACAGGCAGCCAGTCACAGTTCACATAATCACACACAGCAGAATATGACAGGGGAATTAAAGGACCAGGAAAGCATGTCTGAACTATGAGCTATTCTAAATACATTAAATGCAGACATTTAATTCAGAAAAAAGCTAACCCGATCAATTATTATTTTAAGCAAAAAATTACTTCAAGCAAAAAATACAAAACGAATGGATAGAGAGGTTTTTACTACTTTCTCTTAAATAAAGGAAATAGCCAATTTAGACCAATGTAGACACATGCTACAAAGATGCACTAGACGAGATAGCCAAGATTTTGTAATAAATTCTGGTATAGCAATGGATCAGCAAGGAAGGAATTACCCTATTCCTATGTCAGTCTTTTCCCCCAGGTTCTTCCAGCAAACGGCATCAGCAGTACTCAGAATTTCAGTTCCCTGCCCTATGCTGGCATTTGCCTCCCAACATCTATTTCCAGAAACAGGTGGAAAGATTAGACTCGGGCTTTCATTCAGATGTAAAGCAAAACTTGCACTTGCAGAGTTAAGTGTTGCAGCAGTACTGTAGTAAAAAATATTCAACCACTCAGCAAAAAAGTATGATTTTACCAAAATTCTGGGCTAATTACTGTTCCTATTCAAATGAGTTATTTCTCAAAAAAGCTTCATCTGGAAAACAGCATATTCAGAGCTGTATCTGATGAGAACCTAACTTTTTGGTAATACCTCATTTTATTGTATCACATTTAAAATTGGTCTCCTTTAAGACTAGAAACAAATGCATTTCTATATCCCACCACCTACCCTCTCTTTCCCATTACTTTCACCTTATTTATCACCTTTATTTGTGGTGTCATGCCAGGCATTTTAAGAGAGAGAAATAATCTCCCCAAACCTGTGAGTGATAAAACATGCTCCAGGGCATTCAAAATGAGAAATCATCATAAGCAACCATGATCCAGAATTTCAGAGGCAACGGGGGGAAGGGTGGACTGGGGGATGACAACCACAAAAGAACACACACATACCAATAAAATGAAGCTGGATTATGTCAAATGTTCTGTAACATTTTCTAATGGTTCTTTCATTCCGAGGCTTTGCTGATATTTGAGTGGAGGCCAATTCAGAACTCCTTCTAGGTTAGGGTTCCCGAAGTTACACAAGAGCGAGACAGAAGGCAAAGTCAAATCTCATTTTTTCAGCTTAAACTTGTTATTCTTTGTAGCTCTTCCCTGCAGGCCAGCATGAACAGCAAATTCTAGACTCTTTTTTTCTCTCATTGCAGAAGTTTCAGTGGGCATATTCAAAAAGGCACCATTAGAAAACAGTGTCTAAAAAGGCATCAAAGCATTTTGGAATACTCTCTAGAAAAGACAGATGCAGAAGTCAGTTCAGTCTCCTAGATCTCAATACAAGAACAGCCTGGAAATTCTGCCTGGCATGCTTCCCCAGGCAGGTGACAGAGTGCAAGCAGAGCTGGGCGCTGCCAGTCACTGAAAGCCACAGGCAGCAGAAGCAGAGCAGGACACTGAGCACTCACTCACATAAATGAATCTGTGGAAAGAGAATGCTAATGATCTGCTAATGAAATCATGGAAAGTGAAATCCCACACATAACCACTGTCACATCATTGGGGTTGATTAGTCAGAGGCCAGAAGGAGGGAGCCTCCAGCCACACGGAAAGCAGAATCTGTTGTCCAGAGCTGTAATTGCTAAAAAAATGAAGAGCAGCCTTAAAGTCTATCAACAAAGATCTGGGCCAGAACGATTCCCAACAAGGACAATGGAGCTTTGGAAGAGGCTGACTGGCAGTGCTGCAGAGAGCCCACCTTATTTTTTTTTTTTAAAAACTGTTTAGGCAAGTGTTTGTCTGGAATTATGCTGCCTTGAGGCAACAGTGCAGGTCAGGTGAGGCTGCCTCCAGCCCCAGCTTACAGGAATCTATGAGCAAAGCTTCAACAACAGGTGGGGCATTTTCCTGCATTCATCTGCCAAATCAGTAGGTCTGGGATGTCCTCTTCTGTTGTTAGCAAAGACCGAGTTTTAATAGGCCTGCCACATAAAAAAGAGGGCTACAGTTCATATCAGGAATAACAGCAATTATTGTCAGAGGAATTTCCTGCTGGAAAGGGCTTGCTCACCACAGCCCTGAGCCCTGGGAATGACCTACAGACAAAAAAGAAACAAAGGCCCAGGTGGGAAGATGGAGAAGCCTACTATGAATTTTGGAATATATTACTGTGCTATTAGAGACACAAACATGGGCTCAAAAAATATTTTTGACAAAAAAAAAAAGTATTTTTGACAAAAAGCTGGAAAACTTGTTTCATAGTCTGTGCATTTTCAAGTTGGAAAACATTCCGTGGATCTTTCCGTTCCATTAAGAATGTAGGAAGTAACTGTCTACAAAACTGCCAGCAAACAAGTAAACATTATGGTTTGTCCTCAGTAGATGTTCTTATGTACTTTGAGCATGCTAGGAAGCAAAAGGACATTTTTCCATCGCTTCAGATACCTTTATTTGAGACAAAGTTCTTGTACACAGAGCCAGTGAAAGCTTTCACATCTTTGGACCAATTTAAACCTCTCTTCCCTCCTATCCCTTTCTCATTCCATTAGCTAAACAATTTGCAGAGACGAAGAAACACAGCCCAAACTTTGGGTCAGCTGAATGCTTCTCAGAGGTGTAAGTTGACTAAAACTGCCCTCCCCCCTGGCACCTCTGAGAGGACACTCAATGAGCTCAGTGAAAGGAACCACATGTGGAAACAGCATATATTCAAGTTACCCATAGAAACAATGAGAGAGAAAAATCACTTACTAAAGCAAGGGGCTTATAAAATGGAAGGCAACTAGCCCTTGTTCTCTAAATGGAATAGGAAAAATACACTAATACCAGTCCGTAAGATTTTGAAAGTCTATTACCACTCCACACATGGGCTAGTCTTACTCTCAGTTATGATTTCTTTCTCTCCTACTTGCAACAGCCAACCTGAACATCCAATGTTACTAGTCAGAAGAACATAAAAATCCCCAAGAGAATTCCAAGAACTGCCTCATGAAGTAAAAGCAGATAATCAATTACACAGAGTGTGGTCAAAGAGAGATGAAATTAGAGACAAGAAAGTTATCAGTAAATATACAAAGAACACAGCTGTGAAGGAGATAAAGACGTGGAAAAGGCCGATGGAAAATGAATACCAAGATTTAAATGGAAAGAAACTGCTCTATGATCAAACTATTTATGGATTATACATACAGTGGATGACAAAGTTCACCTACTAAAACACAAATACAGAGTGACTAGGGCAATAAAAATACAGCTAGAAAAAAAATCGAAAATAACCAAGGTAATGGACCGTGAAGTAATGTACATATACCCCAAACAAGAAAATAACCACAACAAACAAGTATTTTGTTTGATTTTCATTTACAGCATGGCTTTCTTGCACAAATTACCTCATCACTACTTAAGAATCCCTCTGAAAGGGCAGCATAAACTTGTTTGGAATTTGGTAGTATCTGCCAGCAGAGGCATCAAACTGCAGTTGAATATCTCTTTTACCTGGTCTTTGCTCATTAATACTGAAGCATTACAAAATTATTTTCAAGATTGACTTTTAATACTAGTTAAAAAAAGAAACAAACTCAAAATTTTTAGCAGAATTCAGATAGCTTCACAATTCAAGCACATCCCTAAGCTCTTCAGACTTCAGTATTTTGTGTTATGAGTGCTGCTGACCACAGAGGAAGTGAAACCCTGCAGCCTCTCAGGGCAGAGAACTTCCTCAGACAGAAAGGAAAAGGTCTCAAAGGATTGTAAATGCCCCTATGCTTCCCAAAGGTAACCTGGTCTTGTCAGGTTGATGATGAATACATTGTTGTAAAACCAGGCAAATCATACATTAAGCCCAAAGAGGGTAAATGCCTACAATTTAAGGAGTGAGGAGATCAACCTCCGGCCTCCCCAGCTCCCCTATTTCTAACAGGCAGGTGTTCCATGCTCTGGAATGTCAGCCAGCCATAGGATCATTTGTCCCTTGCTCGAACCGATGAACATGTTTTCATCCACCACTAAGTGGAGCTGTTACTCTGGGAAAAGAGTTTCTCCACCTCTTCCAGCATTTAAAACAAAAAAAAAAAAAAGGGAGAAAGAGGTGATTGAAAGCAGCCAGTTTCACAGTTGCTTTAGCCCACAATAATTTTTGCAGCGTAACTATTTATTAAATTTATTATTCTGAGGATACTATTTCTATATCCTCCAAAGAATGAATATCTACCTACCAGTGACTATTTGGCAGTTCTTGTGAGATGAACTAACAGCACAACTGAGGTTGTAAAGAAGTTCCCACATAACAAGAAGATTGCCCTGCACAGCTCAGCGAAGGTGTGAGGCAGAGAGCAAGAACAGCAGATGCACTGCTGCCCCCTCTACATGGAATACACCAACACGTAAAGAAAGCAGGACACAAAGTCAGTCTACATGCCCCATATAAAATCCTGAAAAAAATCATCTGCAACGTCATAGGAAATCCAGCTATACCCAGAGGGGCTGGCTGAGAAACACACTGACATTGTTTTATCCCAAGCTACTTGTAAAGTGACAATTGGGGATGGAGACTTTCCTGATTAAAATAAACTACATGAGAAAGAAAAGGAAACTCCAGGAAACAGTAACTAAACTGTGTTTTGTGTTAACAAGTGTTGTAAGTGAAAATAGAAACTTGACATTTAAAACAAAAGTAGAAATAAAGCACATTGCTTTCAGCCCTTTTAAATGTTAGCTTAGTGGTAATAAGAATAAACCTTAGCTTTAGACATTCATATCATTTTCCAATATTGACAAGAAAAAGCATTTTTAGGTACAAAAAGATACCATGCAAAATCCATTGCATCCCCACACTTCAGTGCTACGTGGTACTACTTGGTAGAAGAGCATTTTCTTTTTTAAAAGCAATATAAAAATTAAATCATATTACTGAGAAACAGTCCATAATGAAACTATATTAATGAGCAATAAACACTCTGTTTTGATACTGCAATCCTTTAAAATGTATTTCAAAACAAAGTTTCCTCTTCAAGAAAACCCCAGGTAAAGCAGCTTCTCCTTTTTTCGGCCCAGGCAGCCCCAGAGCGGAAGCTGCTCCCCAGCACAGAGAAGGGAAAGGAAAAAAGTACTTCATGAAGCACTTGCTCTATGCAATCTCAAGCATTTGTGTTTGGCAGAGCCTGTTGTTTGTACAGCCCTCAGGAACTCAGCTCTCCATGAAGTTCTGGGAGCTCCTGACTTGGAGGAGTCAGAGATTCACAGGAGCAGCTTTTGGGTTTTCACTCGGTGCACAGGACACGCAGAGGGCGAGACTGGATCCCAGGGAGCACCTCGTGACTCGCACTCCTCACTACGTGACCTCCTGCCCCATCCTGCCCCAAATTACCTATCAAAGGCAAGCAATGAAGCTCTGCTCATCCCTAAAGAGTGTCATTCAACCCCAGAAGGGTACAGTGCCATCTGGGAAGTACAGATGTCATAACCCAGCTCTGACTTGTTCCCTGCCCTGCTCATACACAAATAATGTGTCACAGCCCATAAAACAGTGAGTCATAACCCAACTCTAACTTGTTTACTCCATTGCTCACAGCAAACTAATGCAAGGCAGACTGATGCTTACAGGGAAGGAATCCAAGCAGTGCAGTATAGCACTCCCCTCTCCTGTATTTTAATGGTAACATAACAATAGGTATTTTAATAAGCCCTCATTACTACAGAACTAGGATCTACTGTGATTCAGCTGCTCAAATTTTATTCAAGACTTTTTCAGCATCTGGACAACTTTTAATCTTTTTAAATGATTAAGTCTTATACATATAAAAAATCCATAAAAACATTCCATCTTACATTCTCTATGACAAACATCCATTCCTTGTCTTCAAACTCTTCAGCGTGGGGATCCTAGAAAAACAAACCAGAGAATTTGAGTCTAAAAATAATCCAGGATGCAAGAGATTGCAACACAGCCAAGATTTCCATATACTCCGAATTATTTTTACCCATAGAAGATGACAGATGGAAATATTTTAGCTAGGATATAGGCTTCATTGGATGTCCATTATATGATGAACAAGTTGAGGTAAAATTGCCAGTGAGGATTTAATAGAGACTCCTACAGACACAAACATGAGGTTGATGCTGATAAAGGCCTGTAATTGTTTCCTTTCATCCAGTGTGAAAAAAAAAAAGAAAAAAGATAAAAAGATAAATCTCTCTTTAATTCTTGAGTTCCACCTCCCAAATAAACACAACAAATCTAAATCTTGCAGATAACAGTGCAGGGAGTCCCTTGCTTTCAGCTGGAGTGAGAAGATGCACACCCCAACCTCCTTATGCCCAGACTCTATGAGCACAAGCAGAGATCCAGTCACAGTTTCAGCACAGCACCTCCTTCCACTGCAGATTTCTTAAATATTTATCCTGAGTTCACAACATTCCTATTGTATCACATGTGAGGATCAGAAAACATTTTAACTAACAGGAAGAAAAATAACAATGAAGTTCATATATTTGGCGCTTTCTTTTTAATTTAATGAGCTTTCAGTCTGCTGGAGTGGCCTGTATTGTTGTTGTCTGAAAGTAAAATAACAGTGGAGAAGACAGTAAGTCATTCCTCTCATGCCTCTATCAAGGATCCTACTTTAAACAAAATACTTCTTAAAAAAAAATATAATTAATCATCCAGTCCTGCTTCTGAACAACTGCAACAGAACTTCTACTCCTCTAGCAAATTAGATTCTCCACTAACATAACGTGTCTTAAGCCTTTCTTTTGACTTCTGCTGTACCTCAATTCTATCCTACTATTTCTAGTTACAGGAAAACACTCAATTACTCCTTTGCCCCCCATGCTTGCATGCTATACGTACTTGCAGATAAATGTCACTTCCATATCATCAGCATTTCCCAACATCATATATGAGACCCCTCAGCATCAGCAGTTTTCTTGCTATTATTTGGCAACTGGTCCTGACACTACAGCAAGCATGGAATCATCTTGCTGCTCTAAATTAACAACACTCATCATGATATCTTGCTCCTACCTTATATCCATTAGTACCATCTTTCCTTTCTATCCAGAATGCTACAAGCCTCACATTTAATCCTCTTGACTCATCTTACCTTAGCCTTTGCTTTAACCCTTGTTTCACTTCAGTTTTGCTTAGAAGTCAGACAGTGGGGAGAGGTACTGTACCACTTTTTAACTAGTTCTCTTGGAATACACAAAATAAAATAATTTGTAAGTAACAGGCTTATAGTGCCAACAAACAGAGAAAACAATTTTTTTTTCATTATTTTTCCAGTACACAAAAAACTTGGGAAGTGTGCTCTTAAATAAACCTCCTCTTTGGATGAACTACAATAACACTTCAAGGAGGATATCATCCCATCTCCTCCTGCACATCCTTCCTCTAAATCCCAGCCAAGTGGGTTCCCTGTGCAGCTCCCCTGTAAAACACTTCCAGTGAAAGAATACAAGATGTTGCTAAAAACTTATGTCAAAACGGATGGTTCATTTTTATAGATGAATAAATCTTTTAAGAGTTTTTTTTAAAAAACAGAATAATTTAAATACTACAAATGAGTGTCAAAACATGCTGTACCAGTAAACATAAGGACAGAAGGGCAAGTAGATACATAAAGAATTATATTAAGGTATCTCCATGTCCCAATTAATGTCTTGTAAATACCAGATTATGTAATTATATCTCCATCACATTAATCAGGTTTGTGGAATTCTGCATTATGTAAGTAAAGTACACAATACCTGAGGGTTTGGTGTATACTAGATAAATTCTAAAGATGTAACTTTCTGTAATCCAGCTCTTAAATACTTAAAATTTTTAGGAGTTAACCTGAGGCAATTACCTTTCTGTTTAATTGCTTCCTTTGATACAGCATGAAATGACATAATGAGATTTAATGGGATCATTAACCACTTTATGTTTTAATAAGCTACTCCATAAGAAATGACTCAACTCTTAAATATTTCATCCTGCTCAATTTTTTTCCCCTTACTCCCCCAAAAGCTATTAGTACAAGTTTGCAGGCTGACCTAAAACTGCTTCTAAAGTCAGGGTCCAATATTTTATTATCCCATGTAACAAACAAAACATTCCTTGTTTTATTTGTGCAAGGCAATAATCTATAAAGACAAACCAGGCTCTCTGTCAGTGGCAATAAAACTAACTCACACCTCTGAGGGCTACAGAACCAGGTGCTCTGCTGAGTATTTCTGATCATCTGAAAGAGCAAAATAACACCATATAATGCAAAGACTTTGTAATGTTCAACATTTTAGCACACACTTGAAAGCAAGTTGTGAATACTTTAGGAAGATAAATGCAGTGTATGGCCCCAAAACAGCCCTTAAAAGCTTCAAGGACTTCTCTAATGAACAACCTTACCAAAGGTTCAGAGAGTAAGAAATATGCTGAGATATGGATACTTTGCATATGTGTAGGATATTTCAGATTTAAAGGTGAATCCAGATTTTTAAAAAAAAAAAAAAGCCATGTTTCTTGTTAGCTTTAAAATGTTTCTAGAAACAGAAAACCCTGAAAAATTTTATATAGATAAGCCTCAGCATCTTCTCGCAACAGACACATCAGTGGCTTCACTCTTCCATTAAAATGCTTTTATCAGAAGACCAAGGAGCAGCATAGAGAGTCCTATTTCTAACTAACTTAGAACTCTGTTACGTGGTCATGTAAACAGATACTTGTATGATTACAGCCATAACACAGGTTCTATTGCAAACAACATGTCACACTTTGGGCTAACATTTCCACATGGGGTCTCCGTAACAGGTGATGTTTCTATAAATCTGGCTAATCTTTCATCCTATTTTGGATTTGAAGAGAGTAAATACCAATTTTAAAAAGCCGCAACACCACATACTTCCCTCACTGGCTAATCCATATTCTCCATTCATTTCCCACATAAAACTCATGGGAGTTACCTAGCAAACTATTATTCGAGGACTATACAACTGATTATGCTTTCAGAAAAAAAAATGCCGTTCCAAGGAAGAATAACTCCAGGAGTAATGGTCATAGCAGCCTTTGGAATGCTCACTGTACGAAAGCACTCTCTGGTAACGGGGCACACAAAACCTCGCCTCACCTGCAAGCCAGATACAAGATGGAAACACCTAAAGTCAAGAGTTTATAAACAGACCTCATTCCCATCCTCCTTCCTAAAAGCAAATGATAATGAAAATTACCTAAAAAGATCAAGGAACAAATTGCCTCACATCTCACTGTAATGTGAAGGGTGTTGGCAAGAGATACTTTTTTGATACTTCGTATTTGCTTCACCAATACACCACAGATGCAGAACTACACTCTATCCAATACTCATGGTTTCACCATGAATTGAAAACCGTAAGCATTAGGACAAGTGGACTGAACAGCTTGTTGCTCCTCCTCATTTTACTACGTAAAAAAGGAATCGTCAGTTTTAATACCAAGACATGGGTCCCATTTTCCTGTCTCAGCCTGATGTTCCTTTCAGTATTCTCAACTAAATTTTAGAGCCTTTCTTCTCTACCCTTTTTTTCCTCTCTTTTTTTTCTCTGGTAAGATGACCTTAGTGTTCAAAAGTAACACTCAGGTGAGAAGCAAATAGTAGGGAACTGTGCAAGAGACGGGACATCAGCTTTTCTCTGCAATCCCACCCTTCACCTTCTTTCTGTGACACCATTCTGCCCATCCACATGCCAACTACCCAAAAAGTCAACTCTTCTGGGCTTGGGAAGAGCAAAGGACATGTCAGTCACATTTTTCTGTTCTCTGCTGATCACTCCATCATGAACCCATTCTTGTCAAGGACTAGATCCTTTCTGCAGAGTATAAGGTGGTTTCAGAACACTGAAGAAAGGTAAACCTTCTCCAATAATTCAGGTTATACTCAGACTTATTTTTGTATCTCTTGTAACAGGAACGAAGGACATATCAGGAAACAAGGGACTGCTGCATTTCCTAATCAGCAGCCAGAGTGGGTAGGGAAGATCTTGAGACTGTTAGTCCCTTCCTCCCTTCCTTCCCCATGCCTCCTCCCTAAGCGTTCCCGGTTTTTGAAGCTTGTCTTTCAATTAGATCACTTCATACCAGCCTTAATCTTCAGTCTTTCTTCTTGGGGAATAACTACTTAAGGACTGTCATATTGAATCACATCAAACGCTGACAGGGTGTGTGATCTCCCTCTACCAGTGACCTGCAGCAGATGCTCTGGGTACTCCAGCATCTGTCCTCAGCTTTTGTACTTGCCTGCTTGAAACTGCACAAGACTCAAAATTTGACCCAATTCTTGTTGCTTTCAATGCTGATTACAGAGGTCTGATTAGTCTAGAAAATCACATACAACTGTGATCAGCTTTAATTGGAGCTGCCTGAAAGCAGGGAGCTCTGAGCAGACCAGCAGAAATATCCCTGTGCATCACCACACCAAGCTCACACTTTCCTGTAAAGCGTCTGGGCTAGAAAGGTGAGAAGCACTGAATGTCCTTTTTTTTTAAATGTTTTTTTTTCCCCACAATTAGTCCCCCACTAATCCTTTAGGTTTTTAACCATTTAATTTTTTGAAATGTGCTCACTTCCCTGAGTTTACGATTTTTATATCTGACACACAACACCTTGCCTATGGAACTGGTTTTCCCCCCTACGGAGTATTCTCCAAGAGTATCTGGTCAAGCCCCTGGTCCCTCCTAAACTGAAACAAGCATGTTCTGAACCTGAACTTGGTCTTTACTTATGAGAAATGGCTTTATGAAGAAGTTTTGGGCTGATTTGGGTTCTTTTTTTTCCTCCCCTGAGATAACGCATTGGCTTTGTTGCAGTGCTCCTGCTACAGCATGGCCACTTACTACTCTGTAAAATCAAAGCACGATTGACTTGGGCTTTCAAGAAGAATGATAGGGATTTTTTCTGAGTAATATGTGGGGACAGGAATACTTTCAACCATACAAGTAACCCTTGATCATCTATTTCATTCTTATTTTACTCATAAACACCTTTTGTGTGCTTAGAAAGCTATACTTTTAAAAATGTCTTTTTCAAACCTTGGAATTAAGAGTTGGTAATGGTCCCTGTTATTGCAGTGGTACATTGGTGTGATAAACCACGTACATTACTGACAAAACAAGTGTTTTGTGTAATCCAATGAAGCAAAGTCCACGTTTACTCCAGAAGAACAAACATTTTTGCTTGAGAAGTCACTTTGCTTTTAAGCTAGAAAATAATGATGTTGCAATTTAAATCCTCATTGTACAATTGATGTTCATTTAGCTTTACTAAAAGCATTGGGCTTGCTTGGCAGTGAAAATTTCTGGTTTACAATCTCCCTCAGCTGATAAAGATCTGTGTTTGTATATAAACTGACAGAAAAGTATACAAGTTTTCATATGTGGTAGTTAAACTTTGCTAAGGCAGGGACTCTAAAAAATTAACTTCGAGAGCACAATCGTGGTAACAAAAAAAAAAAAGTGGGAATTCAGCCCTGGTTTTTCTGGTATTTGTGAATCTTTCAATGAAAGCACTACAAATTATGGATTTTAAATGCACAATAGGCTTATTGTTTCACAGTGTTTCCTTCTCCCCAGTTTGGTTGAAAAACCCAAGGCATAACTAAACATCAGTGTGGAGCTCAGCAAAGGAAGAAGTTAAACTTTCAGAACAGATGGAACTTTTTATGTAATTAGCACCTCATGAGCAGGAGCTACAGCTAGTCAAGGGAAGCTGAATCAATATATCCATATGATGCTTTTCCCCACATGACTCCAGGGCATTGTAAAATTTTACCAGTAGCCCAGAATTAATTCAAACAAACAAACAAAAAAGCTCACATTTATTTGAAATTAAAGTTTTCCTAATGAAGGTTGTAATCTCTTCAGTACTTTGCTTGCGTAAGAATTACAAATATGTCGTTGTAAAGAAGCTAACACCCAAAGTAGGGCTGTGCAGATAATGCAGAATATCTCATCTGTTGACTGATCACAGGGACTTTGTTTAGCCAGCTCTCAAGCGTCCACCGCTGACTAGTGGAGAGGAGACTCTCAACATTCTCATCAGCACTTGAAACCTTGACTTATCTCCTAATCCTACCGGCAACACATTTCAACAGCCACTTACGAATGCACTGCCACTACCGTGTGAATCATTTCCCACAACACATAGCTGTCTGTCTGGAGCCCACTCCTTCCCTTCCCTGCACTGCCCTTCCCAACAGCACCACTGCACTCATTTGTTATCTGTGATTGCTACACAGCTCTGTCAGAGCAGCCAGCTCCCAGCTGTGGGCTCTGCCAGGGTGGACACAGAGGCAGCAGCTCCCTGAGCTTCTCAGGTGGTGGGGAAAGCGAACAACTCCTGTTTGTTAAATGAGGCCAGGCTGAGTGCACGTACTGCAAAGTGCCAAACCTTCAATAATCACCCTCCTTCGCAGGGGATTGGCTCCAAAAAGGATTTTTACAGAACTGCAAGATGAGCAGCTTCTTTTTCTGAGCTTTACTGTTTTCAGTCTTTTTGTCCCCTTTCTTCTAGAGGAAGGAACAATGTGAATACCCCACTTCCAAGTCAGCTCCCAGAACGGCGGCTGCAGTGTGCCATCGCATACTTCCCTTCCCACTGCTCCAGCGCTGCCCAGAGAATGCACCAGCTGAGTGACAAACAGCCAGTTCTTTTTGACTGCCTTCACCCAGAACCTACCAGCTATAGAAATGTGAGCTCTGTGGGTGCTGGGACATGTCCTGTGCTGCAGCTGAAGCACCACAGAGCCAACAAAGCCATCAGGGGACTGGGCACAGCCTGGACTGGGCTAACACCATCTTCTGCCTGCAGCCCCCTGCCCCTCACAGCTCACTCAGGCAGGCTGCTGGTCTCACACAGGTATGGTGCTCCTGGGGCACCACAGTGCTCGCTCGAAAAGCTGCTCTGTGCCACACTTGCATCCCCTTACAGAGAACAAAGGGTGTTTGGCCATGTACAGGCACTCTTGTTAGAAGAGCCAGAGGATCAATTAGAGCAGATTTTACAGTAAGAGCTGTCTGACAGTGTGATGATTCTCAATATCTTGATTATAAATCCAGTGCTCATTCCCTCAGAGACCAGTGGGTACCATTTACAGAAGGCACAGCTGCCGGGGTTATTCACGCCCCTACCTCTCCTCCCAGACCAATTCTTGTGACAGGCAGGCTCATTCTGGGGGGAGAGGAAGAAGTCCAGTGAACAGATCTGCCTGCAGAATTAGTGCTGGGTAAAATTAAGCTTTTCTAATACCTGACACTGGCTCCAGTGGCCCTTCCGTCCCTCACTAGATGGTCTACCCTCAGTCTTAGTTACACAACTAACAAGGCTGCTGTGCTGTTCTACATAACAGAACCCTGAAGCAGTGCAAGTGTAAATAAAAAAATGGGATGGCAAGAGAAGGCTGGAAGCCACCTTCACTACAAAGCTACAGTACCACAGAGCTGCAGCCAAAAGAAACTTTGTTTCTCATTCTTCATGCAACATTGTAATCACAATCAAGATTTGTGTACATTTCTGCTTCACTTTAAATGTTGAAAATATCAAGCAACATTTACAGTGTTGCATAACCACATTCAGATTGTACAGACGTAGCATTGCCACATAATGCTGACACGTTTCTTAGTCCAAGTAGAGGTCCTTGAAGCAAACAATTTTTGGTAGTGAACTTTTGAAGCTCAGTTGAAGACTATGTGTGAAGAAGAGAGACAAATTTATGATAGCATCACTGCAACCTGAAAAGTTTGTGTTCATCGGTAATCCCAAAGGCAGGAAGAAAAAAATAAAGGGGAAAAATAAAAGACAACCCCCTTATTTTAGGTTTAATGAACCAAGTAATAAATTCCCATTCTAAGGCTAATCAGAAGCCACATCCAAGCAGTTACTGAGGAGAGTCCCCAAGACAAAGAAATACAAATATTACTACTTAGAAAGAAGTATGTTACTGCTGCCTTAAGCTGCAAAGAGAGCAGTTAGAAAAAAGAACAGCCAGAATGTAGATGAAGGCACCAGAGTTAAGAACGAGGAAAAACTATGGAATGAAAATCCCAGAAATCTTCAGCCTCCTACACTGTTACACATGCAAAGCTGCACTGTTTATCTTTATGCAGAAAGGGCCTTGCCCAATGATATTTGGGAAATAAGTTCTAGCATAACTATCACTTCCTCCTCCTGCTTCACAGCCACACAAATAAACTTCTCTTTAAGTAGAACAAATGCAGTTAAAAAAAAAAATCTCTGTAAAATCTTATCATTCTCTATAGTATTCAAATCCTCCACATCCACCCCTACAGCTGCAATCACATCAGAGCTGTGATGTTTGTGTAGCATTCTAAATAATGGGAAGTGAGGAGCTGGATTCTGTTGCAGCCAATAGTGTGCACTGCAACTGAACAAGGAAGTCTAGAAATGACTGTTACGACAACTTCTGCCTTCCAGTATTTAAAGAAAACCCACCAGGCTGTAACCCATGCCAAGTCCTTACACATGTACTAGGTGCACAGCTACACATGTGCTGAACTCTGTGCCAATGCCCCAACACAATCAGCTCAATGGGTATTTCAGTGTGTTAACCACACAAGTCAGCTTTGGCAGGGAACAGACCATCCCTCTCCCCCAGATTTGAACTGAGGACATAAGGTTGTGCAGTTAACGATTTAAAACCAGCAAGATTAGACCTTGTGACTATAATCTGGCATTTCCAGATAGAATTTTTCATGTATTGTTTAGGAAATAGTAAAGATTATGCTTTAAAAAAAAAACATACCTTGAAGAGAGTCACAGTAATTTCAACATTTTCAGGTACAGGCCACACCACCACCCCACGGTATGGGTTCTTGATGCCAGGCTGCCAGCTGTGTGCCTAAAGGAAGAAAAAAACCCAGTTGCTTAAAGCCATTAAAAAAGTGCTGACTTGACTCCCAGAGGACCCAGGGCATGCAGGTAAAAGTAGCATATCACTGACTCCAAAAAGGTCACATTCTTCAACCCATGCCTCTACTGAACATTTCAAAGGACATAATTAAGAATGACAGTAAGGAAACTCAGACCACTAGGAGACTTTTCCATTGAACTAAAGCTGATCCTCACAAGGTCCTAAGCTCTGCTTTCTTATTACATAGCACAGGTCAGGATACTTAGAGCCTTGCAAAAATTAAGGCTGTAAGGTCAGGATTTCTGTAGCAAGCTGAGCTTTATTTTGTGTACAACACACAGCACAGGTTTAATCACATTTACACCTAAATAGAGCAAGAAGTTTTACTTCAGGAAAGAAGAGTGGAAACAACAATTTAAAATGCTACTAAAACATTTAAGTTTATAAGAATTAATATACTGTGGTACCTACACCTAGACAAGGTAACAAAAAGCCCAACAGTTAAATAGGCTGAGAACTTGTCTACCTTTGAGCAGCAGTTTGGACTGGTGTATGGCCTGTATTTACATTTTAAGAGCTAGCCCTTAAAAAACACTGTGTGAGCATTTCTGCTCTGGTTTGGAGTAAGTATGCCTTTTTCCAAGCTCAGCCTGATCTATTTTGTGATGTTGTAAGACAAATGAAGGAAGGATGCTGCTGCAGAAGTGACAGCTACAGAGCCAGGGTGTTATTAGAAACCTGTGGAAGTTTTATCAGGAAAGACTGTACAATCTATTTACTGTTATCAGAAGCCAATTAACTTGGCTTTTTTCTTTTTTTAATTCTAGAGCATCACTCATTGCAATTTTATACTCCTTCCAACGCTCAGAACTTCAGATTCAGGCTATTAGAACATATTTTTGCTTTAGTAAGGTTAGCAGGACTTGTGACTCAGGTTCTCAAGGCACCCTAGGGCAACCTGGGCAACTTTAAGGATGACTTTGCTGTACCAAAATTGGAAAAACAAAGCTGGAGAAGCAGTCCCATCTCTATAGAGGCAGCAGCTCTCTGCTGCCATGTACAGTAGAGAGTGCCAAACATTGCCAGCTCTCCTGTGGTTTTATCACAAATTTTTTAATCTTTGGTGCTCTGCTTGAAACTGCAGCTCCCAAAGATGCCTAATTAGATCAGATTTTTCAGTGAGCGTCTATGCTTTGTGCTTGCAGAGTAGCAACTTGGAATTTTAAAGTAAGAGCAACTTGAAAGAACCCAATTTCTACTATTTTTACTCCACGAATTTCAGTCTAATCACATAATTCTAAAGAAGGCCTGAATGTATTTTCTGAATAACTGAGCAAACAACACCAAACAATACAAAGAAAACCTGTATGTTTTACAAGAAAAAGGTATTTTGTGAGCAGCAAAACACTCCACAGTAGATGTCATTACTACCACAGCCACTGGAGCTGCAGTTTGTGTGTCTCTGTCCCACAGAACCCGCAGCCCCCTGCATCACTCCCAGCTTGCCCACGGAGATCTTCAGCAGACACAAGGCAGTGATCCAGAGCCAGGCACAAGCTCATCTGCCATGTCCTCTGGTAGCATCTCATAACATAAATCACTTCTCCTCCATAGGGGCAGCCCATCCTCTTTCCAGGTACCAGTTTGCACAAAACTAATTGGAGCTCACAGTGTCTGAAACCTGCACCTTCCTGCTGGCTTTGGTCAATACAGACAATTATGCCAAACTTTTGCTGTCCAAGGTCCAGGCACTGCTCAGTTGAGGATCACTTGTTCCATCTATTAAACAAACCTAGAAAATGAGCATTCACTGGTGCAGTCAACGCTTCACTTCAAGCCCTTTATCAGCATTTCCTCCCACCAGGAAAGTCAGTGAGACACAATAAACACACAGGGATATATATGTTTTTCTGTCACTGAAAGCAGCAACCAGGAGACAAGCTCTAACTAATGAGCTTTTAAAGCAAAGCTGTTCTGTGATCATGAATGTTATTAAGTCCTCCTCTCACTTTGAAAAATAAACACTGTATCACACAAACAGCACGACAGAAAAAGATAACATCAAAAGGACTGTCTGGGTTGTTGGGAAGGAGAAAGGGAAAGGGGAAAGCAAAGCAGGAGAAACACAGGGAACCAGCAAATGACAGTAATTTAAAATTAAGATGCAGAGTGTTATGCTAATGCAACATTGCTCATGCCAGGCACCTCTATGCTGCAGTTTCTCCAAGTTGCATCTGGCCTATATCAAAAAACCTTTTCAATTCCCAAATTATAAGCCTTGACTTGGAGCTGGATCAGGCCACCTCTGCAGGTGACAAAGACTTGCTGTCAGCCAAGGGGAGGTGCTGCACCTGCACAGTACATTTCCACCCTAATCCCCCCCAACTCCATTTTCCATTGGGTGGTTGTGCCTTTAGACCCACTTTTTCCTCATTTGCCACTGATCTTCACCAGCCATCTCCCATTGTCTTGGAGCAGCTAAGCAGAAGTGACTGCCAGCAGCAGGTGCCTCATCCACAGCCCTGCCCTTGCCCGACTTCTCTCCAAATCTCAGGGATGGGAGCCATGGTCTGGAAAGAGAAGCAGAAGGGCTCTGTTGCGTTTCAAAGCAAAAGGCAACTCTTCCCTTTTTCTGCCAGTAGAAAATGAGCGAAGACAACACAGCATGAAAGCTCTTTTAAATCAGGAGCTACAGGAGGGGCTGCTGAAGTGCCCTATAAATAGAGTTGGGCTGTGAATGACATTGTCCAACCTACGGCATTGCTCTGGCACAAAACTGATGACTGGGAGACAAGGAAATCTCTTAAAGAATGGCCATGGAGATGAGCCTACAGATCTGCATGAGCACTTCAGGCTATCCAGTTTTGAGATTCCTTTTTCTCTTTAAAACAACAGCTCCAATCCAGGCAGCCAGCTTTGCAATCCACCACCTCTGATGTGAACACCACAGCTCTTTTGCTGTGCTTGAACTGGAAAGAGAGACTTGATGCTACATTATTTCAGGAACCTACCCTTTCAGACACCTCATCTCCTTTCTGCTTTCTTCACTACCACCTTGCCTCATCCTGCCTCTGTTGTGCAGGATAATTTCATGTTACTTTTCTGTAAGATCCTAGAGCTGACCATAATATTTTGAGCCTGCTGCAAATTATGGAACAGTTTATATTTATGAATAAAAAATACGTTCTTATTGCCAAGCTGTCAATATTGGGTTTTAAAAGCAAAACTCATCAGAAACAGACCTATGATTATTCCTCACCTGCAGCCACAAAAGTGGCTTTATTGTGAGCCAGAAAACTGCTGATTTTCTTTTCCTTATAAAATTTTTGCCAGCTGCCAGTGATCAGGCCAGCTCTGCTACTTGTCTGTGTGACAGGCTGTTAAGGACACAAGAAGCAAGCAGGAGCTCAACTGGCTCCAGTAGTGCTTAGGGCAGCTCAGCTTGTAAGAATAATTCCTCTTCTCAGTGTTATCCAGGCAAAACATTTAGACAGAAAAGGAAAAAAACCAACCAAACTCATAAGGAAGGGCTGACATTAAGCAGCCAGATCCTTCATCTGGTGCCTCCATGCCAGCAGTGAGGCACAAGGATTTGCTCCGTGAGATGTGTCCCACTGAAGCCATTCACCATCCAGGACAGCCAGAGTTGTATATGGCTGTTAATGGACCTACTGGAAAAAGAATGGACTGGGAAAAGCTGCCAATTCCCTCACACCAGAGGAAACCAGCAGTTTGTGAATGGCTTCTCCTTTTTCTTCTGTACCACAGTTCAGTGTCACAAAGGGAGACAAATTAAGGACCATACTCCAGACTACAGCTTGCATGCCCCCCATGATCATCTTGAAATCACTGTGCTTGGCCCACCCATTAAAGAGGCTGGGCACCAGAACAACACTCCAGTCACACTCCTGCCCTGGGATGCAGTCCAAAAAACCCAACACGTGCCAAAGAAGGAAGTTCAAAGGCCTGGAAACTCCAGGCAGCCTTTGATCACATTGCTGTCAGTGCCCCTTTAGAGCAGACAAGGAAACCAGCAGATTCCCACAGGTCTTCCCATGAATGTTTTCAATTCATCGGAGTGCACATGTGTTACAACTGCCATTACGAGTATGTGTATTACTGCTAAAAAGCTACAGAAAGACTGCTAAGCTTGGGAAATGAGCAAAACCTCATCTCCACCACAGGTCCTGTAGCACTGGGCTGCCCCTTCAAGCTTAATGTCACACACACACATTCATGACATACTCCTTAAATACATGATTCAAGCTATTTCGTTCACCAAATCTTGCCTTATTCACTGTCCACAACAGGTGATGGTCAGATAAAGAGCCTCTTCCCCTTCTCGAATCAGTTTCCAACATCATCTATAGGGTTTCTTATTAGAAAAAAAACCAACCAAACAAACAAAAAATCAAAACCCAGACAAACAAAAAAACCTGAATGCAGAGTTATTTTTCTCATCATTTTGTGGGGCAGCCATCACTGCACCTCAGAATGTCACCACAAGTCAACTTTATGGGACTCCTGGAAAAAAGAAGGGTTTTAATGACCCCCCCAATTTACAATCAGGGATTACAATCACAGTATGATTTTGTAACTTTACTAGAAAGCTGAGAAGCCCCAGGAGTGGCATTATTGAACTGTGTTGGTCCCAGACAGTCACCAACACATCAGGGTTACAGCATGCCTTTGGAACTCCAGCCCGGCAGGGACAGGCAGGGATGGCAGTGGGCAATAAAGTAGCCAGAAAAGGCAACAGATTGCCAAGGACAGCAAAACAGGTGACCCAACTGCTGCTTTATTGATGGCAGAACCTTGAAAAAATGCTGGCCAGGCTGCTGTTGTGTACAAGGGCTTCTTCTTGCTCCCTGCCCCTTTGCCTCTCTTGGGTCCTACTAGTCACTGCTCAAGTTCTTTCCCTGTTCTCAGCATTGTTCCTTCTCCTTTGTGCTTGAACAGTTTTTGATAAACCTGCAAGAGAAGTGCTGAAATCACAGGCAAGGCACCTTCTTTCAGCTTTGATACAAAAAGAATCTTTGAAGAATAATTCTGTCAGGCTCTCAGAAGCAAGTGCAAATTTGATTCTTCAGAAGTGTATAATTCAACTATAAGCCTCTATTTGTTCACAGGAATAGTAGAAAGTACCTCCTTGACATCATGGAAACATCTATTTTCAAACTGAAATTTCTTAGTTCAAAGCCTGGAAATTTGAGAGCATCCCAGTGAAATGAAGGCAAATGTATTTTCAACACGTTTTTCCCTTGCTCTACACTAGAACAAAGACATTCCTTCCACCACTCAAAAAAAGAAAAAGACAGGTCCAAAAGCCCAGGGCCTGAAAACCTGGGCAGACAACTTGCCAGTGTGCCAGGGTACTGAAGAAGAAGAGTTAAACAAGTCCACTGCTACAAGCTGCACCTTCTATAAACTACGGATGCTGAACAGCATCTAAATAAAGCTTGAAGAGTCTACCTGATTTTGCAAACAGACAACATTTGCACCAGCGGACAGGTGACTCCCACCTTCCCCAAGCTGAAAGTTCACTTTGGTTCTAGGACTGCACAGTAATTCTGCCAAGTACAGCAAAACTGCAAATCATCATTTTATGTAAACTCCTGGCACACACAATGGAGATGCCCAACCACACAGAGCCATCTTGTCCTGACACACCTCATGAAATACACTGAAATTAGACTTGCCTGTGGAGAGCAGGTCCCAAAATAGAACTGTAAGTAACTTAAATCTGCATTAAGGTCAGTAACTGCTGGATATATTTATGGTCCTGTATCCATCCACCCATCAGACTGCTATTTACATGCTCTTTCAAACGAGTATTTGCTTTTTATTTGCAACACTTTGAGACTTACTGTAATTTAAGACATCTACAGCTCCTATTCTGTGTTTCCCACAGTAACAAGTAAAATATTCAGACTCTTGCACATGATGTCTCTCATTATTTCTTTTAATAAAGGGACTGCTGTAGTTTACTTGGAAAGAGAGTATGTGGGCCAGGAGGCATATCAAAATCATGGAAACCCACAAAAACAAGGGCATCAAAGGACATCAAGAACTCAGCTTTCAGCTCAATGGCATCTTAAGATTATATCAGTTAGAGCAGGCATCCCAGTGTACATCCACACCTCCATCTTCCAGCTGCATGACATTTTTGCTTAATACATCTCTTGTACTTTCCCAGTACAAAAGAGACACAGAACTACTGGAGAGTATCCAAAGGGCCATGTTTGTGAGTTTGTGAACTATCTGCTGGTGATATCCCTCATTAACCCTAATGATCTGAAAAGTTCAGAAAACATAACCTCCAAAAAAGTCTTCACAACATCTTTACAGTAAGTTAAAACCTCATCCCTCCCTTCCTCCCTCTCAAGAAGCTGAAGAACATAGACAATTATTAATGCTTTGAACTCACTGAACCCAGTGTCCATCAAAAATAAAATAAGAGGAAATATTCATTTGACTTGCTTCCAATAAAGCAATTAGATGAAACAAGTATGTTGAATAAAGTATTTTACTGGCAGGATGACTAAGAGATCAAGCACATCTATTGATCTACAGTTTTTGACCCAAACAGCTCAAGTCATATCAACTACCTAAGCTTTAAAATTAACTCTATGCTCTGCCCAGATTTTAGGGCCACTCAGCCTCTTTCAAAGTACCTTTGTGGGATCTTACTAAACATGATTAAGTCAGCCAAAGACTTTTCTGAGTCTCAGGTTTAAATCTGCCAGTTTATCCAAGAGTTGCTTCTACTGACTGGTGACCAAAAGTGAGGACATATCCCAGAACTCTATGGCCCAGCTGAAAAAAACTTCAAGCCCAAAAGGCTGAGCCAATGCCAGAAAACTCTGTTGTCTCAGGGATATGCTGGATTCATTGGATCCTATAAAATGACAGGCAGAAACCCATCATTTCACAAAGCCCTGCTGGACTTCTGTTAGGGCTTCTGTTTCTGAACATATTCTGAACCCCAACAAAGCAGTCATTTATGGACAAATACCTTTTTTTTCACCAAGCTTTTCAAGGTTACAACACTTGTGTAAGCACTGCACTTACTGTTTGATACAATGTTTCTCTCTCTGTGCAACAGAAATTAAATGAAATTAATATAGAGAAGTTATAGGGTGAGCCGTATCAGACACCAGTTACTGACATCAGCAGTTACTGCCTGGATACACCCCGTGCTATAAATTCAAAGGGACTTGAGCCAGTTGATCCTTCAGTGAAACAGGAATAGTCTGACTGGCTTTGCTGAAGAGTATGGAACATGGAACAGGAACAGGTACCAGACTGAGTTCACACCCTTGTTTACTCATCATGTAGCACCTTTGGGTTTTCATAACCTGAAGCAGAATTCTGGATGCACAACACTTAGTTGTGCAGTCAGGAACCAGTCTTTATCTGAAACAGCTTAGAATAGCTTATACCTCAAGTTAAAAGACAAAATACAACAAACACGCATGACAATCAGAAAAGGAAGTCAGAAAAAGAGGAGTACCAGAAAAACATAAACCCAAAGTATCTCCTGAGCAGGGCAGTAAACTGTGTATCACATTTTCTAAATATTTAAGTTCTTCAACATAATTATTTCAAGATGTCTTCTCTATCATGGATACCCTCTCTCCACTATCACAGAGTTCTTTGAAACATCCTTTTGTGTTACACCAATGCACACACAAAAAAGAAAAAGAAGCTTAGACCACCTCTTTTTTAAACTGAAGTGTCAAAGAATTATTGTAACTTCCAAAATTTCTTCTCTGACAAGATCATTTGTCATAAACCCAAACGGGCTAAGAGGCCACAGCATGGGGAAAGGGAATGAGCAAGACTAAATCATCTCGAAGAGGAGATGCTCCTGGGAAGGGAGGAAAAGAGCATGCACTCCTGCTCCCATGCAAGACAAACTTTATCAATGTCCAGAAACTGGACAGACTTCACTCAGAGCTTCCCATTCCTCAGGCTACCAAGCTATTAGTCAGGAAACACAAATTCACAGGTTTGCCCACAGTGTTTGTAGAAGTAAAATGTAAAAATTCACTTCAAAGATACACTGCTGGGCTGAAAGACCCTGCTTTTATTCTTTTTTATTTGTAGCATTTCAAGTTGTGAAATAGCCTCTTATTCAGGCTTCATCAGCCTATTGATGGGATGTCAGATTCTTCATTACTTTTTTTCTAATTAACTACTTTTAAAATAACTTCTAATAAAGAAATGAATTCTCCTTTCTAATTAGGTCTAGCAAGTAATAACTGAATTGAACTCACAGTGATACAGTTCTGCTAAACAAATAACCAAAGCTGAAATCAGAGTTAAGAGCTCCCATAAATTAGCACTGACATCAACAGCAGTTTATTCTGAACTTTATGGATAAACTGAGTTAAAAAGAAAAGTCAACAACTAAAATATTTCTCATTTATTTATTTGGCTGCTCCCCACATTCAAAAAAACAGTCCCTCAAACCACTGACGCTGCTTGTCACTGAAGGTGGGACTTATTAATGAATCAACTAACCTTAGAGGATTTTCTTCTGCTTCTTCTTGTCCAAACCACCACTAGTTTATCTGGCTGCCTGTTGAAGATAAGGAAGAAACAGCTTAATATACAACAAGATCAATATGTAAACAGTTTATATTAAAACTCATGCAACACATAATTACATCCTTAGTGGATAACATGCTCCCTCAAAAATAGCTCATCTAAAAACCTCTCTCAGCATCAGTCATTGAACAGGAAAAATAACGTGTATTTATAGAGAAAGGTCCTCCAGTCCATACAGTAATGTCATCATTGTCCTCCTGCTCTCTGTGCCTGTGGACATTTCCCCACAGCCAGCAGCACATCTGAGCAGAAACTCTTCCGTGGGGCAGAGAACAGGATCCAGACTCTAAAAAGACACCTTGGAAACACTCCAGTACCCAAAATAAACATCAATGCAAATTCTAGCTTCAATTTCTATGCAGACACATCGAAAAGTTACTGCTAAGTAGCAAAGAAAGCAGGTAATTTCACTTTTTCTTACACAAAGGATTATTTTCTACTTGAATAACTCAAAGAACAGGAGAATCAAGTTCTGTGTTACTCCTCAAAAACTCCTTGGATGACTAGACAAGTAAGTCAGCACTTCCTCACCTTATACTCCAAAGGACAAACATACTGAAAATCAGTGTGGTTTCCCAAGCAATTGTTTATTTAGTACAAATTATTTTCTCTTTAAATTTCTTAGGAGTTATCTCTTGGTTAATCGTTTGCCCTTATTATACCTACCTTATTAGTTTTGCAGTTGTGTCTGAGTGATTTTTGATACTGACTTAACTTCCAGACTTCCCTCCCGCCCCCCATGATACACTTTTCGCTGTATGATGACCACACTTCTGGTCCCACTTCCAGACCTATAAGCCTCTTGTGCAGACTCCTGACTCCATTCCAGCTTTGTTTTCTGGCTGATGACCTGAATTCCATCATGAAGCCCAGCTGCAAATCCACCCACAAATGATTTTCAATGGAGTTCACATCTCCACTTAAAAGTACTAAACCTCCATGCAACTCTGCTGGGAAAAAAATTGCTACTCAGATTTTTGACACACCAGTGCAAGAATCCGTGCATTCCTAAAGCCAACAGCAAAACAAATCATAGTGGGGAAAAATGGGTCTAACTAAGACAAAGTCAAGATACAATACATTCAAATCATGATTAAAAGATGCACCCAAGATCCCCCACACAAATATCCTGAGTAAAGGCAGTGTTCCCACTGCTACCCTGCCTGGCATTTTATGACAGTGAGGTGAGACTACCTACTTAATAACTGACTTTTCAAATGAAACCCCAACTGGTTTAATAACCATTTTAGGCACCGAAGTGCTGGCCATATTTCTTTTCATACATACTTTTCCATTGAGCTGTTGATCATTTCTGCCCATTACAATAAAAACAATACCTCACCCATGATTCACATTTAAACCCCACCAGAACTAAAGCTCTCCCAAAAAAAAACTGGGCTAAAGGCAGATCCTGCAAATGAAATGAGGACACAAGCTTTTTTTTTTTTTTTTTTTTCTCCTGATAAATTGAAAGTGAAATAATCTGCTGTGTTTTGAACTGTAAATTCACTCTTGTGGCTTGTTTGGGTGACTTAAAATTGCAGGCTGACTCTGCTCGCAGCTTCTGCAAAATCTTGCTTGGTAATGAGGTCATCCTCTTGTACTTCAGAACTCTTCGCTACTTGGTGTTGGGTTCTCATCCTTGGCTTACACCCACACCAGCCCATTCACTTTGATGGGAACTGTATTTGTGCCACCAGGAAAAAACAACACACCCCCAAAGCAGAGCAATCCAAACCCAAGCCAGCAACATTTCCCAGTTCTGAAGAACTCCCTCTGCCAGGAACATAAAGAAATGCACCAACATGAAGAAGCAAATTAAAGTTTTAATTCAGACTGAGAGGACCAAGCTATGCTGATGGGAGAGCAGGACCAGCATTTGCTCCCCTCACTTCTCTCACCAGTATATTTATTTTAGTAAGTACTGAGCAGAATTTTCTCCTTCAGCTTCAAGTATGAGAGAAATCCACATCCAGAGGTACTTTACCAAAACAAAAAACAAGGAAGATCATCACAATATGGAGACAGAAAATTTAGCAAAATAGAATGGGAAGACAAGGCAAGAAAATACCCCAAAGGATGGGTGTCCCCACTCTATATACCACATGCTTCACTGAAACCACAGAAGAAAGCGCAGCAGCTTTTCGAAGGGATTTCCTTCAAGAAAGTCACAAATACAAAAATTCTAAAATATCTTCATAGAATTGCTTGACTAACAAAACCAAGAGCAACCTTTCCTTCCACAATCTGTTCATTGCTCTCCTATGCCAATATACTTTTAGAAGAAAAAGCCCAGCTCATATTTTAATCAGCAAATTTGCATTCAAGGTTATTAATGATGTCTCAGTGCTAGGAAATGGCCAATATCACATAATGCATGTTGCTCACTGAAAGCATTAGGCAGTGTTTCCTACTTCAGACTTCTCCCCTCCTTTAATATCATAAACCTCAGCTGCTCATTAGTCAATAATCAAAGCAAATAAAATCACCTCTGAAGAATTAGGCTGGAGACCAGTTTTAGTATCCTTTATACTTTTACTTATTAAACTTGGATATCATTCCAAATACAAAATCCACAATGATGCAAGCTGAACAAATGCTAATAGTTAGCAATTAAAAAAAAAAATTAAAATTCAATTTCCTGTGCTGCATAAACGACATTTCTCATTTCTTTTAGTCAGTCACTTATTCAGCAAAGCCAGTATGCCTAAAGCAAGGAATAACATACTGCTAACTTCAAGACAATGGATTTGGAGCAGGGGAAAAGAACTGGGTTTTAGCTGGACACTACATTTCCCCACTACGTA
>NW_008236640.1:1067458-1082207 GCF_000691975.1 Corvus brachyrhynchos | reverse complement strand
AATGCCTTGGCAGTGCTGTGCATTTCTCACCAGGGCAGCACTGCCAAAGCAGCAGCACTTCCCTGGGAGGGGGAGCCAATGGAAGCCATCAGCACTGGGACATCAGGCACTGCCACTGGGAAGAGCATGGATCCAGTGGCAAGGATTGAAGGATCTAGCTTGGATCCAAAAGACCACATTTTATAAAACTTACCATTAACCTGTATCTGGTATTCACTCATTAATGTGTGGTTCACTAGAAACTATTCCTGAAGAAAGGCAATTCATAGTAGTAAACTTATTTTATTATTTACAAGTGAAACTTAGCAAAGAAGCAGGGAAGATCATGATTTCAAAGTTTGTGGCTCCGAAAAAGAGATTCATCTCTGCCCTGCATACTAAGCAATTAAAATGGGATTCAAAATACAGATTTACAAAACACCTATAGTTCAAAACCATGCCTGCTTTTCCTATGAAATGGAATCCATGATTCTGGTACCTTCCATTTTCCCGTTGGGAAAAAAAAAAAAAAAGGTAAATTCTGGAATCAAACTTTGCCATATCCACAACTATTAAATGAAGTAACAAAAACATTCCACATACTGGAAAAACCTGTCATCTGATCATCACCTCATATGCTACAAATTTTATCGATTGAAAAGAAGTTGTGCAAGATTCAAAGTCTTCTGCGGGTTGGTTTGACCGTTTTAGGAAGTTTTTGGCACAGTATTTTGATTACAGAACTCTCCAAACTCTCTTCTTGTAAAAGAAAGACATAAAATGTATCAATCTCCTGTTAACTCTTGTTTTGTAAGCCTTTTAGCAGAAGCTGATAACATTACCCAGGACATATTTCTCCACTAAAATTACTGTTCTGTAACAAAAAGCTGGGGTTAGAACCTGTTGTTGGAAAGAACTGCAAATGCACTTAACTTTAATTCAGACCACTGAAGCCAATAGCAAAACAAATGATTAACAACCTTTTGGAGAAGGGTGGGAAAGCAGGTAACAGGATTTCTTAGTAGCAAGGCACCATTACATTTAATAACACTCAGTAATTGTTAAATTCCTGAAATGTAGAAGATACCTTATTTGTATGTACCCCACATGGTACAGCCTTGCATGTTTGTTTTGGCATCAAACTGCCTAAGTGTTGGCTTTTGCCTTCCCCTCTCCTTTTCTTTTTCTTTTTCAGCTCAGCTGTTTGATTTTTACTATGTTTGATTTGAACTGCATTAATTAGTACAGGCTGCTAGACTACTCTTGTGAAGCAAGCTTAAAAGAGTATAATTAATAAGAGAAGCAGCAGTGTTAGCACAATAGCATGCAGATGCACCTATTGAAGGATAAAAATAATTACTTGAGGACTAATGTCAAAGTACTCCTGATAAGAATTTTTTTTTAATAACCTTTTGTCCCTTCTGCATTGTACATCCCAGCATGCCATGCAAGATTTCCATTAGGAACCAATCCTCCCGCCCCACCAGCACACAGCTTTCTACATGACTGCTGAAATGCCAGTAAGGCTCTCTAATGGTCTCTTAAAAACAAAGTGATTGGTTCTACACCACCATTAATTTGGGATGAACGCTGCTTTTCCTCATTTTACAGCTAATTACTTTGAAAAGCACTCTTTGCAGTGCAGTCTTCTGCACTAAGTTCTGCACTATTGCCGTGTATTACCATTAGCCAAGCAACTAATCAGGCCACAGCTTTTCATGAGCCTTGTACTAAGGGTTTTTTTCTCCAGAATTTCCTGTTGGTCACAATCAGTGAAATTTCACAGCTGCCTACAACTGCAGGAAGTGCAGTCAAGTACTGCCAATGCTTTAAACAGGCCTAGAGACACTGTAGGAATGATGTCATGCGTTGATACATTTGCCAAATGAGCCCTCTTGCTGAGTGCAGGTACAGCACTGATTGCAAAAGCCAGAGACATTAAGAGGAGAATAAAACACAGTGCAGCTAAAACCCCTCTGAGATAATTATAAGATGAAGCACATTACAAGAGAAAGTTGTGCATTTCAGGAAGGCGTTTGGGGTCTTCTTCCCCATCTCACCTTAACTTCCACGGTGGAAGTTAAAGACTCCTGGCTAAGGCCTGTGCCATCTCACAGTTACGTCAGATTAGCATTCTCTCAATACAATTTATTGTGGACTATGCATCAAGCCCCTAAAATACATCAAAGTTTGTTCTTCCATCATTAAAATCATTCAGTAGTTCTAGCAAGCCTGGGAAATTTCAAAAGATAAATCATTAAAACAGGGAAAGCAAGAGAATATCACAGCTGAAATCCATCGACTTCTACATCTTCACTTTCTAACACAGAAAATTCCTCCACTTCTTCCCACCAGAGGTCTCTACAGATTTTTTCAAGACTACATAAGCCCATCGAAAGACCAGAATTTCCCCTGTGAAGTGAATGTTAGGTTTTTTAATATATCTGCTGCTAGACAGACTGGCCTCTACAAGACTTACATCTCAAGATTATGCTTTGCTTTTCAAAAGAAGCTCTAGTCTGGCTTTGCTTGGTTTATACAAAATAGGGAAAAAGCAAGACGCTCTGACCTATTTCACAAGCACAGTCAGACCTACTGAATCTATTAGCAGGGCTGAGAGTGGAATGTAGAGTATGTACTGCTGATTACTTGATTTCCTCAAACCAAACACAAATGAAGCTTGCAGGATGAATTAAACAAAACCCAAGTTCATCTATTATTCAGAAAAAAGTGACAAGGGCAGATTTTACTTCATTTTTCAAAGAGTTATTGCAGCAAAAAAAACCTCTACAGAACTATCTACCAAAGTCTTGTCTTACAGCTTTTTGCAACAGAATTTTACATTGCAGAGTACACAAACTGACCCTAGTCTTCAGAAACTGTGTTCTTTAACATCCTTTTGGCAGTAACATAAAGATGCCTTGACTAGACCCTGAATTTTAGGTCCCATCCAGCTGCCCTCCATGAGGAAGCTTTCTTTGCCTGGTCCAGTTTAGCCCTGCTGACACAAGGAGGGGTCGAGTACTGCACAGGAAGGGCCACGTGGATTCCTTATCTCATCTCCCATAATCACAGACACTCCTCTTAGGCAGACATGGACTCCAGCAATGCTTAGTCCACATGTTTACCCTACACAACCTACCACACCAGAGCTTACAAACACCACCCAGCACTCTATGACAAACGATGCCTAAAAAAACCAGGAGCTGCTTCAGGAAAGCTTGCTTGTAATACCAAGCTCCCCAGTCAGTTCCGCTCGGGGTGACTGGCAGGGAGGAGCACAGGCTAACAGGGCCATTCAGGCAAACCCTGAATGGAAAGTGTTGCTTTACAGTGGGAAGTTCAAAGGAAGAAGCTGCCATGAGCCAGATCTTTCTCAGATGCCCGATTTTCCTTTTTATGCTCTTTTTGCCAGAATATTTAGTCTACATTTTAACAATAAAAAACCCAATGTTTTTTAAAACAAACAAACAAAAAGCTTTCTGTTTCAAGTTGGTAGGCTGCTCCTCCTGAGCAGAGCAGAGCAGAGCAGGAGGAAGAACTACACAAACCTGCCTGCACAGCCCGCCGGGGCCTGACCTGCCGTGAACCCGCTGAACTCACTGTTCTGATCCCCTTCCCTGCGGAGCTGGGGCCTGACAACTGCCACAGGAATAAACACAAAACAGCCAGAAAAAAACCCCCACTCGTTCACCTGAGGCATAACAGTGCGTTTCAAAGCTGGTCTGAGAAGGTGTAGTGCCTGACCATCTCTCTGCTCTAGACACAAACGCAGCCCCCCAAGCACCTCCGCATGCCGCCCCTCCTCAGCCGACACCAGCGGTCAGCGTCACCTGCCCCTCTCCGGGCTCACTGCGCCGCAAGACAATAAAACAGAGCAGTAACAAGAATCGAGAAGCAGCTTCAGCAAACCGAGCAAGGAATTTTGAATTCGAATTCCATCTCCTGTCCTCACTGACTACACAGCATTCAGAAAATTTCAAGACAGACACTGAGCAACATCAACCCTCCCTTTGATTTTAGTCCTACTCATACCTCTACCTACAGACCAAATATAATCTCTATACAATAATGTATGTGCACTACTGAGGATGCCCAATTATCCCTTCTTATTTGGAAGCGCTAAAAGTATAACTACTAGGTGCATTCTCATGATAAAAAGAATTTTAAAAATAGCTAACATGAAACTCTTTGACAGACAAATGCTGCCTGAAACATGGTTTCAACCCATGAAAAACAAATGCCCACATAAACGATATCTTTTTGTACTAAAAAATATGCAAGAGACTTTTTGGCACACCATTGTCAGTTTTAATCAGACCCTGTTCCCTTTAGCACAATTTATTTCTGTGACAAATAGCATTCAAACAGAAGCCTTTCTGGTTTTCAGTCTGAGAACACCAGAGATTAGAAATTATTTTTCTGCCATTCCTGCAAAACAGAAAATTGTATCTTGCACCAAAACCACAGATCCAGGAAAATGAACTATTCACAACAAAGTTCCTCCTCCAATTTGTCTAAAACAGATTTAAGAAATTCTGCCTAGCCTACCATGAGCAATTAAGGAGAAGGACAATCTTTGCTGTTCCTACTGCCTGAGCAAGTTTGACATTTACACACAGATACATGAACAAAGTTTTATACTCCTGTTCCACAGAAATCCCATTGTCCACATTAGGACTCAGACAAAGCAAGTTTCAGAAGCTACAGTGCATTGATGCCTCCATCCTCCTCCTCTCCTCACTCTCCATGGACACATCCCAAAGAAGATTACAGTTCTGCAAAGGCAGAAGTAGAAGAATCTGGCACCATGTGTCTTTTAAAGCTCCCTTCCAAACCAACAGCACCAGGGTTTTGTTGGTTTTTGTTACTTAAGAGCATGGTTTAGATTACACAAAGCAACTTCTACCACTTGAAGATGCACAGAAGTTATGAACATACTGAAAGCTTCTGAGTGGGCAGCATGGGTGGAATGGTACCAGTTCATTGGGTTTGACTGGAAAAAAAAATTCCTATCTCCATCTCAGGTGCCCAGATTGTGGAACTGAGATGGTTATACAAGCTAGAAAAAAAAAGGCTGTACCTACAAAAAACAAATGAATGCTACGACACACAGCTGTCTGCCTCTGATACTTGTAAGGTTGAAAAGCTTGAATGAATGCTTGAAGATATAAAGACAGTACAAACTCTAGAGTTACACCCCACAGAAGATTGCAGCCTAACACAAGCATTCAGTAAGCTGAGCGGCAGGTCCATGGTATGCTGTGTCTGTGCCATAGAAGCAGTGTGGAAGGGCTGGTGTGATACAAACTCATATTTAGTTTTCCAAATGATCACTCTACTGAGCCCTAAATTAATCCGTATTTATTTTGAGACACAGGCACTCCTGGCTCATGCAGAGTGAGCTCCCCAATTAAAGCTTCCTCATCTGTCAGCAGCCTCCTTCTGCTTTTGCAAATTAATATCACAAGAAGGAAAGAAAAAGAGGGAGAGGAGAGGGCCTAGTGAAATCATGGCATGCTGTGCTAGCTCCTTTCCCCTGTTGCTGCCCAGGAGACCAGACTTTGCAAATATTGCCAGGTGCTCTCAGCCACAGCCACAACAGACATGACAGCAAGCATTAAGAACTCACTTTCAGGGAAGGAAGGTGTTGAAGGACCTTGAACTGCTTTCTCTGCTCTGATTCTGGCATCCCCTTGCCTGTATGACCAACCAGGACTGAATCATCTGCTTGGAGCAAAGCACCCAGTTCCTGGGAGGAACACTCCTCAACAGCTGGGGCACCGGTGGAAGCAACACACCTTTCTGCCACTCTCCACAGGCACAAACCCAGAACATTTTAGCAACTGCAATAATGCAGCAGCTACTGCAAATCTCTGAAGCAGCCACACCACAAAACACCACAGGGAAACATAAAAACCTTGCACTGAAACTTGGGTCCCAACCAAAGTCACACATTTACACACCAAGCAAAACAAAAAACCCCAGAGCCTCGACTGACCCCATCTTCTCCAAGTTTAGTGAGACCGTCAAAATGTAAAAATTGAGAATGAGCCAGTGTGGCAAATTTAGCAGCAGTAAGCTATATGTAGATGGTTGTCAACATCAAAGCTATGGTTTTCCTGCATGTTAATGAAAACATTACTAGATTTACAAAATTTTTGCATGTGGTTTGCAGGGAACTGGAAACTACCATGATCATTTCCCATGAAATGCCCCATTTCATGCTGGTGACCTTTCAAGAGCTGTTTTAGGATGGAGGTATGGACATAAGAAATAAAATTATTTTATCAGTATTTGCAGCTAAATAACTATTCCAAAGACTGCAAAATTAGAATGATTCTTCCTCCTCTAGCTCAACATGTTTAATTAAGTTGTTACACTGCTTCCAAGCTGCCTTCTGAAACAAAAGTTGCCACTTCTGATTACAGAAGTCAATCTCAAGAACAACACAGGTTATTTCCATTTACAGCTCAACAGTTCTTTGTACACCCAAAGTCTAAAAATTTGTAGCATTTTTAGGAAGTTAAAACTGACCAAGCCTTTTAATTAATGCCCTCAAAGTAACACCCATGGTTCATATCCAGCAGCAAGTATTGGCTAAGAAAAAAGGTATGTTTACTCATGGATACTTCAAAACAAAGCAAAACCTCCTGCCAATATTAGGGGGGCTTGATATGGTAAAAAATAAACCAAAAACAAAAAAGGCAAAAAAACCCCACCAACCAAACCTAACTGAAAGACCTCTATTTCTATTTTGAAATGTAAAAAAAAAATAAATAAACTTACAGCTTTTAAAAACTTGAAAGTATTTTGAAATACAAACTTCATACTTTGCAAATACAATTGATGAAACACTGCTGTTCCAAAATCCAAAAACCCCCTAAGAAAAGCAACAACTAAGCGCCTAGACAGATTTTGCCAATAACTGCTGCTTGTAAGATGCCTAGCAGCAGTCTGAACTAGATTTTAACTAATCATTTCAAGATCAGCTAAACTGGAAAGTAACAGCAGATTTATTCTGACTGCTCTAAGCACCATTTTCAGTTAAAAAAGTAAACATACAGAAGCTACATTATAGCTGAATTCATGCTGATGCTGTAAACACACAGAGAAATAAAATCATTCAGCCAGACAGATATTTCTGTTGGTATTTTTTAAAATAATCTTCCTATAAAGTATTTTTCTGTTACAACTAGATTTTACTCCAGTCAGGCACTCCCACCAACAGAGCCCGGCAGCCCTTTGTCTCAGCATCACTACAGAAGGAACTCAAGAGTAGTGGTCCTTCACGTTTCTTTCAGTACACCAGGCTGTACCCACTCTGGTTACTAACAACCAGCAGGAGGACACTCCTCAAGGTCCTTTATACACCCAGAATTGTTGAGATTTAAGCTGCTAAAAATGAACACCATCCTTTCCTTACTTACATTCCCAATGAAGACACATAGACACAAGAATGAACTCCTCCAAAGTCAAATTTGTGACTGGAGACTAAAGCCAGCCACTACCTTGGCTATTGTGTCGCCCTCTCTGTTCTTTCTGTGCTGTCATGGTTGGTATTTTATCTCAGCTTAAAACAGACAGAACCAACACCTTTTCCATGCTATTGTGAAATGCCTGGTTGTATTTTAGTCTGTTGGCTTCTTTACACAGCTGAAGGATTGTACCATGGGGCAGTGGGAAAGCAACATCTTCAGCCACAGAAGAAACACCTGGGTGCTGGCCAGATTTTTCATTATGTGGATTTGATGTCTCGCAGGCTGGATTCCAGTCTTGCACCATTAAATGAGGCAAAGGGATAAAGAGACAGAGCCCCTCTATCCCATAGTGCATACAGCTTAAAAGATTAAGTATTTTGTCTCACCCTAGATTTCAATTTTACTCTAATTCAAAAATTTTTTATCTGTAAATACAAATGTGTCTGGTGTATAAAGCAGTTCTCCTTGGAAGCAGAAAGGTGAACAAAAAGGGAAGCTAGACTGGTTTCTGGAGCAAATTATACTCTTAATCTAACAAAGGGATGAGAGCCATCCACTGAAACTAAAAGACAAAGCCTCTCAAACCTACTGCAACACCTTGTTGTGCCAAGTGAGGAACAGTATCCTTACAGTGAAAGGCACACACCTCCTACCAGATTAAGGGCTGCAGAATCTAGTACTAAGTGAGGATAAACAGGAGGAAAAATTTTAATTTCAAGCTTTTAGAAGAGTATTACAGCAAATGAAATTATGATAAGTTGCTGTAAATTATTCCATTTCAAATAGGAATTTTAATACATTTGTCTAGTTGAGGTCAAAGAAGCCAAATGAATAAAATCCACTCTGCAAACTAACCATCAAGGGAATGAGAATCAATTTTAGCTGTGCAGAGTTCACACAGAGCACTGGGGGGGAAAACTAGCTATGTGCAGAATCATCAACACGGACAATAGAGATGCGTGGGCACACAAACTCCTTGGATTCTGCAAAATAAGATTTTCCACATATTTCAGCGTATTTTACACAAAATGCACTTTTCATCTTTAAAACAAACAAGGCTCAGAAGTTGAAGCCTGCAAAATTTTCACATATTTCCCTCTGGAGCTTTCAGAGCCCAGCCTTGGGGCCAGCACTGCACACGCGTGTGCACGCCCCCACTGCAGCACCACAAGAGCTTCAGAGAGACAGGGCAGGCCCATGGAGCAGCACTCAGGAAAATTAAGGCTACCACAGTGATGAGCAAATCTCTTGAATTGAGTGTGTTCAGCAAGGCTTTATTTATACACTTCATGCTTTAAGTCAGCTCTCCTTAACTTTTCCACTTTCTGAGCATAGACAAGACCTTACACAGAACAGTTATCTCAGCTCAACCTGTTAATTCAACCTTGCCCCTTCAGCTTTGACAGATGAGCACTGGCACAGCGAGTTCTTGCTGTTACCCTCACCACCCCACACAGCACCAACACCTTCTCAGCCACTTTCCCTCCCCAAAGCCGTCCATCTGAGGAAGTGAAACTTCTGTGCTCAGCACTGCAGCTTCAGCTGGACCCAACCCGGACAGAGGCAGACCGGAGACCTGGCAGGCCAAAGCCTTTAGCCCCTTGCACTGCAGGCAAGTCAGGAGGTTTATTTCTCCCTGCTCTGGCTGTTCAGCTTGTGGTCAGTTTTGACATATAGAGGGTTTGTGTTTGCTTGTTCTGCAGCCAGACAAGCAATACAGCACCAAATGATTTGTGAATTTACTCACTCACCTCAATGCAGCTAATGGGCAAAGAAAGATGTTCTGGGCCACTGAAACCCTCAAACTTCAGAGCCAATGGAAATAAGTGGTTTGGAGAAATATTAAGTCCCAAGTGTAAACCAGAAGCAGACACTGGCTTTTGCAACATCACCTCACATTGCTGAAACAATGCAAAGAAATCTAACAATGCAAAGAAAAGGGATTCAATCAAAGAGAAAAAAACCCAGGAAAATAAAGGTGACATATGGCCAGCTTCATCACATTATTAACAGCACCACACATACAACAAGGACTTAAATTTTACTTCTGCCTTTGAAGTATTTGATTTCTGTACAATCCTGGTCTTCAAGAAACAGCCACAAGCCAGACTGGCGATTCTGCATGGTGATAGGAGTTTGCTCCTCTCAAGAGAGTCAAGAGGCAAAAATATAGTCTGTCTCTGACCAAACTCAGAGCTGTCCTGGCAGTTTAGCCTCATAAATATTTCAAATGTCTCATGTGCTACCCTATCTCTTCCTACACTAAGTCACAGGACAGATATGCTGGAGCAACAAACAAGTAAAATAATAGCAACAGACACACTGCATGGATTTCTCAGCATTTTTTTAAGGGTAGGAAATACAATGTCTCTCTCCCCCCAACCCCATGATATTCACATTCTCTCTTCCACAAGCATTACATTTTGAGACTGATTTTATGAAAGAAAAAGCTACAATGCAAAGTCCAAGTAGAAAGTAAATTACAGAATAAATTCTACAGCAATGTAGAGGAAGGGGGAAAAAAGACCAGCAATTCTAATCCAGACAGTGTGTGTGTGTGTGTGTGTGTGTATATATATATATATATGGAAGCCAAGAAGGTTAAGCAGAATATTCCAACAGTTCTGATGATACCTCAGTAATGAATGATAAGGCTATATCCTGCTGTGCAGCCACAGCTCTGCTGGAGTTATAACTGAACTCCATCCTATCAGCTTTATTCCCAAAGGTCTTCAGAGCTTAACAAGCTCTCTTCCTTAATTTAGTACTATAGTGTCTCCACGAACACCTTTTTTAAAATACTTTGGTTTGAACTTCGTACCATTTGCAAGTGAACGTGACACAGGGTGGGTCCCCTGAATGCTTGGCGCTGCAGTGATCAACATGGAGGCTTTCAAGAGCTTCAGGCATTCATCACCTCTGCTGAAGAGGAGCTTGGCTCTTAGGGACATTTTCTAGTATTGCCACCTCTGGATAAAAAATTTCAGAAACATCAATCCTGAAAGGATGTACTTAGAGCCTGGTACAAATTACTTCCATCTCCACAATCTGACATTTATCCATTACACATACTCCTAATTACACATCGCTCAGAGAAAAGCAAATAGAAAACTAACAAAAAACCTTCCCCACAACAAAAATCTTCCAAAACCAGTAACTGTAGATCAATGATCAATGGTCATCTCCCCTCCAGAGTTATCTGTCCCATTCTCCTCACATACTCTGCTTCACTGGTCCTGCTCTACCTCAGTACTGTGCTCTGCAACAGTTTCCACTCTGACCAAACATACTTGTAAATAAGATCATTATTAACATGATTCATACTGAAAAAAGAGAAAGGGACAGGCCACTTTTTAAAGTTTGTAAAGCATAACTTGCAGTTTTTCCCTCAGTTATGTAGTATCTTGCTATCATAAATCTGCACTCATACAATTCTTAGCAGTACACAGAGTGTTTCTTGTACCTTCTGCACAATTTCTCCATATCTCAGAGACAAAACAGGGATCATTTTTCTCTATCACACAGCAGTCTTGTAAGAGTGGATTAATAATGGAGCTGTGTGGCTGCAGAATTTTTGCGCAGAGAAATTGTTAGCACTTTATTTCCACACAGCAAAGTGTCATTTTGTAGTTTTACACCATTACCACTGAACAGAGAGCTGCTACCATCTGGCCTTTAACAGGAGATATAAACCCTGCTTATAAGTAACTGTGGATGTAAAATATAGAAAAGTTGATGAAAGATGATTTGTGCACACAAATTAGGGAGTGATAGAAAAGATGCTTTTTCTGCACAGTTACAAGGGAAGTTGAAAGGAAGCCTAGTGTGGAACCAGGATTTTCTGACTTCGGTTGTTTCTACCATTAGACCACACTCTAGGAGGAGAAGCAAAGACTTCATTCCACCCTCCAAATAAAAAATACCTAAATAGAAAAAAATGCACAGAATTTACCAAGTCTGCTCTGAACAAAAGAAGGCGCTAAACTGACTGACCCAGAACTATTTACGTAAGGAACAAAAATAACTTTTACTACCACTTTTAGTAAGCCTGTATAGCTTCGCAAGCTCTTCTAGCTTCAGTATTCTCAATAAAACATTCTGCTGCCTCTGGCTACATCTGAAGAGAGACAGAGAAGACTGTGTGCAATTTCTTTGCTGTGACTCGGAACTTACATTGGGATAGAAAAAAATTAAATTCCTAAAGCACACGTATATTGTGTATGCTGCATTATTCCTCCCCTTTTCACATCAGCCACCTGGAAACTGGAATGTGGCACCAGTATGGAAAACCACTTACACAGATACAGTGAAGAAAATACAATGTGATGACAATAAAAGGATGCATCAGGTTGAAGATATTGAGACATCAATTTGAACTGAGTAAAAGTGCACAGGGGAAGGCTTGACACATAAGGCAGTTTTAGTTGCAAAGCTATAACTCTTAGAAAATGTTATAAAAAGAATACTCAGAATTTTTTAATATCATAGGATATCAATATCCAGACTTTCTCTGTCTGTGCCTTAAAGGTAGAAATACTTCAATAAAGCAGTTTGTTTTCATTCAGCACAAAAAAGAATTCCCAGAACACTTTAAATTTAGATTTCTTCATTCACTGTGTGATTGTAACTATCACACTCACTCAAAAAGAGGTGAAATCCTAATTAGCATTCACCAAGAGAAGATGGAACCTCCCTTTTAAAATAGTTTCTGAAAGAACTGTGATTATCATGAATTATGAAAGTGAAGCGCTCCTATCTGTTTGGCAAAGCCAAAGGGAAGGATAGGTGTTGTATGACATGTATGATTGCTCAGGCACAGTAGAACAGTGGAGCTGCTGCCCGTAGTCAAGGTCCAAGCACACACGCGCACATTGCTTGGTCAGCAAAATCAAGCCTGAAAGCTCAACGTGACACCATGAGTTCCCATTTTAAGGAGGGCACACTTTGTCATAAGAATTTTCCATGGCCTGTGTCAGCAAACATCTGCCTGAATAAAACACAAAAATCTGATTGCAGCTGATTATGGGAATTATTATTGTATTCAATGGAAGAACAAAGGCCTGGGGGCCTGCTACAATTTTGAGAATTTCAGTAACATAAAAAGCTTCACTATTTCAAAGTTACTTAATTACCAGCAAGATGGCTTGAGGTTGTAAGGAAAGTGAGATTTCTGGCCCTGCTCAGCCCATGTGTACCACAGCACACCTGGGAGTCTCCTAGAGTAACCAAGGGTGGACAAGATTTGTCCCTTACTAGCAACAGCCAGTCCTTTTGCTATTCACCATGAGCATCCAGGCTTTCCATCCCCTTAAGATGGTTCCATTACATACATTGATTTTATACATGCACACTGCACCTTGAACTATATATTTGTACTTATTATGCATAGGTGACACTTCTTTGTCACGTGTTACCAGCTTCCAGAAATGTCTCCCCACCTTAACTTCTTTGCTGGAAAGGATGTTCAGTGTAAGGAGTTAAGATCCCACCAAGAAAATCCAAGCTAATCAAAGAGATTGATGTCGGCAGAAACACAAGAAGGCTCCATGGCTGTTCTCTGACATTATTTTTGCTTCACACACTGGTTGCTCATATTTATGTCTCTGGTTTTGTATCTCCAAACCCATCAGGATCTGCCTTGTATACTCTGTACACACAGACCAAAAGACATTCAAACAGGGAGAAAAGCCTCACATTCTGCTCCTCACTCCCCCACTCCCCTGCTGCTTCCCCACCAGCTCAGATCACTTCACAGCCCATCCTACACATCTCTGAAACAAGACAGGTGAATATTCCATGAAGAAGCTGCAAGGCTGACCATTTTAAAAGGCTTCCTAGGGCAGCAAAGAAGAAATTACCCCATAGAAGACCTACCAAGGCTTCTCTAAGCCCATCTATGGCACAGCACAGGAGGAAGATGAGGGCAGAACACTCATTCTGTGAGGTTAACAAGGCAGCAGGTTTCTGCTTCTCTAGGTCTTAATGGGGTTGTCAGCTGTAAGAGGTACTGACAGTTCTCACAATGAGGTGAACACAAACAAATCAGGATAAATTGCAGTCTTCCTATAGTCAAGAATAGCTCGAGATTATTTTCTCTTTTTTTAAATTACAGTTCGTTGACTTTACCATTAACTGCAAGTCAAGTAAGCATCCTCCTTTTAACAGCTGTTGTTAAAAGAAGCAGTAGTATTATTCTTCCCCCTGCAGCACATGATCTAGTTCCCTAAGAACAAGTTTGTCTGAAATAAATTTATTTACTGAAGTCAGCACTTTTTTTCCCCAGGAGGAAGCAGGCTTTGTGTATTGTAAATGCTTTATTAGGGTTCACTCCAGACAACAAGACTGAATCTATAGGCAAAAATGTCCATATTCCTGATTCCAGTACAGCAACAGGAAAGGAGACAAGTGACTGCACTGTCACCTGCCATTGTACTACAACACTAGCCACTAGCAGCAGTACTGAAGTGACTGCTGATGGGTCAGATGAACACCCAGCACCAGCACTGGGTAACCCACACCCTGAAAGCACAGGTAATGCCTGGTTTTACTGCCATTTTCCCTTGCAGTACAGCTTCTCCCGAGGCAGCTAGAGCAGGAGGTGGCTCCAGGAACAGATGGAGAGCAGAGAAACACAGAAATGTATCTAGCAGCTCCCTGCTCCAAAAATACACTGCACAAATGGCCACGTGGAAGCACAAACTGACACAAACCCGTAGTTCCAGGCACAGGGAAAAAGACTGGGCTGCCAGCAGCTTTTGCCCTTGCAGATTCTCCAGTGTCTAATAAAAGGTGAAGGTACTGGCTTTTTACCTGCAGCCATAGGGTCTGACCAAGACTCCTCTCTTCTATCCAGAGGCCCTTTGTCACACAACCCATGGAAATAATAGCTGGAGGTTTCCACCCCTGCAAACCTTAGTTGAAATTGTCTGCTGAAACTTTCCAATGCAACGCTGAATGTGCTGGCCAGACAGAAAACTCAGGCGTATTTTAACATCACAAAAGAACTTTCCCTCTATGAAGCAAAGCTAAAAATAAGGGAGAGGCCCAAGGTTCAAAAACAACAACGCAGCAGAAAACTTGTCATAACCACCGACAGCATGGACCCATCAACCACAACAGTGTTGTATGCCCAGAGAAAAGGGCTGTCCTGGATCTCTAGAGAAGTGGCAGCAGTGCTGGTGTGAAGCTGTGGCAGGCTCTGACAAGGCACTGTGGCACAGGGGGCTGCCACAGCCCCCCGGTAGCAGGTGATGTGTCAGGGGGAATTCCCTCACACCGAAATCTCCGCA
>NW_008236640.1:1056126-1067327 GCF_000691975.1 Corvus brachyrhynchos | reverse complement strand
TCTCACAGAGTCTCGGTGGCAGGGGGGCCTGCCACAGCCCCCAGGTAGCAGGTGATGTGTCAGGGGCAATTCCCTCACACCGAGCTCTCCGTAGGGCCCTGCTCCAGCATTCTCCTGGCAGCAGCTGCAGGCTTTCAGCTGGCACAGCATTTACCCCAGGAAAGAGGGAAGGATGTGTGGGGGCAGGAAAGCAGAGTAGTCTTTTTCCCCTCCACCCCCCAGTCGACAGGACAGTCTTACAGTCACAAACTAAAGGAGGCACCATGTCTCAAGCACTGCATGATTATAATTCTAGCACTATGGGTGACCACACACTTTCTCAATCCTCCATCAAAACATCCCTTGATTACATCAGTGGCTATGAGAATTCAGGGTGTTAAGATTACTCTTGGTGATCTTTCAGTTAAAAATTTTTAAAAATAAAATCCCATTTAGTATGGGGGAAAAAAGAAATCTATGGAAAAGGAAATAACTCCTTTGCTGCTTTAAGATTGTCTGTCTCGGTATCCTGAACAGTAAGTAGACACTGGAGCTCAGAGTAGCCATCTACAGGGAAGAAAGAAACAATTTTAGCAGTAAAGACAAAAAAAACCCACCAACAAACAAAAAAATAAAAGCAGAGCTTACGACCCACAATTCCCTGTTCCACATGCACAAATCCCAAAAAAAGGGGGGGGGGGAAGTGGGGTGGGGGTGAAAACACTGTTGTATTTTTTGAAAGTATTTTTCAAAAAGTGTTAACAGTAAACAAAAGCCATCCTAAATATGCCTTAAAACCAAGTAACACTGTTATAAATTCTTTCAATTTTTGTGGAATGACAGGAAGTGGTAAAAAATGGGTCAGGCCTTTCTCATTCTTAAAATTTTCTTATATGTCAAAGATGAAGGAATGCAAGGGGAATTCTCTCACTCAAGAGACACTTATTCCAAGAATCTATCCAGTTAAGATCTGCTCTTGAAGAGAAAAAGAAGTTTAAAGATCTTGTTCTCTTGAAATATTTCACAGCTTTATACAACTATTGCTCAAGTTACCTACAGGAAATGACAAACCACTAAGTTTTCCAAGAGACACAACTAGATAAAAGACAGGTACAGCTAGAAAACACAGCCAAATAGATTTGCCCACCTGTCAGCACGGCCAGAGATGAAACTCCAGAGCTATGTCAGGTGTCACCAGGAGCTGTCAAGGTTAAATCCTCTGCTAATAAACCAAAGATAAATCAGCAACAGGTTGGTTTGGAAACTTACAGATCTGAGTTAGATCTTTGCTGGAAAAGAGAAGCTCTGACAGCTCTTTTTTGTTCTTTTAAATCTCTTCCTATGTACTGACATAAACAAAGGGAGTCAGAATTTACTCAATGAACAGACACTGAAAGTCAAGGAAATTCACAGTACTTGCTGAGTGGCAGAGTACAATGTGCTGCCAACTGGATTCAATGATCCAGATTCTCCAGTTACTTCATTCAATACAGCTTTTCGTATTAACAGTACTGGCTATGCAAATACTCTCCCCAAACACAGCTGGGAGGGGAAAGTTAGTTTATGACACTGGATGTAAAAGCAGAGGGAGGCATCACTGCATCAATCTTAGCCCTAAAGAAAGGTCAGGACAGCTATCATCCTAGGGCATCAGGCAGCAACATACCTAATGGAAGAGCTGACTTTGGGAATGTCTTTTGTCTGCCTAGCCTAGGCAAAAGGTGATGGGGCTTGTCCCAACAGGAGGAGATGAATACATGCTCCCAGCAAAGCTGCACACCCATCGGAATCCACATCTCCCACCGCAACAGCCAGTGCCACCCATCCAGCAGCGCCAGACAGCTCTGACCCGTCCTACAGCACCAAGGCAGCAAACAGCACTTCTTGGGTGAGAAAAGAAGCCACTGAATATGAAGGGTGACTGCTCATTACAGGTGCTTGTGGAGGCGGCACACAGGAAATGAGTGGCAGTAATATAGGAGCCAAAACTCATGTGATATGAGAGTCTTAAAATACCCTGGATTGCTTTAATTCAGTTCTTCCTGTAAGCAGAAGTTATTTTGCCTTTGTGATGTTTGGTCAGCACCAAAGTCATTTTTCAAAACAGATCCATTAGAAATGAAAGGTCAGATCTGCTTGCGTGCTGTTAAGCTGATACAGCAGCTCACCCAAAACAAAGCCCACAGAAGGACTGCAGGAGCGTGCACATGAAATAAAACCCGAAACCAGTTTGTGCTAAAATAAATACACAGAGCCACAGAAACTGCAGCTCAGCAGCTGCAGACAGTTAGCAGCTGCAGAGCCTGGCCATAGCTTTGGAGTAATCCTCAAGAAAGTCTCCTCAAATAATAATAAATTAGAAACAAAAAGAACCCCCAATGACTCTCCACTACAAAGAGAGCCTCAACAGGCAAAGAATTACTTCTACACTGCTCATCTTTACAGGTTTGCAAGCAGCTAGAAACTGTAGTTCAGAAGGGCATGCACTTCTGATTCATCTCAAAAGCTTGTGCACTTTGAAGCCCTACAGTGACAGCACAGGGCACTGACTCAGGATCTGGGTGATTTAGCTGAAGCACTCTAAGATGCTCTTGCCTGCAGCTGTGGCTCATCTCACCGCTCTGGCAGATTTTCCTCCCCATTGCATCAGGGCAGCATAAGGGAGGTGTGCCTGCTCCTCAACTGCTGCAGTTCACACTCGCCTCACAAATGGGAGCTGAAGTTGATGGCACTTAATACTGACGAACCCCGCAGCATTACTGACACCCTGCCTCTGCTTCAGGGCAGAACGCGACTGCTACTTAGGGACAGTGACATCCAGCTCCACTCTTGAATCCAGAAAACCTCATGAGTCAGAGCCTTAGACAACAGCAATGTTAGTTATGGTTCTGCTAATTTTAGCTCGTGCTTAACCCACAGTTCCCAAATCCCTGCAATGCCTCTCCAGGTGCCAAAAGCCACAGCTACCCTGTACCTCAGCTGCCAAAACACACAGCTTCCAGACGAGAGGCTCTGGTGCACTTACAGAAACTGTACGCAGCAGAAAGACATTTTTCAAATAAAGACAAGAGGAAGAAAACAAGGACAGCTTTATTTACCCTACTGCTCTGCGCATATCTTAAAATAAGGAACAAAAGTTCATCTGCACAGTTCCTGTGTTTCAGAGTCCAGCCCAGGACACACAAGACAGACTTTGTGCAGAGGATAGCTCAGGAGCGTCCCACAAGGTAGCAAACAGCCTGTCAGGGCCAGCTTCTACACCAAGGAGCAAAAGGAGAGAGAGGGGCAAGGGAAACAAACACACACTTCACACACTCTCCTTAGAGTAAACCGGGAAAGCTTTTAGAAGTAAATAAACACACACACACACCCGCCCCCATATTCTCAGAAAGCCACCCAAGCAGAATGCTTTTACTACCATAACTGAAGGGTTTGTTTTAGAAGAAGAGTTTCCTCAGACTTAGTCAACCTTACCAGCCTCCTCCTCCTCCTCTCCTTATTCACACTAAACTGTGAAAGGGACTTCAGCTCTCTCCAACCAATTAAAAACTAATTGAAGCAACAGACTGGCACTATACAGCCTGAGCAGTCTAAGAGATGGCAGACTCAGCTCATATGAGGCCTACACAATGTCATAATATTTCATTTTATTTAACCTCATAGCACAAAGAGCTGAAAAGAGTATTCACAAGGATCCAATCCTAAGAAAAAATTTTAAATCTTTATTGCAGTTCAAGTCCACTGGGTTCAAATGAACAGTACACGTTCTTCACTGCATGTGTGCACCACAGTGCCTGCAGGAACAGAGCAAGGTTTTATTTGTTCCAAAAGCTCCGTGAGGAAGTTATGCACACACACAGCTTCTCTCTCAAAAAATAAAGCTGTGTTAGAACACAAGTTAGTGTATTTTATTCATTCAAGGAGACATCTTCACCACTCTTGACCATTAAAATGAAATTTATCTACACCCGGATATAATCGAATGTTTTCTGCTTTTGCTAATTATTTTTGTTACTGCTAGGACAGGAAACAATGTCAAGGAACTGCTGAAAAGAAATCTGTCTCTCAGAGACAAACAGAATTCAGAACAAGTATTTATGCCGAATCTTTCTATCCTACAGACACTAAACTTTGTGCCTGCATCTATCAATGCAGTCTTTTAGCAACTGGACACAGAGTCACAAGCACTCTCAAAACATTGCTGCAAATAGAAAATGAGTTTAAGCATGCAGCACTGACAACCTAAAAGGGCAGCAGCAAGAAAGACTTCACATACACCTGTACTTTTCCTACCCAAATTTCTTTGTTTCCAATATGCAGCCAGCAATTTTGATGAGAAATCCCTAACTTGTGGTCGAAGAACAGACCCGAGGCTGTAAAAGGGGTTAGGAGGGAAGCTTGGCAAGGTAGGGAAGGAAAGCAGCTGGCATTAAGCAGCTGGGATTGGTAGACAACCTACTGACAGAAGTCAGCAGAGAGTCCATAGGAGCAAATCTATGTTTCTGCAAAGAAGGATTTTCTTTTTGATACAAAGAAGAGCGATGCAAAGTGACAGAGGAGAATTGCTTTTATGTGTGGACAGTAAGTGTGTTTTAATTGACTACAGAAAGAAAGGAGGAAGACAGCTGTAAGGCAGCTGGTGGTGATTATTTGGAAAGAGTATGTTTGAAGTAAATTTAAGCCCTCAAAAAATCCTCAGTCAAAATCAGAAATGAATGGCAAAGAAAATGCTGAAGTGCATTTGCAAATGGAGATTATTTAGTGCGGAATCAGAACTCAATAAAACGTATAAGGACAGAGTACAATTTCATTGAGAAGAACAGAAGATAAAACACAGGAGAAATTGCATGGTGCTCTCCTTGCACAGGTTGTACATGTTACAGTACACCTGTATCACCAACACCCCAATCTGATCAAAAACTCTGCAGAGGAAGCCAATGACACAACAGCACAGAGCACAGCAAAACTAATTCAAAGAGATTCAATAGGATCATCCTTTATAGTTAAAAGCAATTAGGTACTCACGAAATCCCCTCTAACAACTGGGCAACGCAAGAAAATTAATTGAGCAATGTGACAGCCTGACCCCATTGCAGGCAACCAAGGATTCTACAGCAACCAGTTAAGCCCAGTTCTTCTGGTGGCCTTCAGCACTGACGGGTTTGCTGGAAAGCAGCAAGCAGAAGGCAAGCAGATCAGTGTGAACCGTGGAATCTCAAAAAGCTCATTTCTCTCCCATGCACAATGCATGCCAAATCTTAAGATTCCTTCAGCATCCAGTTATGAAACTACAATAGAAGAGGAAAACAGATGGCTAAAGCCTTTTGAAAAAAAAAAAGAAAAAAGAAAAAAAAAAAAAAAGATTAAGCCTTACTTCCTTTCCAAAAGAGAAATATGTGTATTTAAAAAGAGAGAACTTGCTTCAGACCATACCTAATCAATATAAAAATAGGCAACTTGCCTCATAGACATGAAGCCTGTCTTCAGTTAAAGCTTCTGAACATAAGTTTAACCCTTTTAGAACATCATGGCTTGTTGCAATGGCTCACTGTACTTTTAAGCAGGATTTAAAAGCAAAGCAGTTCATGTAGATGACAGACATTACACACATTGTACAAAAATAACATATTTATCTCTAAAGCAACTCCTGAACACAAATCCCATGTAAAAGCCTTGATGTCTACTCTTTTCCAGCCTTTGTAAGCAGTTAGCACCTATGTTCAGGTGAGCAGCTTTCTTGCTCATAAAAGCATCCAATGAACAATGACAAGTTAGGAACTTGGCAACCTCAACTCTCTGACTTCAGCCATTCTCTGTGGAAACCAGTGAATATTACATTTGAAGCCTCTGTTGAGTCCTTGACTTGTGAGATATCACACAACAATAAGGAAACAAAAAAGCCACCCTAAAGAGCTCGTGTGTTCAGCAGTAGATGTTTCAGCAGCTCTATAAAACTGCTATCAGAGCTTCAGGTCCAAGTACCAGAACTGATCTGTGGTCCAAAGGAGAAGTTTCCTCCTCTGCTGAGCCTGTATCTCGGACAAGCCTTGACTCAGTTGCCTGAACAGAAGCCTCCAGCAGCTGGGAAGCCCCAGGGTACACAAGAGATTCATGCTGGGCTAGCAGTTTGAACCAGGATCAACAGGAGACCTGGGCTTCTCCAAACTGGCAGCTGGGACTGGCAGTAAACACAAAGGCATCCCAAACAGGGCCTGACACCAATGTTCAGGCAACTGGACTGGGTCCCCTGCAGAAGTCACAGCATTACACCTGCCAGGGATGCCCAGCACACTCCTGCCCCACACAGCAACCCTCTCCTCTGACAGCAGAGAGCAGGAAATACAGCTGTTTCTTTAGATGCCTAAGCAAAATGAATGAGACTGATTTATGGTTTTATTCAGTGACTCTGCGCAGAGGATAAGCACTGAATTAACTCTCTCGTATCACACGTGGTCCTTTCAGGCCAGGGCTGCAGTTCACTGGTGAGGCTGTGTGGAAAATCCTGAGCTGCCCCAGCTTAGTCCAAGGGTAAATGGAGAATGACACACTCCAGCACTTTCAAGCAAGCACCTTTCAAAAAAAATCAACTGCTTATATGATTAATGCAAAGTACTAAGTTTTCACAGTAGCAGGACTCATTAATCCATATTAAAGACCAAGACTACATCGTTTATTTATTTATTTTTAATGAAAGGTTCTAAATAAACCAACTGTTCAATTTTTCAAAGGTACTGAGCAGCCACAATAATTAGGTCTGGGTCAGTGGGAGCTGCCAGAATGCCACAGAAGTGACTCAGTCTTGTTAATTATCTGAAAAATAAGGAACAGTGACAACACTGGACACTCCATCACGACCTATCTCCCCCAAACACACCACCAATGAGAAGCAATCATTTGAGAGTGGTTGCCTGTAACCATTATTCAGGACAGAAATTATAGACAGCAGAAAAAGCAAGGAAAGGTTTCAGCCTAATCTGGCCAAATGCTGCTGTACGTAGAGATCATCCCATAAAAAAGTGAAGCAGCAACACCACAGCAGTGACAACTTCCCACAGTGCCAGGAGAACTCCAGCAAAAAAAGAGCAGGAGCTATTTTAAATGCTAAGTTTAAAAACCAAACCAGACCAACCAACCAACCAAAAAAAAAAAAAAAAAAAAAGCAACCCCAATCAAAACAAGTCCAGAGGAAACAAAGAGAATAACCAGACCAACCAACCAACCAAAAAAAAAAAAAAAAAAAAAAGCAACTCCAATCAATACAAGTCCAGAGGAAACAAAGAGTATTAAAGCCAACCAGAAATTCACCCAACCTTGCAAACCATACACCATCAATACAAAAATATTCTAACACACAAGTCGTTTTCTGAAGAGTCATACAAATGCAAACCTAACAGAAGATAGCAGTTCACAAAGAGGCACACAGCCTGTTTTGGTCATGCACAGTCCTTGCTCACAGACACTTCTCAGTTCCAGTGTGTTTATGACTGTGTTGTCATTTATTTTAAAATATGAATGAAGTATTCTTTTCCTCCAGAAACACTGCATTGTTAAAATGCCAGTACATTAAAATAACTTACTGCTTACTACATTTCAATCAAACAAACTACAGACTACAGCACAGACACTTAATATATATTGAGTGCTTTCAGCAAGATCAGCATATGGAGTTAATTTCTTCTGTTTCGTTCTCACATGGGCCAAGCTCAGAGACAAGGCTCAGAAACAGCATGCTGTTTCTCCTGTCAGCATGCACAGAAACGGTATCTTCTCCAAAGTTATGGAGAGACTTAGTTGAAGGCTCTCAGAATACATAAATATTTAACCCTTTGTTTCTATAGAATTTTGACTTAGGAAGTTTGATTATGGCAGAAATATCGTATTTTAGGTTGTGTGCGTAAAGAACATTTTTGTTAAGGTTCTTGAAATAACAGGAAGCAGAATCAAAAAGCTTACAATCAAAGGACTTTGTGAGTTATGTTCTCCCCTATTGTGATTTTTCCTACAATTCATCCACATTTCACCACCATACTGTTCCTTTGTCATAACCAACACAAGCACTGATCTTGCCTGCATTTAAACTCAAGAATATAAAATGAAGTTCAGAAGGATGTCCTTTTTGCAAAAAAATAGCTGCATGTCTGAGGTTTTAAATGGCTCTCTCACTACTGCAGACACAGACATTTTGCTAGGTGGTCACTCTCAGTTATGATTAACCAATAAGCTACCTGTTTCTAAAATAACAAGATACTTCACAAGAGAACTTTTGTGTATGATTTTTTCTTAAACCAAGGAAAAGTTAGATGCAATTCCAATGCAAACATTCCCCTGCAGGATTTATCGTTTAGTGCTGAAGCATTCTGCAAATTCTCAGCAACAAGTGAATCAAAATGAAAATGAAACCTAAAACAGCCAAGTTAATGCAAACAGAACATAATAAGAAACCCAACTGCTAAAATAAAACTGATCAACCAAAATTACTGTGCAAAACTCCTTGGCCTCTTTGGGACAGTAGATCCCATGGGATAATCAGGACAGCCTCTTTCAACTTCTACAACATTTCCATTTGTTATTTACTCTGTGAAAGCAAGTTCAACTTCCAAAACAATTCCGTGTCTTAAACATTCTAGGCATGAAGAAAGCTTGCTAAAAAAATCCAAAACGTTTAATCTGACAGTGTTCCTTTAAGACAGAGCAGTGCACAGCCTTCTAGCACATTTGACAGAGATTTCCTACTCCACAAGATAGAATTTAAATTTGTAGAGGCAATTACTCATAACCAGTGAAAGCAGCCAATGCAAGTGCCAAACTTGCCAACAAGAAGAAAGGCCAAGTATTAGAAAGGAGGCTGCAGTTTATTACAAGGCAATTTGAACATCTTGGTCCACAAGGTCTGGAATGTATTTTCTTCATCCCCTGACACTACAAGTACACACTAACGTGAGGAATTATGTCAGTAACATCAATATTCCAAACATATAAAACAGCAGTTATTTATATAATGGAGATCTTTCCCTGACTATTTAAAAGCTGCTTCTAGTCTTGCCTAGCAGATTTATTTAAGCTCACTTTGCACAGGAAAGATGATGTGCCAGACCCACACCATTAACTGCTGTCTAGTCAGTTCCAAAGCCATCCAACTGGACCACCACCACACAAAATTCTTGTCTGACTAAACAAATACCTTAAGGCAATTCCCAAGGACCTGCCTCTTGCCCCTTCCTGTTAAAAGATGGAAAGGATAAAGGAAAAGAAGAAGGAGAAACATGATCTCTTCAGGTAAGGAAGTCAAAAATCAAAACGGGCATCCAACCCACATTATCCCATGACCACCATGCCCAGGACTGATCTCCAATGCCACCAACAAGCAACATGAGCGTCAGTAGGTAACACTCAGCACAACCAAGTTGAATTGGCAGTTGGAAAATAGCTCATGGGAAATACGTAAAAAAAAAACCCAAACAACACCAAAAACCCAAAACCGACAACCAAAACCACACAAAGTCACAGATGCGAGCTAACAAACATACCCTCCTCTGCAAGGTAAAAACACCACCAGCCTAGAAAATCAATAGCACAGACCAAAACCAGCAGGTCCAGGGTAACCATGCAGCAAAGCCTGCACCCACTGAGAAAGACAAGCAGCTCATGCAGCTGCTTCTGCAATGGGCTGGCAATAGAAGGGAAGGGGATGGAAGAGCAATGCACATACCAAACAATATACAATGAGCAACATCCTTCCTATTTCAGCACCAGCAACTTACTCCATCATTTTTACAGCAACATGAGCCGCTTCTTACCATTTTTTTGTGCACTCAACCATCAATTCCTGGTAAGAGGCCACAAACTGGAACTTGGATGCATGTTTCCCAACACGCTGCAGTCTTTTCCAAACTGAAGCCATGATGGTGAGAAATACAGTCCTCTTAGACAGCAGAAGCTGTGTGAATACCAATGTAGGTTTCAAAGAGCGTGTGTGCTTGATACTAGCAGATTTATATACAGACACAGTAAAAAGAGTGTGTGAGGAACTTGACGGGATGTCTACAATTCATATTCTGCCTCTCCCCTCCTCAGGGTAAATCCCAGTCTAGCGGAATGGCTCATCACTGGCCAGGAGCAGCATGCAGTAGCAGTAGACAGGTAATGGAAAGGAAGTTCTCTCATGGAATCATCATTCTTCACACAGTAGATGAAGGGAAGACTGCAGGACTGGAAGACAAATAAGACAGGGAGAGAAAGCATTGGTTAATGCACTTCATACTAAGTGCTGCAACTGCACGTGATCTCGTACATTTCAAACAACTACAAGAACATACCCCCTTCCTGTTGTCATCCACACACAGCCTCCCCCCCCACCACCACTTAAATAAATAAATAAGAATACTGCAGCAATTTCAGGAATTCAAACCACGAGACTGTTCAGAAACATATCAACATATCCTATTATCAGAAGCATCATAATTGGCAACAACAACAAAAAAGGGCAGGTCAGGGCCACACCGAATCCTTATGAAGCATCTCCGGGAAGCAATGCGAAGCGGCTGAGGTGCTGCCAATATGCACCCAGAGGGAGGGACACGGGGAGATGAAGTTCTTTGTCTTGATGACAAAAGGTGTAACAGTTGTTTCCTCTAACACACCTCCCGCTTTCATTTCTCTGTGTAAGGAGAAGGATCAGCCAAGAAGACAGAAAGGGAGTCTTGCTGCTCAAATGCTTGTGCCAGGGTGAGGAGGAGGACGAGAAAGGAAGGGGCATTTCCCGAGTCCAAGCTACCCAGGATCCCCCATCTTCCTCGCTGCATCATATTGAAATGGAAATGTCTCTCCATCCTGCACCAAGAAATGATCATCAGGGACGTGAAAAGGGAGAGGAGAAACCCAGGTGGGTTTCCTCCCTCGAAAGGAAAGCAGCATCTCCGCTGGGTGTGGGGAAAAGAGCCTCTTCATTAGGAATATGGGGAAGCACAAGCTAGCCGCAGCCGGCGAGAAGTCAGGGCAGGATGGCATCAAAGCTGGCGAGGAGGCTACCTGAAGTAGAATCGCCCCCGGGAAGGGGGTCCCCACGGAGCCCCGGGGCGAGGAGCGCCCCGCTCCGCCTCAGCAGTCCGTGTCACCTCCGCGCCCAGCCCGCCGGGGCAGCGCCCCCCGCCCTTGGCCGGGAGCCGGAGCGGTTTAAAAATTAAAACGCCACCGGCAGGGAGCGAGGGGGGGGGCGGGAGGGC
>NW_008236640.1:1055413-1055705 GCF_000691975.1 Corvus brachyrhynchos | reverse complement strand
ACGTTGCGGCTGTCAATCATTCGCGCAGAGAAGGGGGGGGGGAAGACGGGGTTCAGATCCTCACCTCTGTCTCCAGCTCCACCTCTGCTCTGATTGGTCACTCATCCCGAGGAGGCGGGGATAGTTGTGAGGAGAGACCACACGATAGGTCAATGTGGCCGTCTGTCAGCACGAAGACACCCGGCTATTGGCTGTGGTGCTTCCTAAAGCCGCGGTCAGGGCAGGGGTGTGGCGCCGCCGCCGCCGCCCGCGGGAGTCACCGCCGCCTCCGGGCCCGGGGACGGCGGGGCGG
>NW_008236640.1:1047135-1055395 GCF_000691975.1 Corvus brachyrhynchos | reverse complement strand
AGGAACCGCGGCGAGGGACAGTCCCCGCGCTGGGCCCGCCTTGAGGAGGGGTCAGTCAAACGCCGGGCCTGACCCAAGTCCTGCAGCACAGGCCCCGGTCCTTTAGGGGCTCTGGAGTCCGGGTGCGGGTGGGAAATGGATGGAAATTAATACCGCAGGCAGGACGACGTTTCTTTGCTGGTTTAACCTGCGTGCTCAGGCACCCAGGCGGCGGAGGCTGGATGTTGTGCGCAGTTTGATGTTAAAGTATCTGCAAGGGAGAACGGAGCAGTGAGGGGGTGATGTGGGATGTGGCTGTGAATTCCCGGTAGTCACGCTGGCTAAAAGCTTCTCCTACACTGCCGTGCTGTGAGGGATATGTCGGGACCCAGCTGGAAACCCTCGGTGCTGGGGTCCAGCATAAATGTAAAATTAACCTGTGGCTACTCTGTTTCGCGCTGCTTGTTGCCCATGTTCCCTCTGAACAGCCGTACAGATGTCTTTAAGTTTGGGATCCCAAAGCGCCATTTGCAGTAGGTGAATTCCAGAGTCAGGGTAACGTGGTTGCGTGATCTCTGGGAGCTAATCCTAAACCTTTGAGCCAGCCAAGTCAGAAACTAAGCCAGCTATCAAGTGGAAGCACAGAGAAATAAGGAAGATAATGCAGTGGAGCTTTGAGGGCAGCTGTAAAATTGAAGCCTCAGGGCTTTGCAGTCCTCTGTGTTCTTTCCCATGACAAAACAAATGGAGTGCAAGCCTGATCCACAGTCTGGGAAGCTCCTTATCCCAGTGTTTTCCTTCTTTCCCCTAAGCTGCCTCTCACTGTGCTGGCATATCGCAGAGGCTGCCAGCATTCAGTGGCTGGAGTGAAAGGAGAGAAAGAATGACTGTGTGGATGGCCACAGGCCTAAGCTGAGCTAAGTTACATTGGAGAGGTTGAATATTTGGGCTATTGAGAAGGTCAGCCCTTTGCTTATAACGTGTTACTCTTCAGCCCTTAGCCCAGCGGCCAGAGGGTGTGTACTTGGAGCTGTCCTGGATGAGGCAGTGATTGTCCTTTTTTTGAAGTGTTACACTGAAATGTTGCAGACAGTTGTACTACTCATACAAATTTTCTTGGAAAATCCGGGGGCTTTTTTCCCCTGAATATTTTTGAAGTTAAAATTTGAAGATTTTGCACATTTCCCTCAACAGATCTGTACCAGTTTTGCAGCTGGTTTATACACACAGAGTAATTCCAACACGCTTGAGGGAGACATCACTGGGCTTTTTAAGTGCAGATCACCTGCTTAGGATTTGGGAAATGAGGCCAGGATTTCCAGAGCACATCAGATGGAGAGCATGCTGTATGGAGCACATAAATGCTTGGTTTTGACTTGGAAAATACCAGATGGAAAACTGGCAGCTGTAAAGTGCATCAAACAAGGCAATTTAAAATTCCAGTGGCCCTGAGGAGATGCTTGGCTCTTCATACCAGAGAAATACCAAGTAATCAGTTGTGCTGATTTTATTTCAAAAGTTGCCTTTATTCTGAGTATATAACCAAAAGTTAATCCATGAACTTCTCTGATTTATCTCCTGAATAACCTGCAGCACCCAGGCTAATTCCTATGACATATCTATGACCAAGGTCTTACGTTCCTCAAACTGAGATAGCCATTTTCTGTCCAGTGGAATAAACACAGAAGGTCTGGTGGTTTGTTCAGTGGCTTGTGTTTCAAACATCATTATTTATTAACATTTTCCATTTCCTTCATAGCTTTTGGATTCAAGTTACACCAGGCCTGGGAGGTACATGGCATAAGGCTGCTTTTGCCCTCGTATGGGGAGAAATACAACACTGGCAATTATCCTACAAATTAACTGTTTTACAGTTTTTAAGAGCAGCCATCCTCAGTTCTTGCAATTTTGGGGAAAGCCTTAGGAGATTCAAAGGCTTTGAGGAATTACTGTGGGAGGAAGGGCGAGATCTTCAGTTGTAGATTGGAAGCTAGAGGCCACCACAGTGTTCTCAGGTTACTGGACTGAGTCTTACACCACACCAACTCAAAAGCTCTTGTGACTTCTGTTGGCATCTCATAGCCCAGAGGAACCAATAAATGGCAAAAAGGGATTAGCAAGGGCATGGATGAAGAGCCCCTACGTCCTCCTTGGGTCAGGCACTCAGATGGGTCAGCAAGGAACCCCCGTGTTGACTTCATTTCCATATTGCAAACATCTCTTGACTGGTCCTGCTGGCCACAAGCCTGGTTTGAGACAATGACCCAGCTCAAACCACAGTTCAGCTCAGGATCTGAGCCGGGCTTTGGGGAAATGGTCACATTTTTACTTAATCCAGTATTGTGAGCTTGATGGTGAAAATAAGCAAAGTTGGTTACACCAAGGTGTCCAGTGCTCTCTTTTAAGGTCAGTAGCTGAGTGAACAACTCTCGTGTGACTCACAGAAGGGTCCTTCTGATTATGAAAAAAATGATGCATCATTTTATGTACAGTGTCAAATCTCTTCTGCAACAGGAAAAATAGTCATGTGATGAATAGGTAAATACCCTTTTATTATTTAAAGACATATAATGTGGGTGACAGAACCTATTTAAACCATATTCATGTCAAATCTGCTGCCTTCCTGCTGCCTTCCTTGCCTGTGGAAGGAGGAAATGTATTCATGTATATTTGAGCTCGCTCTCGTCTGTGGTGTTCTGGAAGTGGCATGGGACAGGATGCTGAGAGCTGCTCGAGCTGAGAAGTTGGTGGGGCTGACCAGGGAGGTCCCAGAACAACCTGACCCTCTTCCTTATAAGCAGCTGGTTCCACTGAGGACACCCTTAGTATCCAAAAACCCATACTCTGTGGCTCCTCTTTTCCACTTGCTATCTTGACACTCAGACTCCCTCACAATCTCCACAGAAATCCCTATTTTTTTTTTCTGGATTTTGCCTCCTGCTCCCTGGCTTTGACTGATGGTGGGAGATTTCAAGCTTCCTGTTCCAAGCAGAGACATGATCTATGCTCTACTTCTGTTACTCTCTGTCAAGTTTTAAAGCTCTCCAGCCTCTCCCTTATCCTTCAACGCCTCGTCATCAGCATGACTAAGGACAGGTTGTTCTCCAATAAAGAAATGACCTTTGCTAGGAATAGCTGTCATAAATCTCCATTTCCCTGTCTTCTGTACATGAGCCTGCAGAAATGTCACTGAGGAAATCAAGGAATTGGATTATGTCAAATTTGCAAGTACATTCCATGTTCTGAGGCAAAGGGCTGTGTAGATGAGGTTACCTACACCTGCCACGTTTTAACCTCCTTGTATTTCTAAATCCCATCAAACCTTTGATCCCCTGTTAATGAAAGTCGTGGAGAATTTGCTCTGACCTCAGTAATATTTGTAAAGTACCATCCTCCTGCTCCCCAACATGTCCCTAACTGGTGCTTGACACCATAACATTCTGTTCTGTAACAAGTAATGCTACGTTGTCTGCTCTTTTTGTTTCCTCACATCCCAACAGTAATTAAAAAAATACATATATATACGTACACACACATAACTAATCATAATATAGATAGCAAAAAAAAAAATTCTTTAATCCTCCCTTCTTCATTGGTTTCTTGCTTGTTGCTGATGAAATTCCACTCAGATGTCTTTCCACATGACCTGGTAACAGCCGACAGCCATTCTGTATTGGAGGGAATAATGTTTTCAATATTCCCTCTGGTTAATATCAGTGACAGTTGAAAGGGTGTGTGGGTATGTGTGTCTGGAATATCCCTTTTTATTTGTGCTCTGAAAGCTTGACTTTGGTGGCCGGGGTAGATGATTCCCAGGTTGCAGAATCAGACAGCCCAGCTCCTATCACAGCCTGGAACAAAAGCAGATCATTTCAGCAATACTCCCAGCTGTGCTTAAGGCACAAGGCATAGAAACATCACCATTTGTTCTTGCCTTGCTAGCAAAAGAAGTAGACTTTGGGATGCACTCTGGTGGGCTTGTGTTTTGTTACTGCTCTGGCCCAGGCCAAGGCAGGCAGCCCAGCTTGGCTCTTGCCTGTGGACCAGCTTACCTGTGCAGCATTCCCAGCCCAGGCCAGGTCCCAGCAGAGCTGTGTACAGGCACCCACCCTCTGAAACCTCCTAATCCAGAGTCTGCCCCCTGGAGAGCCCTGCTGCCAAAAGGAATCTGCAGAGACAGCAGCTGGGATAACACACCAGCACCTCTTTCTCATGGATTGTTTGTTCTCCCACTCCTTTTCTGTGGCTGGAGCCTGCACTCGTATGTGGTGAGACCCTGTCATGCCTCCCCTCCAGGCTCTGTGCCACAAGGGGTACCCAAAATGCCAGTTCCCTAAGTGGCAGCCTCATGTCACAGCCCCTTTGCTCCACTGTGACCAGCTTCATTATGCCACCCCAGAGGCACCAGCTACCCCCTGGCCTGCCCCTCTAAATCCCACTGCCCAAAGTCTTGTAGGCAAAGTCAAGCAGAAGAGTTCAAACCAGAGCAGATGAAAAACATCCTCGCCATCTTGCCTTTATCTCCCCTCTCTTGTCTGGCTGACATTCTCCCCAAACCACTCAGCAGTAAGGGGCAAGTTGTATTTATCTGCAGAGGAGGTCAAGGACAGGAGTCACATTCCTGAAATGCAGAAGTTGCAATGCAGTTCAGTCTGTGCAGGCAAGGGCAAAGATGGGGCACTGACGGTGGAGACCCCATGCTGCAGACAGCATTTCCCTGCTCTGGATCAGAACACCCTGGATTAGTGTTGGTTTCTCCAAGTTTATTATCAACTTGCTTTTCAGTCAGTTTGGAATGGTCTGAATGAGTTTTGTCATTACCTTTTGATATCTTGCTTCTCTCTTCTCAAAAAAAAAAAAAAAAAGAAAGGGAAAAAAAAGAAAGGAAAAAAAAAAAAGGCAGCCTGTACTTTGTCCATAAATAACAACTTTCAATTTTTTATCATGCTTGGTGTATCCTGTACCCTTTCCAATTCTTCAATACCCTTCCTGTGTGGTCTCCCTAGCCTTTTTTCAGAGTATAATTATGCTTGTATACGACATCCTGCAGTATTAATGAGGCAAAGAATGCCTTCCTCCCTCTCTTTTTAGAATAAACAGCTCATAATGTGGCCAGCAGGACCAGGGCAGTGATCACCCCCTGTATTGGGCACTGGTGAGGCCACGCCTTGAGTCCTGTGTTCAATTCGGGCCCCCCAGGACAAAAAAGGCATTGAAGTGCTGGAGCATGTCCAGAGAAGGGCAGGGGAAGAGTCTGGAGCACAGTTCTGATGGGGAGCAGCTGAGGGAACTGGGGATGCTCAGCCTGGAGAAAAGGAGGCTCAGGAGGGACCTTATCCTCTACAGCTCCGTGACAGGAAGGTGAAGCCAGGTGGAGATCTTTCTAAGAGCTATGGAAGAAAATAAGAGATGGATCAAGTTCAGAGGCAGACTTGTTTCCTGGCTCCCATTTTACGTGATCCTGGCTATGACGAATCTCTGATTAATCTGCTGTAAATGCTTCATGGTGGCGTCTAAGGAAACTGCAGATTCAGTGGTGGGAAGGTCAAGGAGTGAAGGCTGAACAGCCCCATGCAATTTTTTCTACTGTGAGCCTGTTTATCAGAGAATCAGTAGCTGGACATGCAATCAGAATAATAAGCTGGAAAAATGTAAAGTCTTTTATCTGCATTTCTGTAACTACCAGAGAAATCATAAAATGTAACACAGCTGTCTTTAAAGATTATGCAGGAAACTCCTCTTCGCCCAAATATAATATATGTCATCTTTCAAGAGAATGCCTAGTTAACTTTGGATCTACACCATCAGTCATCCAGGCAGTTCATCAGTATCAGGGGTACATTTCCTTGGAGCACAGGCATTAGGAATGCACAGGCCATCATAGATCAAATCTGAGGCTTTCTTGGAAGCCAGTGGAGAAGCAATTACCTTACAGATGTGATAAGACAATCCATTACACAAAAAGGTGCTCCTAGCAGACTAGGGGGAAATTTGTAGCTAACTGCTTGTACAACCAGAATCTCAAACATCACACAATAGGACATTGGTGCTTGAGGAAAAGTATCTTAAAGCACAGAGCGGAAATATGTATGTGTGGTGTGGCCTTCATCCTGGAGAAGAGGTACAATTATCACAGTTACAGCTCATGAAAATGAGCCCCAAGGACCTGCTCAAGTATGCAAGACATTCAAGTGGACAAGAGTTTGCAGTAATGGTGTTGGGCAGGCATGAAATGGTGTGGAGAGACTCAGCTTTGAGAGGACAAGCAATTAACTGTGTTGTAAAAATGACTGCAAGGTTTCCTTCGCCTATTTTTAATACCTCGGCAGACACCCAGTTTAGATAAATATCTCTAGTTAATCTGGAAATTAAACTAGATAATCACAGCCAAGTTAGATAATTCCAGACTCAGAAACTGTTCTTCATTATGCCCAGATTAACCCACAGGGGTTTAAATGGTGTTGCAAGTTATTTTTAACTGAGTTATCACTAATCTCCCTCTATACTTTTTAGGCTGTATAAAGTTGCACTGTCAGAAAGCATGGGGACAGTTATCTTCCAAAAAATAAAAGGGCTGGCAAATGGTATGTAGGACTTATTTTGCCAGATCGTGGTCACGTTTGGGTTCCTCCTGTTTCCCCCACTTCACAATTTTATTTCTGTTATTTCTGTTAAATTCCTCTGCAAGAGCTATGGAGAACATGCAGCCTTAAGGACCATGTATCCCTACAGCAGAGTCCTCAGTGAGTCCCTGGCTGAAGGAGGAGGTTGGTCAGTGTAGATGTCTTTCATCCACAGTCTTGGGATGGGAAATTCAATTTTTTTTTCTCTGACTAGCTTTAGGAATCTTACTGACTCTTCACACATGCCTAGAAGGAGTGACTGCTTTGTCAGCCATGTAGAGGGATAATTGAAAAAAAAGGGAAATCTCTATTTGGGGCTACTTCCTAAGTGGAGCTAGGTGACACACTAATGCCTGGGGCCACCTTGAACCACTGGTTTTGAAATTAAAGATCTGGAGGTGTAGATGGGTTTCTCTCCAGCAAAAAAAAAGTAGAATCCCAAAACCCCAGCAAATGTGCTCCCAGCCCAGGTCAAGTGCTGGGAACGATTCCATTGCTGCACTAAGAGATGCAACCTAATCAATCACCAAGGTACTTTCCTTTCATCCCTAACCAGAGCTCCAGAGCTCAGCAAAGGACCTGCACAACAACAGCACAAGGCTGGTAGAGGCATCTCAGCATCTCTCTTCCTGGCAGAAATTCCTGTATCAGCCAAGCTAGCAGAATCTGTCTGTTTTGGGAAGCAACGGATATGTCAAATATTCTGGCAAAGCCCAGGAGAAATGACAGTTCAATGATGTTGAAAAGAAAATTATCAGAGAGAGATTAGTTTGTCTGACAGTATGTCTTTATGCTCTCCGCTGAGGAAGAACAAGAGTCCTTTCATGCATATTGAATTTACTCCTGGTGTGAGTCAACCTCTGTCAGTAGGGCTGTAAGTGTTGCCGGTTTAGAAAAATGGGTGATCGCTGCTGCTGGCACCTGCCCCCTGCACACCTCGAAACACCAAAGCTTTCCAGCCACTGGTTCTGCTGCCAGCAATGCTCATTTTACACCATGGTTTGGGGTATGGCATTCAGAACATCTCTTGCACTATCCATTAAAACATTTGCCCAAGGAGGCAGATGGGACAGCCAAATGGGGTCTGCAGGCCATGGAAAGCCCAGAGTCTGATTTTGGAGATGAAAAGAGATAAGGGAGAAAATGGTGCCTGTTAACAGGAGTGGTGGTCCCGACCCATTTCTCACATGACTTTGCAGGTGAACTACCCTGCACTGCTGGCTGCCTGGGGCCATCTCTCTCTGCAGGACACAACAAAACTTGACCATGTTTTGCCACAGCCATCCCTTACTGCTGTGGTGTTGCAGGTTGTGCAGAAGCAATAATCCCTGAACAGATGCAGAATGATGTCACAATGTTCTACTAAGAATGTCTGCAGCAGATGTGTATCACACACTCACCATCCATTCTCCTCCCAAGTCTAAGACATCCCTGGGCTTGGATACAAAGTAATGCCCAAAAGTTTCAGGTCCTTTTGCTGGTACTTGTAAGATGCCAAACACAAATGACAGTGGTATGGATTTTGTCTCATGCTCCGGCTGTTCTGCACACCGTTATGGTAGCCCAAAGGTGGCAGCAACCCGACTGAGCCCATGGGTTGTTCCTTTCCTGGGAGCAGGCGGTGGAACATGAAGCAGCAGGAAAGGGGGGGTGCTTCA
>NW_008236640.1:1043376-1046994 GCF_000691975.1 Corvus brachyrhynchos | reverse complement strand
AGGAATGGTGTGTCACTTCCCAGCTGTGTCAAAGCTGGGGACAAGGACAGCTGAGGGACTGGTGTGTCCCAGTACAGCTGGACAGCAGGAGTGCCTCTTGGGAGGCTGCAGCAGCTGGCATCCCGAAGAACAATCCCACTGTACCCCTCTGCTGGCCTGCAGATCCTGGTGTTCGATGCACCAGCAACAGCTCCTATTTGCTCAGGCCAGTGTAGATCATTTCTTCCATCACAGGGTTTTCTTTTGCCAGCCTCTCTGTTGAGAGGGCAAACTGCATAGGCAGTAAAGCTGAACAACTTAATGTGAGCCTGTCATTTATTTAAAGCATTGCCCAATTACTGATTTTCCCTCGCATAAATCTTGGTACCGCTGGAATGAGTTGAGCAAATCTTCCCACCCAAAGGATGAACCTGAAACTGTCACAAGAGCAGCAATGAAAAGTTTGGCTAAAGTATAAGAAACCAAAGAAAGAGGGTCTGGCACCTGGCAGCTTCAATAACTGTAGATGCCCTTCAGCTTGTTTGACCCACTACATCAGTGCATGCTGACCTCACTGCTCACCACAAAATTGAGATGCATTCCTCAGCCCATGGTAGCATCACCTCAGTGAGACTAAAATAAAACCCACTGAAAGGTTTTATATAATACCAAGGCTACAAGATCTCTAATGTAGTTTTCTTATTGTAGCAAGAGCCAAGTACAGCTTAAATTCATTAGCTAATGGCCTGTGACAATGAAGGACAAAGACAATTATTATGCACATTTCCTAGCTGATTGTTTCTGTGTGAAGAAAATGCAACAAATTATTGTTCTCCTATATTAATGTACCGTAAAGGACTACTATCATATCTATTTCAAAAATTCCCCGTCCCTTTCAAAATGCAGACGAATGCCAGATAAATTTGATTTTTATAGATGAAAGCTTGGTGGAAAAGTCAAGATTTTATTAGGGCCATGGACAATCACATTACATTTTATATGATATGAGGACTTCACTACTGAATCAGGAAATTGATCTCAGGACATTTTTTTCTACTGAAGACCTACCAATTCCCCAGGTATCTCTCATGTATCTCAAACACTTACCCTTGGATATAATAGTCAGTCTTAATAGCTGCTTGTATGTATAGCAAAGTCAGAAAAGAAATACACCATAGAATCATAGAATCATTCAGGGTGGAAAAGACCTCCAAGATCATTGAGTTCAACCTTGGACCAATCACCACTTCATCTACTAAACCATAGCACTGAGTGCCACGTCCACTCATTGGTTACTGTGTTCAATAAGGCACTTATCGCCTGGCCGTAAAAGGAGATCAGGTTGGTCAGGCAGAAGCTGCCTTTCCTAAAACCACCCTGGCTGTCCTTGATCCCCTGGTTGTCCTGTATATGCTGCGTGATCGCACTCCATGACCTTCCTGGGCACTGAGGTCAGGCTGACAGGCCTGGAGTTCCTCAGATTCTCCTTCCAGCCCTTCTTGTGGATGCATGTCCAACCTCCAGCATCTGGGATCTCCGTGGTCAGCCAGGACTGATGGTAAATGATGGAAAGTTGCTTGGTGAGCCCTTCCACCAGCTCCCTCAGTGCCCTCAGGTGAATCCCATTCTGCCCAATAGACTTGTGAGCATCTAAGTGGCACAGCAGGTCACTGCCTACCTTCTCCTACATTACAGGGGGTCTTTTCTGCTCCCTGTCCCTGTCTACCAGTTCAGGGGGCTGATTGTTCTAAGGATAACCAGTCTATCCTAATGTGGAAAGGGTAAATCATTTCACCACTTCCAGCAAAATGCATGGTAGATCACACTCCACACTCCTTGTGATTTTTTAATGCCAACAGGTAAAGAAAGCACTGAGGAGAGGATGTGTCACATCCATCTGCCAACTGCTGCAAATTCAGATGAAGCAGGACCCAGCCAGATCCCCCACAGTTTCAGGGCCCCATTCTGTACCCATGTGGAGCAGTTTGGCAGCTCTGACAAGACACCGCTGTCCTGCCCCGTGTCAGAAAGGGAAGGACTGACCCCATCGTCCACCAGTGGCCATGGCTTCCTCTCATTTTCAGTGACAATTTGAGTTTTTCTGAAGCTGCGACTGCTTTCTCATCTCTTGCCCCTTTCCCAAAAGCTCCTGGATAAATATGTCAAAAGGCACTTCTCCCAGCATTCAAGTAAATGACCCACAACTTTAGTAACACCAAGCAAGCTTTGCAGAGGAGCACAAAAGGCCTGGGTTTAGGCACAGCACTTTCTGAAGTCACATATTCTGGTGACCATCCACCCATTGTTCTCAGGGACCATGCGGGACTACTCAGAAGCCCACTTGGAGCAGCAACTCATCCTTCTTCCCTCTGCACTCACTCCCAGAGTGTCACTCAAGGTGTCCCATTACTCTGGAGTTAACAGGTCATTCACAAAGGGCTTGACAAAACCGCAGACTTACTTATCCTCTAGTGACAAGTGTGAGCAGAAAGCCTCCTTCAGCAAGGGCTTCATAATCCATCCTGAAATGAAAAAAGCTGAGGGGGAATTCTGGTGTCCCAGCATAGCCTGGGATCTGCCATTACAGCCGGTCCAAGGGCTTTGAGGTGTGCACCGCAAGGCTTTACCCTCTTGTTTCCCCCCAGTTCCACAACCCCGCCTTTGTAGGTTTTCTCTTTGCAGCTGACACTTGCAGTATAAGCCACTGAGGCTGTAATAAAATGCACAACATTAATGATATATATGGAGTGTTACAGATTATGAAATTCAATGTCATTTTTTTAGAAGTCATAAAAACATTATCTGATTCCCAGTAGCCCCCAGAGAGACTTGGGAATATGTTAATACACTAAAATGTCAAAATCATAAAGTGTCTGCTTTTGCACTATTTATTTTGCGTGGTGGTGAAGTAGTTATTACATGACATTTCATAAATACAGTGACTCAGAAATAATTAGTGTGCTGAATAACAAGCTTTCCACTCTAATACAGCACCATACATTTTAAACCCCCGATTTTCATGAGGCACTTGCACAGTCTAGCTTAAATACTACAAATAAAAGTGAACTCTGGCGGGGGGAAGAACAATGCTGCTGTGGGGTTTTGGTTTCTTTTCCTTTCAAGGGAGGGGTACTGATAGTCACGACAGCAGGGTTGAGGCAATGAGCAGCAGTAACTGTGTTTCCCAAAGGGCAGGGACAAAAGAGGCAGCATGTCTCACTGTTATGACACAAGGGAGAGGTTCCAAGAGAGTATCACATTAGCAAGATTAAAATTAACACAAATGCTGAACAAAATCCTTCCTTGAAGGAAGGAGATGATTTAAAATTGCTTGTAATTAATACAGGAGAAACAACACTGCACACAGCCTTGCTCTAGCCAAGAAGTCTTCCAGATTTTCACTGCTCAGCTTGTAATACTCCTACTTACTATTTTTTTTTTAAACACACAGTGGATTTTATTGCCTTTTTTAGATATTAATACGCAACCCAATTATAAATTGTGAGTTGCAGCACTGGATAATTTCCCTTCAAGAATGCTAAGCAGATTCTGCATTCTATCAGGCCATGTGACAGCACAGCAACTACCATCCTCTCTGACTTTTTTTTAGCAGCAATTCCTAAACACATGCTCAGCAGG
>NW_008236640.1:1034131-1043361 GCF_000691975.1 Corvus brachyrhynchos | reverse complement strand
GGAAAACTGGAGCAAGCCCCATCTTAGGACCTCCTTGTGATGCTGTTTTTTGACTTGCTGGTTGTTCTGCCTAAAAATAAAAGGAAAATTTAGGATTTAACTCATGTTCTCAGGAGTGGAGATTCAGATGAACAGTAGGAAATAACAGTACTATTTATTACATCTTGGAGGTACTTGTCTTGCTTTCTCTCACTGCTGTTGTGCTGGCACCACATCCAAAGCTTCTTCTTGAGGCCTGCCAGGTGAGAGGGCAAATTTTAGGTGCAAGGTTAGAAAAAGGAAAGGGAAATAGAGAAGGCAGTGCGAACTTTGATTTCATGCAGATGCAATGCACCTCCCACAGCAGCACAGTCCCTGTGGTGCAGGAGACACTGACAGGTCACAGAAGGAGCTGAGTTGGAAGGGACCCACAGGGATCATCGAGTCCAACTCCCAGCCCTGCACAGCACCAAATCCAAGAGTACGCAGTTGCTGCAGGTTTTGGCTTCACTAAAGTTCCCTCTTCCCCTTTTTTGTTTTTCCTGGGATAAGGTATTTGCAATAAAACCACCCTCCCACTGAGTAAAGGTATAATTATGGATAGTTACTGATGCTGATCTATGTAATTAATGACAGTAGTTGGGCCAAGATGAAGCTTAAGGCAGCTGGCTGAGTCTCCACCAAGCCCAAGCAGCAAGAGCTGTTCCTGAATTTGAACACGAGCATGGAACCAATAAACAGACTACCCACAGGAGCAACTATGGCTGAGGATGCACATTAAGTGTCACTATTTATGCGTGCTTTACACCTCTTTTCTGCTAAAAATCCCTTCACCATGTGGAAAAATACTTCTCTGCATTGAAATGGAAAAAATGCTGAGGCCAGGCAGTACTTTCTATTGTTTCACCATAATCACAGGATTATGGTAAATCACAAGATTATTTGGGTGGGTATCAGAACTGGGTTTGGCTGAGGCAATCCAGTGCATGGGGACCCTACACAGTAACACGAGCTCAGACATAAAACACGGAGCTGAGGCCAGAGCTGTGATATCTAATTGCCTTTGCCTAGAAACCGCAGTCAGCATTTGTAGTCCGTAACAGGGAGTTTCAAAACAGCCTCCAATGTTTGTGAAACCTACAGCTGAATCTGTGTGCTGCAGTGTCAGGGGAGCTGAGGATACTCCATGGTTTTTGCTGCTCTGCTGCTTTGTGGTTCCCAGCAAGATGTTGGCATGTCCTTTCCACACCGGCCTGCTCAGCTCCAGAGATCCTTTCCCTCTCAACACCTTCACATCACAATCAGTGGCTATTAAAAAGAACTTCTAAAAGTGTTTGCAGTTCTTCACAGCCTGCATTTGAAGATAAATTCACAGTATGGAAAAAAAATCCACCCAAGTATAAAACACCCAGATTAATTCATGGTCCTTGTTTGTTCTTTCTGTTTTATCCTTCACTCCCTCCATCATTCATCAGAGGGCCAAAGTGGTGCAAATGAACTTCTGAATGTGTGACAACACGATCCATCTGAGAAATCTAATTCAGAAGCAATGATTTTTCTTACTTTTCTTTTTTCTCTTCCTTCTCAGGGCCCAAGAATGTTCATGAGAGCTTGCTAAGGAACCATTTTGATTTGCCTGTTTGTGTAAAAATAATCCATGTTTCCTTGACTTGTTGAGAATACAACATGCCAGGAATAACTTGCATACTTTGGGAGGTCTTTCTGCTTGTGAAAGTCCAGCATGCTACTGGCTGTATGGAGAGGTCTAAAACATGTTTGTGGAACCTGTAAAAGGTCTTTCCAATGACTAATGCAGTCCATTTGTATGGACAGCTCATTAAATTAGCAGAAATGCTAAGTCTTACAAGAAGCAATTGCTTTCTTATGCAAAACATGAAATGTGCTCATCCGGAAAAGGAAATTTCACATCTCCTAGCTAATAGTGAAAAAACAGACCATCACAAACTCCTTCCAGACTCTTCTTATTTGGACACGCTCCACATCATTTTCCCAGCCAGCATTTTCCTGGCCAGCATAAGCCTCTGGGAGGTCCTACCTGCACTCACATCTCTGCAGTTCCAGTCCCAGCCAGGCCCAGGTAGTGAAGCAGAAGCAGGCTGAGGGTAACAGCATTTATCTTCACAATATGTGGCAATATGTGTCAAAGAAGAGTATCCTGGAGCCATGGTCTGAAGGGCTGCCATGTCCATAGGGTTGAAAGGGTTTTATGTAGCTGGTTTTTGTTTGTAGCATCTCCAGGTCGCAGTGTTGTAACTTTAATAGTTACATGTAGGGAGATGTTTCTTAAGATTTAGACTGCTCCCCTTGCTACCAGCTCTTTAAAGAGTTCTCTTACTGCTGCAGGAAAAGGCCAGGAAAGTTGGGCATATTGCAACATTTTTAATAGGGCATTTACCTTGTAGGCAGCCTGCTCTGCTGTGGTTAGTCTCCCAGTGAATATCAGAAAATACGAGATGTTGGAGAAACACGTGGAAGCCTTGTGATCCCATGTGCTGCACGGTCACTTTCGCTTACACCTGTTTTTCTCAGCAAAGCAATGACAGCTCTTGTTAAAATCATTTGTTGATGGACTGAGGGCAACCTGGGAGCTGCACAGGCCCCAGTGCTCACTCTGTGCCTGACCTTCCCCATGGAGCAGAAGCCTCTGCTGGTATTTCTGCCCAGGCATTTCTGTGGGCATGGAGGCAGAGATGGGCCCACAGGCAGAGATGGTGTTTGCAGTCACACCTATTTACGACTTTGTGCTGCATGAAAATGAGTGCTCCTCACTCGTCTAGTTTTCAGCTGAAAAGATCTTGAATTTGATTACATCCTAAGACACATCTGGTTGTAGCACTGCAGACTAGGTCCTTGAAAAACCACAAAGAAAAGGTGTTTGGGTTAAGAATACTCTTGTGATTAAAAAAAATATTGAAAGTCCTCAAGTGTTTGTTTAAAGAAAATAATTTTCATTAAAATGCTGGCACAGTGTCAAGCAATTTGATTTTAATTTTGAAGTGTTGAAAATGCCCTCAGATCATTTCTGCAGCACTCTAGAACCCTGACGTGATCATAGAAAGCAAGTCACTTAAGAAATCAACTGCAGAACTAAAATTCATTTCCTGTTTTCTAAGACAACAAAAAAGGGCCCAAGGCTCTTAAGTCTTTCTGACAAAGACCTTCTCGCAGGCAGTTTTCAACGAGGCAAGCGTGGTCTGCCTTTTTTCCCCCCAAACAAAACAGAGTTTGCACATTCAGAAAGCTTCCAAGAACCACAAGAGTCATATGAATACAAATAATTTACTGGACTTTGGGACCAAGTACACTACTTCAAGCACTGCTCGCTTGGACCTGAAAGCAGTCTAAAGTCATTGCATTATTATGATTTTATAGATGCTCAGTGATGCATATTTTACAGCACTTACATTCTGAGTTTCATCAAAGCAGCAGTTTGATCATTTCATATTAGGATTTGATCTGGACTTTAGGATTTAGATGAGACTTATGCACCAGCACTGAGTTTCTGTGTCCTCACGATCCCTGACTTCCTGGCTTCACTGAATCCTCAAAAGGTGTTCAAAATCAGAAAGTTTTGCTGGCTTGGGGTCAAAGTCTGACTTAGTTTTCACAAGAACCCACCTATCTGCCCAAATTCTCTCAAATTCAGGTCTAGGTTTCATAAAGCTTCAGTTCATTGAACTTGGCTGGAGTACAGCTCTTTCTTCAAAGAAACCAAGTGAAATTGTGTCTCCAGCTCACCTCAGAGGGGTGGACAGCCCCCAGCCAGGCAGGTTTTTTCACCAAGGTTTTGCTACCAGCACCACTTGTGACAAGATGTGCCTCCATCCAGCACAGAGAGGTTGCAACTTGCTGCAAGCACAGCTGTTGCCTCATTTTGATTCAAGCAAAGCAGATTCCGTAAAACATTCTGCTAGGAAAGTTGGTTCCCATTTAGAAAGGAGAAAAAAAGATTGAAAAGAAAAATAAGAAAGAAAAAAAAAAGACAAATAGGCCTCTGAGCAGGCCTTTGAATGCTCTCCTTTGTTAACCAATGCAGTTAACAAGCCTGAATATGACAAAAAGCTTCTTGTCAAGAGCATCCCAAACAAAAACTTCAGCAGAACTTTACTATCTCATGGAGCCCTACAAGCCCCACAATTTTTTAATTTTATTTTTCCACAATTCTTTTTTTTTTTTTTTTACTAGCCATTGTGTGCCTTGGGTTCTTGATGCTTACCCTGGGATACCAAAAAGTGGCCTTTATTTTGTGGGAGAGTGTTTTTGACAAATTAGGCTGTTTTAGGTATCAATAAAAGGCACATAAAAATTTATATCCATAAAATGCCTATTTAGAAAAGGCAGTCAACAATTTTTATTTTTTAAATCTCATTACCATTCTCTAGATTTAGTGTCTACCCCATTTTTTCAGTTCTTCACAGTAGCTTTTGCTGGGTTAGCCATAATCCTCACATTATCAACATATGCTCGCTCTTCATCAGCATATTTACTTGGAGGCAGGTAAGAAATTAGAGATAAATTAGTTCACTGTTGAATCACTTGGTATAAATTATTCAGGGTGTTAATCCTGATGCATGTGGGCTGGGAAGAGGGAAGAGAGGACTGTTTTTTTGGGTTTGGTAGCTGTTCCTCTGCTGTGCTTTGCACATGTGGCAAGGCAAGGGCAATAAATCAGAACAAAGGCAATAAAGGACGAAGGCTTTAGGGACCATGTGTTCTGGAAGAAAAACCTGGCTTACCACTAAAGCAGCATTGCCTTATAATGGACGTTTAAAATTCAGATGCAGAAAGAGATGGACAAAATTATATAAATACAAGAGACTTGCAGGTCTGTGCAGCTTTCAAGCAGTACTGCAAGCCAGTCCATCTTGCCAGCCCATCCTGGGACAGGACAGGCAGATCCCATGCTCCACACCAGCAGGACTGCAGCAGGGGCGGCAGCACAGCTCATCCTAAGCAATACTGCAACACATTAAGTTCAGACAAAGCATGGAAGGCTTCAACCCAACCCAGGCAGCTGACACATTGTTTTCCAGAACCAGAGCTCTCTGCAGCTGCTGTTGACAGACCTATTGCAAGGTCTGCTAGGAGCTATCCATGTCAGCTAGGAACATGCTGCTGTTGGAGTCACTTGCCATCCCTGGGATCCGTACAACCTTCACACTCCAGTGTCAGGGCAGCAGTTTCACACAGCCAGGGGGACTCTATTCCCAGCCTTGGGCAGGCAGAAACTGCTCAACAGAAGGAAGAACTACTTTGAAGCAGATTTACCAAGGTATTTAGGAGTGTAGACACAAAGAGAGGTGCCCAGTGAGGTTTCCCAAGGCCTCCAAGTGGGTCAAGCTCTTCAGACTCAATCCCTGAAATGGGAATTTTCCTCCTCTCTCCCTCCAATCTCCCAAAGAACTTAACGTATTTGGTTTGCATGGCAAGGTGCTGATAGGATGGGGGGCTGCAGGGGTGGCTTCCGTAGGAAGCTGCTGGAAGCTTCCCCCACCTCTGACAGGGCCAATGCCAACCAGCTCCAAGACAGGCCTGCTGCTGGTCAAAGATGGGACAATCAGGAATGATAGTAATGCCTCTGTGACAACACATTTGAGAAGGAAGGAAGAAAGGTCATTGGGCAGACATCATTGCAGCCAGAGAAGAGAGGAGGGAGAATATGTGAGAGGAACAGCTCTGCAGACACCAAGGTCAGTGGAGAAGGAGGGGAGGAGGTGTTCAAACCACCACACTTTTTAAAGGCCAGGAAGTGCCTCTCTGCATGTTTGGGCACCTAAATGCCTCTGCAGAGAATTTTACATTTCATGGCCCTTCCCCTCCTCCTATGAGCTGCCCATGGGACTCCCAGCCAGGCTGGTGGCCAAGGTCAGCACTGGACTGACCAGTGCTAAGGGCAGTAAAGCAATCTTGGCTGCTGGCAGGGCACAAGAAATCCCAAGAGGATGACAGGGCTCCTGTTTGTCTGTCCTGTGCCTATTAACTTCTGAGGGTAAATGGTCTCTATTTCACTTAATGCAGTAGCTTTGCTGCCAGTCTTCTGCCCATACACTTTAGGCCAACTAGTCTAGCATTAAATATATCCTACATACACTTGTTGTGATACTAGTCTGCCTTTCCAAATTTTCCTGGTTTCTTCATGCTTTATCCATTCCAAGCTTAAATAAAAGCAAAGCCCACATTCCAAGAACCAAGTAAGGTGGAGGCTGTGAAAAGGAATAGAGAGGGAATAGAGCTATAAATGGAATTAGGGAAGCATGGCTTGGTGTGATTAATGAGCTTACATCTGTGACGGGTGCTTGCTATAAACAGCAGGTAGAGAAGTAAAGCCAGCAGCAGAAAGTGCTCAGGAGCAAGGGAGGTGGAGCCAGGTCTCCCTACACCAGCAGTGAGCTGCCTGGCTGCTCAGTGGGTGCTGGTGGGGACAAGCACAGCTCCTCTTCAGTGGGGCTTGGGGTACATAAGAACACTGGGGAACAGCATGCATCCTTCCAGAAACCTGGGAGAAAAGAGGGATCAAAAAAAAATAGGCAATTCCCTTACTAGCGGCAAAAGAGCAAAGTCCTGGCTAAAGGTGCAGCTATAAAGTGCCTGTGCTTTTACCCTCCTTCCCTGGGATTTTCCTCTAGCAGGGATATCCCTGGTGCCCACACTGTGGTTTGCAGCCGCCTGGCACACAGGGCAGCCCCAGTGGGGTAGAAAGAGAAGGACTTTGGAAAGGTTGAGGGACTAATGGTAGTGCAGGTGGGAGCAGCGCTCCTGCAGTATTCAGCAGGCCCCCAACATTGCCATTCCTAAGGATAAATGTGCAAATGAAGCTTCTCAAATCCTCTTGCTGGTTTAAAAAGAGGAAAACACAAGCAAACAAAAAGTTTCACTGGAAAACTAAACCAAAATCCCAAACAAAAAGTTTCAATGGAAAACAAAACCAAAATCCCAAGCAACAAAAAAAAAAAACCAACAACAACAAACACCAAACCCTGATGCTTTTTAATATTACATTGTAATGAAAACTGAAACTTCCTCTTTGTTCTCTGTTCCATGATCCATTGATCCACCCCTCTGAGGAAAGCTTGTGAGAAGCTTTCTTCTTCAAGTTGTGAGAAAATGGAAAATAGACAAAATTGAGATTCCAGAGGTGAATAATTATGGATCAATTCAATGCAGACTGAGGTTTTTTTATAAATAAACTGGCCAAGACTGAATTATTGCTAAAACAAAATATCAATTTTAAACAGTGAAAATAGAAGCTGTGTAAACCAAGCTACTCGGAGTCTTTAAAGAAAACTACTGGGTCACTCAGCATAGCAAGCTCTATAAGTCCAGCCCACTCCAGCTTGATTTTTCCCTTGTTTCAGTGCAGAAAAAGTTTCCAGTGCTTGTAGCAACCAACTCAGCTCACTTTGTTCCTGCTGGGCAGTTTTTGCAGCAGTGCAGAGCAGAGGCAATGGGGGTCAGGATCTGGCCCCCTACATGCACAGTTTTAAAGATTCAGCTGAAGCCACTGTGAGGAAGAAAAACTGCTAAGCCCAGAGCCTGAGTTATTTCTCTGACCCTGAATGTTATCAAACATAATATTTTATTTGGCTGGTTATAGAAAACATGTGGCAAAGCCTCCATTTTTGAGGAAGGTTTGCCCTGCGGCACAAAAAGGAAAGAAAAATAGCTGAACTTTATTCTGCCTGTCTCTGCAATGTGCATCCTTGCACCCACACAAGCTGCTCTCACCTGAATTTTAAGTTCTGGATACATATGATAACTCTATTTACTCTGCAGAAATACCAACAAGGTCCCAATCAAAGATTAACATCAGGATCTGCAGGGTAGGTGCAAACAGGAAAGCATCCCCATGAAGAGTTTATACTCCAAGAAAAATGGGAAGGTTCAAGATGATCAGTTTTTTTAAAGGACATGAAAAGTAGCAAGTTCAGGACAGATCTGAACAGCAAAACACATTCCCCAGTGTCCTACTGTCTTCAGCAGCAGCAAGAAAATTGTTCAGTGCTCAGGTGTCTTAGACCTGAGTACAAGGCTGAGAGACCAGTGTACATGATCATTTTTGGGGGGAAAGGGCTTTGTATTTAAAGTTCCAGTTCCAATTCTGACCTAACATCAGGCCCCAAATATGGTCTTTCCCCTGTAATAAACCAACCAACCAACCCCAAGCAAACCCAACAAAAAAGGGACAATTACTCACTTACCCACTAGAAACCTCTCACTTGTCAGTGAACTCCACCAGCATTTGAAGGGCAGCCAAAGGGTGAGAGGCATTACAATGCACAAGAGGAGCACAACAAGAGCGTTGTTTGCTGTTTTCCCCATCCTGACAGCTGCTCCTGATGTACCCAACACTCTATTAAACCTTCCTTAAGCACCTTGTACAATGGGAGGGGTCCTTTCCCCAGCAGGGCTAGGAGGGCTTTAAGCTGCTAGCCAGCTGGAAGGGTGTGAGTTCACTGCAGCCACACGAGGGAAGGCTCAGGATCTCACCCTTCCCTCAGGAAGGCTGATGCTGTGCCAGCACACACAAAGGGTGCACACACATGTTCTCTGTACTGGCTCAGCTCCAGCGATGCTTATTTCCAGCTGAGGAGCTGTATCAAGCACAGCAGGAGATAAAATTTCCAGCCTTTCCATCTGTTCCTGCAGACAAAATGACATAATAAAGATATTTCGAAACATCTCCAAGCAGGTAGAGGGTTATGATGGCTGGGACAGTGATAGCAATTGCCCTACTTCCTTCATCAGGGGCAAAGCCTCTATTCCCTAAAGCCTCTCCTCAACTGAGCCACGACAGGACCTATAACTCACCTCCTCCTTTTCCCCTAGAGACTGACCAGCTGTGCCCCAAGCTCCCTTTGTCCATCAGTGAGGGATAAGCCCTCTGTTTGGGACACCTGTGCCCTGCAGTCAGCACAGCACATTCTCCGTGGGTTTGCTAATCAGGACACCACTAACGCCCCCTGAGCTGGGAGCCTGTGACTCAGCTGTGGGCTCGCTGCCACTCAGCAGCTGGCACTTGGCACAGGGGCTGTGTGACTCAGGCTGGCAGGAGCCTTTGGAGATGCCTTCCCCTGATTTATATCTGCAAGGGATCCTTTGTGTTCGGACCCTATTGTTGGCATGCCAGCCTCGCTGTAGAAATCTGGAGTTAATATACTCCACTTTCCGATCACAGCAGCTCTTCCAGGGTGCAGCTTTGCAGGGCTGGCAGTGCTTGCTCCCGCACCATC
>NW_008236640.1:1022523-1034037 GCF_000691975.1 Corvus brachyrhynchos | reverse complement strand
GGCCAGCACGGCTGCCGATGCCTTTTACCTTGGAAAAATCCTATGATTTCACACAGGGGCAACACCAGGGAAAGCCCAGGTTTGCAGTGCCTGGTAGTCTGCCTCTGTCTTGCTCCATCTCCTTATCCCTTTTGTTGTGGGGTTTGGAGCCCATGCTCTTGCAGACCTACCCCTAAGTGCAAGAAGGCTCTTGGCACCAGCAAGTTGGGCTCCCGCCGAGAAATCAGAAAATTTCAAAAAAGAGGAAAAAGAAAGACAAAAGATGGATGTGTGAGTTCATTTATGGAGCTGTATAAACAATGGGACCATCTCTACCCCTCTCCAGAACTGATGACATTTTACAGAGAGGGACTCACACATGGCACTGCAGCCTTTCTTCCATGGCAGATTTGTGGCTTGCTGTGGGTTATCCGTCAAAAAGGGTGGAAGCAACTTTCACTTCCCAGCATTCCCACGGGACAGGTATGCTTCGGAGCTGGCTACATTCCAGCAGAGTGATTCACTTTCTTTAAGCCATATTTTTGGCTTCTATAAGCTGGATCGACATCAGTGGAGCTACACCAGTTTACATCAGCCCAAGCACACAGGTCCACATTTTCAGGGAAAGCTCAGTTCTGGAAGGTTTTGAGCAGCTCCTTGGTGCTGTAGGCTGGATGCCCCTGCAGACAATGAGCCCGGCCTGGGAGGATGTGGGAATGCTCTTTTGCTTTGTGTTACCCTGGAGGACAAATAAGGCAGTTCTCGTCACAGTGAATGACAATGGGAAAACAAGAGGAAACATCCAGCAAACAAAATAAAACACTTCAGGACTGAAACTGGGAGCTGGGGCTGGAAGAGAGCTGGAACAGGCTCCAGAGAGCCCCTGATGCACAGGATCCAGCAGGATCAGGCCGTGACACTCACCACCCCCATGGGACAGGCACAGGGTGTCAACAGCTTTTCCTACCAAGAACTGAAAGGGTTAAAGCACTTCCATTCAGACACCCAGAGGAAAACGGGCAAACACAGGATGGCCGTGTGTTACTATAATTAACACTTCAGTGCTGATCCTGTGCAGTGCTGGGCACTCGAGATGAAGGGATGTGTTCAGCTCCCGCCCTGTTCACGCCAAACTAACCAAGGCTAAGCAGGGCTTACAGCCATCCTCTTTCTCCAGCCCTTTCTGGAGATTTGTTCCTCAGCAAATCCCTCTTCCAAAACCTGACAAAAATCTACACGTTAAGAAGCTTGGAAACCGGTGTGAGAATCAGGCAGAGCCAGAGAGCAAGGTTGTATGTTAAATACTGTGATTTTCTTCAGGAACATTCACCCAGGGATAGCAGCACTCTTTGCAAAACAGGGCTCAGCACAAGTAACCCCATCTTACACCAGGAGAACAGGAGCCATGGATATTAAAGGCTGCTGCTGTTACAATAAAACCAAGCCCTGCAAATACCATAGGCACCTTAAGAAAGATTTTGGGAGCATTTGGGCACCTTGGTTGAAATCTACCATCTGGGAGCTCCATATTCCCAATTCTGCTGCTGCAGAGGCGCCTGAACTTGCCCACTGCCTCCTGGTTTGACTCACAGCCTCCCTGAGCGGCTGTGAACCGGCTGCCAGGTGTGCTCAGAGCTGCTGCCATCCAAGCATCTCCCCTCCAGCTCTCAGGTGAGTGCTGCCGTGTCCCCATCCCCAGCAGGAACCAGCCTAGGAGCTGCAGGGGGAGCACACTGGGGCACAGCCTGCAGGAGATGAGCACCACAGCCCCCCAGGCAATGCCTTCTGCTGTAGCAGCACGGGAGGTCGGGCTCTCCCTGGGAACACCCCCGTGCTGCCCCATGCAGCTCCCATCCTCTCTGCTGCCCACCCTGTGGGGCACCAGGAGCTCCCCAACAGCCCTTCCACCCTCCCAGCCGTGAGCACAGCCAGCAAGAGCTGCCATTTCCCCCCTTCACAGGGATGCCACGGCATCCTGGAAGATAGCAACTGCAGCAGTTGCCCAGCCTCTTCCTTACCCTGCAAAGATGCCAGGGTAATGCAGGCTGGGGTCGGCTCTGGTTTTTGTCGCTTTTTCAGTATAACCCACGCTTGAGGCACAGCTTTGTTTGATAAATTGCACACCCATTTCTTCTCCTGTCCTGTTAACAGCTTGGTTTCAGACAAAGCACAGTAAGCGCCTGTGGTAAGTGACTGCTGAAGCCCAGCTCCCCCCACACTGTCAGCCTCTGCAGTTTTCCCAAACACAATCAACAACCTGGCCTAGGGCTTATCTACACACTTCCAAAATTCTTCATCTGACAACTAATGATGCATTAATCACTGTCAGACCACGATCTTTTGTTTCTGCTTCTCTGCAGGCGTCTGTCAGGATCACAAAGGATTCACATTGCACTAGCCTGGGTACAGAAGCTCAGCCCCTCTGCAGACACTCGTCGGTGTTTTGTGATCCCTTCAGGAACCACTTCACCTGTCCTTCCCCTCCTTCACTCACTACTTGTATTTCTAGCCCTGGATATCTGCTCTCTCTTGTGCAAGCACGGGTCCTTTTTCACAAGCAGCACTAGAAGAGAGGATCACCAAAATCCTTTTCTGCAGCATTGTTCCTGTTTGGGTACCCTGGTTCCCGATTCATTTAACAGTGCTGAGAAGGTGCCTATTCTCTCCTTCACATCTGCTTTTATATGGTTCACCTCTAACCTTCCATCCACACAGCACTCTAGAGCATGCAGTATTCAGGAGTATGAGACATCCTGCTCAAAATTAAGTGACCCTCCTTGCAAAGCCTGTGGGATGATGACCAAACACCAAAGCAATCTCTGGGAGGCATCCAAGCTCCACCTCAGCAGCCGAACCAGCTGCACCACTTCTTCGAATGAGCCCCAACAGACTGAAGTACACTCCCTCTTTTACATCTCAGGAGCCTGGGCCCAGCTGTCCACAGGAAGTGACACCCCCAGGAGATGGAGGGACATCAAGGGTTCGTCTCCACATGGAAGCTGTAAGGGTTTATGAACACTGGTGCAGTGCAAAGAGCCTCTGGAGCTGGTACAGTTTGACACAGTGAAGCTGTTCCACACAGAGAGGCACAGCTGCTTCCAAAGGCAAAAGAAATTAAGCTATATAAAATGAATTTTTAAAATCATAGCTTTTCCTCAAATGCAAACTACTTCCATGAACAGGGGTGTTGGGCCTGCATGTCCTGAGCCTTCTCCGCAGCAGCAGCCAGGAAAGTCCATTCGACCACCCTTCACTGCTGAGCACTGCCTGAGGAAGGCTCTGCTCTCCCTTCTGTGAGAGTTTCTGTGCATGATTCAGCAGCCATCTACGAAAAACTATTTGGAAGATGAATGAGTTCACTATGACAGAGGGGAGGAACACAAGAGAGCATCTCTCTGGGTGCATGGGGGAAGTTTCAGCAGGTGTTTGGATCACACAGTGCTCTCTCCATTTCTCAAATATATCCCAGGTGCTGAAGTTGTTTCAGCTCTTGTTTTTGTCTCTATAGTAAAGGCCTGAGAAGCAGAAATAGACAAAAACAAGCAGAAAACAAAATCAAGTATTTGTACTTGAAAATTGTACTTGAAAAACTTGAAATTTGTACTTGGAAAAAGAAGTAGCTTTCTTCTAATAATCTTGGAGTGTGTAGGCTTTAGAGAAGGAAAATGCTTGGCACAGCCAGCACACCATCATTGTGCTGCCAGTGACAGCACCAATGGTGGAAGTGTAACCTGACACAAGAGTACCTTTTCCTGTTGGGAGATTTCACTTACAGCTCCTTCCCAGAGATAAATCTAAAGCAGGAAGGTTTCTTGCTCCCAAAACTGGAATTCTCTGAGTGTTACACTGCCAGAGATTTAAATGTTTTATTTATACTGGGCAATTCCCTCCTGTAAAGAAACTCCAGAAGTTCCTATAGCCCCAGCATTGCAATGGATCCCCATCTGCTGGAAGGTTGCTGGAATCAAATGTTGCTCCAGCCAGGGCTTCCTGGCCTGCTGTGCTGCTCAGAAACCTCCGAGAACACGGCTGAGTCTTCTTAAAGCCTCACTTCTCATATATTTCTGAATCTTAATGGACTCGAGTGGTTCCAGCTGCCAGCTGACACTGCGGAAAGGACAGAGCCAGACCAACCCACACTTGTCCCTCCCCACCAGCAGGTCTATTTGTGGCCCTGCACAGTGCCAGAAATAAACTGCTTTCCTTGGAGAGACCCACAGCCGAGTGCTGGGCTCTCCACAGAGGGCACAGCAGCCTCAAAGATACTCATTTTAGCTCTGATTTCAAAGTGCTCACCAAGGGGTTTTTAGAAGGCTGGAAGTGCTCTTGATAGTCGTGGTGAGGTGGGAAGAGGAGGGAGGTAAAAATTAAATTTGGCTGCCCTCCTCATCCTTGGAAAGCAGTCCTTCAGGGTGTGCCTGCTCCCTCTCATCTCCTCTCATCTCGTCTCTTCTAGCTGGAAGATCCCAGCCTCACAAGTGCAGTGCTGAGTCTACTTTAAATGACTCATTAATGTTTGCACACAAACGCCAGATGCTTTCTTTTTAAATAAACAAACAAACAGAAACCTCAAATACCCTCTGAGAGATGGAACATTTTTTCCTACAGTGAAGGCCACAAGTGGTTGCTTGCACAGGACAGTGGAAGAAGGTCCCTCAAAATTCTACCTTTATAAGCATTTCTCCTCCCTTCCTCAGCCCTTCCCCTGCCACACAGGTGGGGACTTTGGGGAGGGATGGAGGTTGTTTCCTTCTACAGCACTCAGGAGGAGAGGATTTTGGAGGACAACAGCTGAACATAGCTGAATGGCTCAAGGGAAATTAATCCCTGTGGTTTCCCAGTCCTGGCAGTCCCCAACTTTGCTACAGTTCCCATGTTCTTTATACCATGAAAATGGCAGTGTTACATGAGAGATAAACAGTGGGTGCACCAAAATGGGCAATGACAGCATTTGGAGGCAAAAAACTCAGATTCAAAATCGCAGGGAAGGTGATACCAGTGGGAATTGGTCTCTCTCTGTTTGCTCCAGGAGCTTTACACCCACGTGCCAGCTGTCAGGTGAAGGAAATGCCCACTGCTCCATGGACACACAGCATCCTTCTTGCGGGGATCTCTTCACACACACTGAACTAAACCCACATCAGCAATTGCCATAAAATTTTAAATAAAGAAAAGGGAAATGTATATTCCTTTTATGTCGTGTGCAAAGGCACCGGCTACTGAAGGCAAGAGGGATTCAGGTGAGCGCTCCATGAGATGTGACTGGAATATATTTCCTCTGAAGTGCTATAATCAGAGTAGTAATGTATTCCCTTTTTTTCCCCTAAGACTGGGAAATCACATTTTACTGCCTGCCACAAGACTGTCAGGATCAGCATTTCAAGTAGCAATTCAGCCTTTATCAACATTCAACAGCATTGTAAGTCAGGAATAATTAATGTTACATTAACATGGAGTTATCAGGAAAAGTAAGACTGTAAGCATTCAGCATCAGATCCATTTAGTATTTCCTGCAATAATGCCATCAGCACAAAGTATTTACCATAAATGTCAGCTTCAGGGGGATGTTCCAGAGCAGCCAGGAACAGCTCAGGTGTGCCACCCCTGTACCTGCCACCTCCCAGCTCTTCACAGCATCATCCTGGGAAGCTGCTTCATGTGTCTGTGTCAAAGCAAAAAGAAATATTTCTGTAAAAACCACAAACACTTTGCTATGGTATCTCCAAGATGAATATAGGGTTAAACTGTTTAGATAGATAGATAGATAGATAGATCATACATACAGTCCATAGAGATATGACAGATGAGAGTCATGGAATGGTAGATACAGAGCCATATTTTTGTATTTATGCAGACATATGTATGTGAAAGGATACATAAAATCATATTCATACACCCACTCAGTGCAACAGGGAAATACCTTGTGGCTCTTACAGAAACTGTTTCTTGACTTTTCAGTGGACACATCAGACAGTGTAATGTGTACTGCACTTAACCACAGCAATATATATATGTATAAATACATAAATTGATATAAATTCAGTCCAATAACAGAGGAAGACAGCTAATTTTCTTAACATCTGGAAAGGATGTCTTTCAGGACAGTCAAAGGGCCTGATTCCTGCATTTCTGTTCCCTCTATCTCCAGGGCTATTCCCATACTGCCAAAAGGAAAGGGAGCCTGGATGAGGGGTTTGGCCAAGCAGGGTTGCACTAAATGTTTAGTGGGATTTTCAAACATGCCAAAGCTGCTACCTTACGCTGACATTAACGGGAGTGAGGTGCTCAGGCATGCTGGAAAGCCTCTGTAGCTACTTAAGTCTCACTTGTAACAGCATGGGACATGTGGCAGAGTGCCTGGAGTCAGAATCCCAGTGAATTTCAGTGGAACTGGGACACCCGGATCCAGGATGTTCCAGCACAGCATCAGCAAGCACTCACCGTGCTGCAGGACTGGAGCACGTGTCCCGGGTTGTATCCTTGCCCCAGCCTGGCTGGTCCCACTGAGCTCCCTTGAATCACAGAACCATGGAATGGTTTGGGTTGCAAGGACCTTAAAGCTCATCTAGTTCCAACCTCCTCCCACAGACACAGACACCTTCCACTCAGCCAGGTGGCTAAAGCCCCATTCCATCTGGCCTTGAATTGTTCCAGGGATGGGGCATCCACAGCTTCTCTGGGCAGCCTGTTCCAGTGCCTCCCCGCCCTCTGAGTAAGGAATTTCTCCCTAATATCTGACCAACCCCTGCCCTCTGCCAGTTTAAAGCTGTTCTCCCCTGTCCTATCACCTCATGCCCTTGCCAAAAGTCCTTCTCCAGCGCTCTTTCCCCAGCTGCCACGGCTGCTCCACAACAGCAGTACAAAGAACAGGGAACAATGAACACACAACAAAACTCTGCTCTGCAAGATAAGCCCCAGATCCTGCACCATCGATCACAGAGCTGATGTCAGCAGCGTGCAGGGAAGCAGGTAAGGGATCAAGAGTGACTCAGGAGAGAAGACACCTCTAACTAAAAGCCTTAAGCAGTGCTGAGGGCATCTACTATAGTCTCCTCGCTATGTATGGGGCTTTAAATGCATCAAACACGTCTTGAACAAACACCACATCTGTCTTTAAAACAAAGAAGAGCTTTTCCTATGAGTAGAATAATGTTAACAGTCTGCTGCTTGGAATTATGTCTAGATAGACACAACACACTGCCTCTTTCTGGCACCTGCAAACAAGTTTCATAGTCCCAGAAACATTTCTGCGTGAGGTTCTCCTCAGTGCAGGGATGGGAGCAAGGCAAGCCAGCCTGTTGCAGCTTAGGATGACACATTCCCACTGAATCCCAGTCCCACAATTCCTTAGTGAGTGCCATGCTTGTTTGACTGTGTACAGACCAGACGCTATAGAAAAATGTAAATATTTTTATGGCCTGGTTCGCTTAAAAGCCTGTCTAAGGGGAAAGGAATGCTGTGCACACACACAGCAGAACAAATTTAATGAAAGCCAGAACCCAGAGGTATTCTCTAACCCAGAGATGGAGTGCTTTGCATTGCTAAAGGGTGGTCATTTGGTACATCACAAAGACAGCGTGGAAGTTGAGATAACACAATTAATAATGAACTCTCCAACACAAAGCGCTGTCCATCACCATGACCTCACTCTCCTCATGGACAGAAGACAGAGCTATTCACTCATCTCCTCTTGCTTTTGAGAAGTGGTCAAAGTGCCCAGTTCTCTCTGTACTGCTGCGGAGTTTTGGTGGTGACAGAGCCAGGCTCCTTTGGAGGTGAGCAGGGGAAGGACAAAGGGCAGTAACAACCAAAAAAACCACCCTTCATGAAATAAGGTCAACAAAAGTCCTGAGCTGAGGTCCCCAAGCTGTGACCACCAAGAGTTTCCAAGAACTGCAGGTTACACCTCTCCCAGCACAACCCTTAACAAAGACCCTTCCCAGCGGGAAGTGCAGACCCCAGCTGAGAGCTACCAAGGTGGCAGAGGAATCACTGCTTGCTGTCAACACAGCAAGATCTTGTGTCTCTCCAGCAGCAAGATCACAGGCAGCCAGCACCACGAACAGCTGACAAAAACATCCAAGGAAGCCCAGACCTGCCTCACCCTGCTCTCTCTTTAAAACGTGATGTTCACATCAACTCTGAAAGTTGGAACTTACTTACAACTTTATGTTGCACCTCCTTGTCTCTTCAGATGTTCCCACCACAGCTGGGCACAGCCTCTGGCGTGGGGAATCACCCATTCAACCCCCATGGATACATCTGGGAGCACTGGGATGCAGCTTCAGTGAGGCCAGAAAAGACACGCAAGGCTTGCAAAGCTTTGGAAGAGAGCCCAGATGCAACACCAAATAAGAGGTAAGAGAGGTAAGCCCTGCACAAAGCTTGGCAGAATCCTAACGCCCTTAATTTCTTTAGATACATTTATTAATTATATCTTTTCAAATCATCAGTGCTTACGAAGTTCAAGTTTAACCCGGGGAAAAAGAAAAGACTTAGGAGGATGGATTAAAGCCCATCTAAATATTAAAGCCATTTTTACAGCTAAACATTAAAACTATTTCAAATTGTTCCCTCAAATAGAAATACTAAAATTATGTTAAATGTAAGGCTATTTCTCCCCATTTAAACAAGTCCTTGGCCTTGCCTGCATGCTTGAAAAAAAAAATCAAGTAGGCAGGGTTTAGGTGGGCCAGGATGAAAGCACAAACATCTTGAGGTCCATGACAGCTTAATTTAAATTGCGGAGTGCAGGGTCTCCAGCCACAGGGTGACAGCAGCCCAGCTGCTTTCTCAACCCCTCCAGCTGTCAGGAGACCTATCCCTAGGCTTTTGGTCCAAAAATGCCACTGGAGCAAATCCTCAGGACATTTTCCCTTTGACTCTAGGCCTCACAGTGATTTGTTGCTCCCTGACAAGCAGCCCCATCCTTTAAACCTGGGAGACAGCCCCTCTGACCCCTCCAGGTGCCCTGCTGCCTCCTCCCCTCGCCCCCACCCTGCTCCCCTCCACCCGGACACTGCCCTGCCTGAAAGCACGGGGGAAGCTGATCCTTTCCCCTTCACTTCCATCAGCAGCCTCTTTGCTCACCGAGCAGGGCTCTGAATGTTTTCTGGCTCCTGGGTGCTCCTGGGGGCCTCTTCCCATGCCTCTGAATTAAGAAAGGCTTCCAAGAGCTGAATGCAGCTGCAGCCACCAGCCAGGCTCATGGTCCTGTTGGTGCCCAGCTTGGGGCTCTTCCCTTGGGACTCTTCTGTGGCCTCACTCCACTTTTCCTGCTCTTTCTGGCTTCACTTACAGCCACATGTGAACAATGCACCCTGTGTGCACGTTCCCCACTTGGTGGCTTGTAAAACACTTTTAATATGCGGTTTACAAGGGTTCTGTTTTGGGCTGAAATTGTTCCCCTCAGCAGCTGAGCAAGGGTGAAGGGACTGGAGATGTTTATGAGGGCAAGGTGGGAGGTGACAGTGGGGTGGGAGGCTCTCAGGTCCCTGGCAGCTCCAGCATCTGGCACTGCAGCCCCAGAGAAGCGATAACAAAACAACAACATTCCCCCCTGAGCTGGCACTAGCCCCAGCAAAGCATCCCCACTTCCAGAAGTGACATTTTTTGAGGATAAGAAATGTTCAGACTTGGTCAAAACCAGAAGTAACCTAAAGCCACTGGAGCATTTGAATCTATTTGTGACCTTTTCTTCCCCAGAAAATTGCAAAAAATACTACTAGAAACATAGAAGGAGTAAAGAATGGCATTTTGATTAAACCGAATCATATGGAAAAACAGCACCTGATGACTGTATAATAGAAATATATCCTAAAAGAGAATTCTCATGAAAAACAACGTTTGACTTCGAAGCACCAGGCAGCCCAGTTTGTGATAATTTTAGGTCCCTAAGTTCCAAGTGCTCGAGTAACTACATTAGACACAGTATCCAAAGTCCAGTTCCTTACTCAACATTAATAACATTAATAAAGTTTCAATTGGAAAAGGTAACATGAACTTCCTGTCCTAGAAAGGGCTACTACAGGCAATTAAAGCAGCAGGGGAAGGAGGCAGTACTGTACTCTGACCAGCAGATGCAGTGTTCAAGTCTCCTTCACAGCAGTACACGTTCTGAAAGGGAAGGCTGCTATGCCTTGATTTTACAGACATATATTACAAGATGATGTAATCTCCACCTCAAGTGCTGACAAAACACACTTAAGGATTCTTTAAGGAGGTCTTGCTACAGTGGAAGCGCAGGGAAATGTTTCAGAGCTCCCCAGAAAGCTTAGCTGACATGACCTCTTAACAGGTTGAAGTAATGTTTTCTCCCCCTTCAGAAACACCTGCTAGCAGCAGCTCGAGGATCCCATGCTGGATCCCTGGTTTGAGCTGCTTTGTGCCACGATGCCATCAGAGCAATCCTCAGGCAGCAGCAGCAGCGCCGTGGCCCAAACCTGCCCTGCTCCAGGGAGCAGAGACAAGGTGCTGAGCCCACTCTGCTTCTGGGTGAGGCCTCAAATCACCTCTTGGGCTGTTTCTTTCATTAGGACAGCTTAGTGATTATGATCCCTCAGTGCATGAAGCCAACACCACCTCCCATTTCTTCCTGGAAATGCTGCATTTCTCAGCTGCACCTCTCCCTGCAGTGGATGCACTGATGGAAGGCTCCTCAAGACACGTTGGGAAGAAGAAACCTCATCCAACTGGTGGCCATATCCTTTGAGTTCTGAGGCTAGACAAGATTTGGGTGGAAGCTGTGATTCCAAGCTTGAAGTTGCATCAGACAGGGCACTCCCAGCACTGCAGATGTACTTTGGCTTGCCAAAGGTGTACAGAGAGGCTCCAGAAATATCTTGGAGGTCTCGGTGTTTTTTTCTTTTTCATAAAGGTTTTCCTTTAGTTCAGCCATTTCATCTGTCTCTCACATGAACCTTCTGAAGCAACATTTTATTTTATTTTATTTTATTTTATTTTATTTTATTTTAATTTCCCAATATTGGTTCCTGGAAACCACAAAGGGTGAGGGAGTCCGCAGCTTTCAAAAAAAAGAACATTTCTCTTGGCATTTTGATTACTAATACTGCCACTGCATTCCATGTGCAACAACAGGTTTCTGAGAATGTGAAGACTTTTAAATAAAACACTATGGTTCAGCAGACTTATATTTCCTAGCTACACTTGAAAAAAACCATGCAACCTTATTCCCCTGAAAATTACAGTAACACATTTATTTTGGCATTTATTCTCCTCCTGCTTCTCTCTGCTCCACACCCAAATGTCAACATTAGAATTTACAACCTTTGCAAAACAAGTGTTTCCAATGTTTTGCTGCTCCCTTAAATGAGCTTTTCAACCATGCATTGGCCATAGCCTAAATACACCCTGATGGCTTTACAAAAGGGATAGGGAAAAAACTTTCTTTCTCTCATCTCTACATAAATATTTTTGCCTAAAACTAGCCAACAGCTTGAATGAGAAATGATGGCACATGAAATGATGACAATAAGTGAAGTTCGTATCAATTAACCTTAGGAGCAGAGAGAGGGA
>NW_008236640.1:1006695-1022491 GCF_000691975.1 Corvus brachyrhynchos | reverse complement strand
AAGAGAGAGAGTGTGTGTGCATGTATTAGTGCCCAGGCAATGTTACAGTGAACAAGGTCGCTGCAGAAGTAAAGAGGCACCCAGAGGTGTCCGAGGCAGGGTCACCTGGGCAAACACTATTTGCCCTCCCTGCACATTTACAATAGAGCCTCACATCCCAAATTGTGTGCCATTTTTCCCACACCAGATAATTCAAGGTTTAGCAGGGGTGGCTAAATGTTATGCAACATCTGGTCCTCATCACTGTTTGCTGGTTTGTGCCTGACATCCTGTTCATGGTTCCAGCACCTGGAATACAGAACTATTCAGTTCCCATGCAGCCCTGCGAGGTGCCCATCATAAGGATCCTGGCTGCTTCCAAACTCCAATGACTGTAACCATGGAATTCCTCGGTGAACCAAAGGAATGGTACTACTTCTTATTTAGGAGGTGTGCAAGTGACCACAGAGATGGTCACAAGTGCCTTTTTATTTCAGTGCCTAACTTGGGATTTTTTGAGGCTGGCACTTCAGAGGTAACCACATCCAGCGCCTGTACCCTGTCTTGGCAGGGAGGGAGGGATCAGCCATGCCTTTGCCTGGTGGTGAGATGGCTGTTCCCTCTCAGGAGCTGACTATCGATGCCCCTCCGTGGTCACCTCAGCCTGGGCTCCACCCAGCTCCCTGCCTCCCCGGCAGCTTCCTGCCCTGCTAGCACAGCACATGGAGGAGGGACAGCGGGCTGCACTTGCACTCCAGGCTCTGCCCTGGCTGCCAGTTCATTAATGGATAAAATTCAGAATGATAATCCCAATCCACAAAGCCATTGCTCTGGGGTCAATTAGTTCTGCAGCTGCCTTGACCTGGACGCCCCACAGCTAGGAAAACATTCGCCTGCCCCCGCCACAGATTTCCTGGGAGCAGGAGAATATGCTCCTTTGCCCTCAGACTTGACTTCAGCTGTACTGGATTGCCTTTAGAGAGCCTGGAAGAGCTGGCTCATCTCCAAACACTACTGAAATCAGGAGTCCAACTTCTTTTTCCCATGAATTTTGAGTCATGCCCCAACATGGCCCTTCATTTTCCCTTTGCCATAACGTCAAATTTCTTACTAAGGCATTTCAGGTAGGAGTTCAGCTGGGATGGAGCAGGCTGTGCTTCTCCTGGGCTGGCAGGAAACAACAGTCCCTAGACATTAACATCATGGACATGTCGACACGGGGAAACGTATGGCACCAATTAAGACAGTATCAACAATTATGCAGAACACAGTTGAGTGGATTAATTTGTTGCCTGGAGTAAAGGCTGCCAGTACGAAGCTGGCTGTCAAGAGACACACTTTCATCTTGCCTGCTGCCTGGTGCCAAATATTAAGAAGCCCATGTGCACTAAGGATGATCACTGGGTTTCTTTTTCCACCAGCACTCCTGGAGCAAGGAGGGCACAACCAATTAATGTCTCTACATGCTGACTTCTTTCTTCTTTGTAAGGAAAAAAAAAATACCCAAAGCCAAACCCACACGTTAAAAGAAGTCCCCAAATGATCATTATTCCCAAAAACACTAAAGTAAGAACTACAAAGTAACTGGGAAAGGATAGTTCTCTTCTTGCTCAGAAAGGTTTTCTTTTGCTGAGGGGCTGACGTGATAACTCATTTGTCAAACACACTTTTTCCCAGTTCTCTGAGCAGAGAGATGAAAAATGGTTAAATCATCTGTGTGACTTTTTTTCCAACTTGCTATTTTTACACTGACCAGAAGGATACTGACACCCTCTCTTTCTTCCCACCCGTTCTTTGCCAAGGAAAATGCAAGATTACCTCTAGCAAGTTGTGACTAAGTTCTCCTGCCTTGCCAAATACTGTAAGAACAAGCAGCTGATTTTCCCTAAAAACCTTATGTTTGCAACATGCTACATAGGTCTGTGGCTGTCAGAGTATTAAAAAGCAAAGAAAAAACAAGGACTTGTAAATAATCACTTACTGCATTAATAAGCAGCAGCATTTGAATTCCTGCTAAAGCTTTGTACCAGCTGTGCTTTGTCCCAAAGTCCAATTAAAACAAAAAACCAACTGCTTATGCTGGTTCCTACAATATAAAGGATATTTAACTACTCTCCATAAGCTCTGCTGCTGCTTCCAGTGCATCTGCTCCCACATCAGGCTTCCATTTGTCCATATTTAGCCCTGTTAAACTACAGCATGCCTACCTGAGATATAAATTACCTTGAGGCTTGGAGTGATGCCATCCCGAGTAAGGAAACTATTCCTAACTCTGCACTCCTTAATTTAATGCAGGCAGAAGTCCCCTGCCCACTTATAACACAGCACATACTGACGACAGTTGTTGATGGAGAAATCCAGTTTTAATCCAACATTCCCAGTAAACACATTGTTCTCGGAGTAGCAGAGCCATGAAATCTGTTCTTTTTCACGAGGTTTATATCCTGTGTGCCTCAGTCCCCGAGACATTTATAGCATATTTGCAGCTTGGCAATATTCCCATCACAAAACCTTCCAGATCCTTCCTATTATCTACTTCCAACACCTCCACTGAACTCTAATGCATTTCAGGGTGCTTTGCCCCATTTTTCTAGCTTAGTGCTCATTTTTCTTCTTTTCAAGAGCTGTGTGTCCAGGGTTGTTTTCTTCAGGGATTTGCATAGCTCCAACATTCTCCAAACAAAAAGATAAAATCTCAAAAAGGCACTTCCTGAAAAGTTATTTCTGCAGCCAGTAATCCTCTGCCTGCTGCCAGGCACACCATCTTGCTTGGGAATACCAGCCTGGATCTGTGCTGGATGGGCGACACCCCCCTTCCATGGAGAGGAGAGAGGCAGTTCTCAAAGCACAGGGGGGAAAGGCTCCCCCTTGGATGTTTTCCCCCTGGACAGAAGCTCTGCCTGGCACACAGCAGCTCTTCATATCCATGGGGTTCCCCCCAAGCACACAGATGCCTCCTGCCCTCCAGCACTGCTCGCAAGGTGCTCTGCCCCAAGGCTCCATCTTATCTGCTGTTTCCAGGCGCTTCTGACACAGCCTAAGGGGCAGGGAGGGCCAGCAGTAACGCCAAGGAGAACCGAGGAAGGTCAAAGCAGGACAGGATAAATTGTATCCATTCAGACGTGCCAAAATCTGATTTTTTCCTCAATAAACTTCTAAACATCTACATCATTAAGAATTTTGATGAGGAGGGAAAAATGTATTCCCTCGTCTTTTTCCTCCTGCTAGCAACTTAAATAAAAACATTTCCCTCTAAACATCTTTTCACTATCACCTTTTTGCCTTTTCTACCATATTTTTTTCTCTTTTATTATTTTGAGCTCTCACAACGTGAAATGTTTTCAGAAATGTCAAGCTAATAAAACATCCAGAAAACAATAAAAAATATGAGAGAGGAAAACAATGGCAAGACTTTGTTTAGCCTTTTAGATTAAGTAGCACAAGAAAAGGAGGAGAAAAATAGTGAACTTAAAATCCCAAAATATCTACACATCACCTCCGTTTAAAAAAAATCCTAAGTTTTTATGTGGAAAAGTACTTCTGAACACATGGAGATGGGCATGTTCTGAAAGGTAAGTCAGGTTTCAGTGAAGCCTCATTTTTCTGCAGGGGAGTTAAAAAAAGGACAGCTCATTACAATGAAGGTTTAGTCATCAGCATCACATGATCAGTGATTAAGAGGAGCATGATTCCATGTAGACTGCTTCCTCATCAAGTCAGGGTAAAGGGGGGCTTCAGGTGGCCTTGGATGATGGGAGAAGATGCAGGACAGAGCATGCTCTAAGGGCAAGGGCAATTTTAGCAGCAAGGGCACTGCTAATATGGTCATGAACTCATCCTCCCACAAGGAAGAAGAGGGTAGAGCCCACATGAAGCCCACGGGGCCTTCTGCGTGCGTGGAAATAAGAGATAGCAAAACAATCTGATCCAGCCTGCTTTTAAGGAAATGACTCGGCCATTCAAACATACTGAAATATTAAACGTTGTTTATGTGTTGAAGGACTTGAAAATTAAAATTTGTGAACTTTCCAGTTCACAAGGATGGGAAAGTACGAGCTCAAAACCAAAGTCAATCCTCCTGTGAAGCTCCTTATGGGCACCTCCTGAGACATTTCATCCTGATCTGCACCTGCAGCTCCCATATCCAGAGGGAAGCCAGCTCTCCATAACCAAGTCTTCCCGAGCAGCGAGCACACAGCAGCGAGTCCGGGCTGGATCCCGAGCACAGCTCCCTCTACATCCTCCCCCTCAGGGAGCACTCACAGCCTCAGACTGCACTTCACAAGCCAAAATCTGCAAATCCATGGCGCTCTCTAGTGTTTTGGTTCTGCTCAGGAGAAACACGAGCATCCCAAGGCACCGACATCCTTCCAGAGAGCGTGGTACAAACATCCAGGCAGAGGGATGCCCAAGGCCTGCTGTTCGTTCATGAGTTTACCAATGTTCAGGTTTGTTCGGGTCGGACTGCACCTTCTGGGGGATGCTGCTCCAGCTGCCCGGCTGTGGCCCCCACCTGCAGTGCCTCCAGGGCAGGCATCTAAGCAAAACCAGAATTTTAAGCCACATTCCTGATGGACAGAGCAATTTCAGGAAAGTTTCTGATTCCAAGATTAGGTCCCTGCAGACTCTATGCATGATCCTGTCAGCTCCCAAACTGGCCACTGGTGATGTGTAACACAGGTGGTCCCTTCGGGGTGCAAACTCAGCGGGAAAACGCGCATGGAGGAGCTGTCCCACACACGGCTCCAGGGAGGGCTGTGGCAGTGGGACAGGGGCAGGCACGGGGCAGGCTGAGGTCCTGTGGGTGCCCTTAGCCACGATGAACAGCAGCCTCCATAGAAACACCAGCCCTTCCCTAATGTCCCACCTCTCCCCATCAGCGCTTCACCCCGGCAGGAGACAAGGAGCACAAAGCACATTTCTAGCTATTGAAGGCAAGCGCAATCCAAAAATGCAAGTGCTCTGTTTTGCTGTTAAACAGCTTGCTGGTCCCTTTGTTAATGGTTTCCTACTCTGATACCATGCCTCTCTTTCTCCTGTGCTTTCTGAGGCTGACAATTCACGACAGAAATACAGCACATCCCACAGACTCACAGCCTCAGGTCCAACTATGTCTGCCAAGTGACAAGATCGATGTGGCAATTTGCTGCAGAACATACGAGATTCCGTCTCCTCTCCCTCTTTTTCTCTCTCTCTCCTCTAATATACATTTCAAATTAAATCAGCATCCAAAGGGAGGAGATTCCTCTAGTGCCCAGGAGAACATATTTTCTCCGAGCTCACAATGCTGGCTGGTGATGGGAGGAATACGCTCGCACCGTGTAATTGATTTGATGTGTGCCATGTTTCAGTGGGATAAACAGCACCCCCTGGACTCCTGGCACTCCAGCATCTCCAGCCTAAGCTCCTTGTTACTGGCATGTTGGGAGTCCAGTGAAGACACTGAGTAGTTCTGACATGGAGATAAATGCTCTTATCTTCAGCTCCCAACGTTGCTTCTTCGAATAAGCACTCTTGACAGTTTTCACTGTTCAAGCTGCTCTTTAGCAAGGGACAGCAATAGGAGGAAGCCTTTTTAACCCACCTTTTTTCAGCAGACTTCTCTGCTGGGAGAATGAGCCAGGCTTGCCATCAAGCCAGAGGACTTTCAGTGGGACACACCATCACAATTCATAGGGATTAAATTCGGGCCCCCTCCAGGCAACACATTTAAGCACCTGAATAAACACTCATTTTAGGCTTATCTGTTGCTTATCTGTTGCTTTGTGGGCTTAGCAAGTCCCAGAGAGACATTCATCTGCAGAACCTTGGATGCAACTGCAAGACACCAGCAAAACTGTGCATTCAAACTGTGCTGTACCACCAAGAAACCTTCTTATTTTACAGCCAGAATGTGAGAACATAAATTTTAAAGTACCTTTTAGGGGGTTTGGTGCCAGAACCAGAAGAAAAGTCCCTCAAGTCCCTCAGCCCTTGATGTAGCACACTATCCCTCAGCTCAGCCTGTGATGCCAGAACATGGGAGTGAAAATACTGCTTTGTGCTTCTCTCTCCTCTTGCTGCAAGGCTGACTACAGACCACAGACCTGATCATTAAGCCACAACTCAGCTGGAGCTCAGGAAAAGCCCCACTGATTTAAATGGATTTAGGATTTTGCTCTCTGCTTCTCTATACAGGGATTAAATAAATATTCTCCTGCTAGCAAAGTGCCACACAGGTCTGCCCGAGTTCAATGGGATCTTTAAAGTAAAGACATGGAGAAGTTGCAATAATTTCTAATGGTGTGCCAGAGGGTGAGTTGTAGGGCCAAAACAATATTTCAGGCACTGTAAATCCAGTTCATCTGTCTTTAATAGATGGAACGGACTTTGACACAAAAAATGAAAAACATATAATAAAGAAAAAGGTCCAGGACAATAAATTGCCAGAAGAAATTAAAAAAAAAAAGCCTGAAGTGTATCAGGAGGGAGATGTCTAGAGAAACAGTAGGTCTCTGACAGACCAAGCAAGCAGAGGAAGCAATCAAGTAGGGAGGTTACAACCAAGCCAAACAATGTCTTTGCAGTCAGTATTCACACTGGAGTATGATTGGGGTTAGAAAAAGGCACCAGAAAAATAGCTATTGTGTAGGTCCCTGTCTATGCTGAGACACTACCTGACATGCAGGAATAAAGTAATAAGAGCAGCACTGGAAAAAATCAAGATGTCCTCTGGAATTGAATCAGCCAGACTGACAGCAGCTTTCTAAATGCACTGGCCAACAAAGCAAGTGAGCTCCTGACAAGAATATGGAATTCATCTTCATACAGCTGTTACTGCAGAGGGATCCAACAAGGCCAAGATCATTGTGGGACGAGCCTAACAATTCTAAAATGCCCAGCCTAAGAAAAACATCTGAGAAAAGTCACAGAGCTTGAAATGAAAACCCCTCAGGCCAACTGCAGTTGCAATTTTTTTCTTTTAAGTCAGTGAAGTTACTCTGAATTCGTAGTGGAGGAATCCAGTTTTGATACTGGCCAGAGCACTCTGGAAGAGTCTTTGAACTCTGGCAATGAAACATTCACCTGCACAAATCAACAAGCCTCCATCTGTACCCAGTCCCTAGGCTGGTAAGAGCGAGGAGCTGCAGAGCTGTCTAAAACAAACAGTATTTTTGAATAATCTGCTAAAATTATCAGAGAGGAAATAAACTGTATTTTATTGGACTGCGTTGAAAAGCCACCTAGGCTCTGTGTGCACTTATATTTCAGGATGAAGTTTTCAATTCATCCCCTCTTTACCACACAAAATGCCAATCAAAAAGCAATCCTGTGTGTGGAAGACACAGGATGCACACTAACCACTAAACTATATTGCCACAACAAGAGTGAGCACCCTGTGGATCCACAGGGCACATTGACTATTAGTGTCTGAAGTGATGAAGAATAGACAGAAATAGTAACCACAGCTGGTTATCAAAGGCTCATTCAGGCTCCAGCTGTACAAATTACAACCTCTTACTGAGGAAGCTCAGTGATATATTCAAAAAACAAAATGAGAAGCATGTTACGGATAACAATTGAAAGAAACCAGCCAAATACCTGATTCCCACCAACCAAACTTCTCCTGCTCTCAGCAGGATTGAAATTTTAGCTTAGAACAAACAATTGCTCCTAATTTGGCTTTGACAGGGACATGTTAAGGCACCTTCTGAAAGATAACTGGAAAAAGACATTGATATCTTACAGATGTTAGATAGATATGTTTCAGTCTTGACTTTAAGACACATCCTAGTATGTCACAAACTCTCAACTGTATAAGCTATCTATCTGAGAAACTGTGTTTCTATCAATACACATCCTAGTATGTCACAAACTCTCAACTGTACAAGCTATCTGAGAAACTGTGTTTCTATCAATTAATAGCTACAGAGACATTTCAGAAGGTGGGAACATGCTGAAAAGCCAGCTCTTTTCAATGCATCTCTATTTGGGAGCCCCAAAGCAGCTGGATCACTTGCCATTTTTCATATGCTGGGGCAGTATTTGTCTGTGGAGTATTGCAGTTTCCAGAAACTGGTATGAGAAATTAATCAGCCCAAATATCAGCCAACATTTACAAATCAAATAGCATTTAAATCTGATGAAAGTCATGACTGAAAATCCAGGGGCAGTTAGAACAGGATTTTTAAACTACAATTTCTCTGAAGTATTTGAGACTAGAAAGACACTTACACATAGGCAAAAAGGGACAAAATCCAGGTTAAAGAAATCTGATGAAAAATTCTACCTCAACTAAAGTCTACATCTCAATATCTTCTCAGTGTCAAAGCAATATGAGCTGAGGCTCAAAGGGAGCAGGCTGAATGAAGCCTTTGCTGCCTCCCAGACTCTTGTGATCATTATCCTTTCTGCAGCATTCCCACATGAAAAGCTATTTTTCAGCCGAGACTCAGCAGAGCTCTTAAGCACGTGCTGAACCCAGTCAAATCAAGACTGGACAAGAAACAAACTCTCAATCCATTAGGCCTTATAAAGCTCACTGCAGGAGTGCCTAGTGAAGTCATGTGGCTTGCTTCACGTGCAATGTTAAAGATCTTCTTTATCCAAAAAACCCCAAACCATACCTTTAATCCACTTCAGCAGAGTGCCTCGTGCTCTCAGGACCCTGACTGCACACAGGACGGAAAATAGGGCTACACTGGTTGGCTACTCTTAGCAGAAACAAGCCAGCCTCAAGGAATTACAGCTTTTTACCCATTGCACTGAAAACTGATGAACCTTCTCTCACAGATAATCTGGCATTCTGAAGCTTGGTTTAACTTGGCACTGGTCCTTCTCTCTGCTTTGAAAGGCACACAGGAAAAAAAATTGCTCTAAGATATTTACCAGTGAAGTTCACTGTGGAATAGTAAAGAAACATTGAGATCAGAATGGAAATAACAGAAGAACAGGTTTTGCAGTTGACCGACTCCACCCTTTGCCAGAATGAGATTTTGGGACATGATGGCTGGAATAAAGTGCTGTCAGTCCAGGCTCTGAGGCCACCAGAACCCACTCCTGGCACAAGGCAGTTTTAAGACAGCTTTGTGCACCTTTAATCTAATTTCACACTGGGGCAATTCATGAGCTCCTCTATGCTATGTCTGCTGCCAAGAGATGCTCCTGCAAGCAAGGGACCTCACTGACAAGAAGGGACTGTCCAGAAATTTTTTTCAGTGGCTCTTACACTAGGATTCCTTGAGGCAAAGCTGAATGCCATGGAAATACTAGCAGCTTTAAGATTAATTTGCAAACTCAAGCAGCTAACCCAGATGTGATGTTAAAGGCTCTCCATGTCTGACAAGTGAGATTTTATTATAAACAGTCTTTGTGAGGACTGCTTGAATTCACCTCCAGGGTTCTTTGGTCTCACACTTATGTAAAAAAAAAAATCATTTCCTTTATATTATAACACTCTGAAATCCACTTTCAGCACAGGAGCAAATACTGACTTATGCTGTCTCAAGTAGGTGCTTGCCTTTTTATAAATAAATTCACCTGCAGTGACTATAAAGCAGTAACAAGGCTCCCGGGGAATGCTATATATGCACGTGACACATGCTAGTGCGTTTTAGGAAAGTGATACAGATTTTGGAGATTAGAGGATAATAAAATGAAGAGAAATAACTCCTCATCTGAGTCTTCAAAGGAAAAGACTAAAACGTGGATAGACTCCAGCTTTATAGCAATTCCCTCCCATTCTGCATTTGGCATCAGGTTCTTTCTGATTTCTTTACTCAGGCATATTTTCCCTCAGGGGAAATTCATTACAGTTAGAACACTGCCCATGATTTCATAATACGTATTTATGGAGTTAATCAGACTCGCGTCTCTCAAGGCGTCTGTTGCTCTGCTTTGGTAAATTCCTAATTATCCCTGCAGGACAGCAGTGTCAATCCTGAGCCTTCCTACAGTGGGTTGCCATGTTTCATACTCAAGGAAAGGAGATGTTCTTTAGGTGTGATCAACACAGGCTGCCTGGTACCGCGGTGGGCAATTTGTAGTGTACAACAGAACTCTCCTGGTGTATTCATCTCCTGAATCTTTTCCTGTGTCTGCCTGCTAGATTTCCTCTCAAGGAACGCAGGGGAGCCTTACTGTCATAAACATCCAGCATTGGTCCACCTTCCATTTTAATTACTTCTTACTGGCCATGGTGGCAAAGTATGTAATTGGTCACACTGTAACACAAAGCTGCAACTGAAGGTTTTAGCCCTCGTCTTCCCTCTCCACTAAACTGCTGCAACTCAGTAATGCCACCGAGGCAAAAATCGGGCTCAAACTGAGCTAATTCAAACTAAAGAAGTAAGAAATCACAGCACAGTAGGACTTCTCGGCAGACTCCAGTTTTTCCCACAGGTATCTCTGGTTGTCCTTCCAACATGTATAAACCTGCCTCTTGATGTGGATGCTACAGTTTAGAAACAACACTTTGCCTGCACAGTGAGCTCAGCGCATTTCTAATTAGAGCTGCTGCACCAGCTTCATGTGTTTTAAAATACTGTTGTAGTAAATCCTGCAGCTGCAGATTCAATATTTCATAAAGGCAGAGTTTGAGGGGGAAATTTCCTCTTAATTGAGTTCTGTAATAAGGCATTTCAGGGAGAAAGAGGACAAGGGTGCAATCTGGATTTGATCCTTCAGTCCTGTCCTCCACTATGAATGGGAACAATTCAGCATGCAGGAAAGGAATTCCTTGATTTTAAGCAACATCTTTATAGTAAGAATTCCTCTAGACTTTCTCCAATCTTAAACACCACCTTATAGACTCTGGTTGCACGAGGAATCCCATTTCAGAAGACAAATAGAAATTTTACATTTCAAAGACAGCAGGCTGGGGAGCTCAAAATTATCATTTGTACGATGACAGTAACTATAACAGCTGAGACTAAGGTGCAATGGCACAAGTAGCCAGCATGTACCCACAAATAAGAAGGCCCTGCCTTAAACAATTGAAAATGTAATGAAAAAAAGAATTAAGCACTCTTTGGAGCTTCTGAGAGTCACCACATTCTTTCTGCTTACTACTTGATGAGAACTTGAGCCAAGTTAGTTTTGTCTGGCAACACAGCAAAGAGCCTAAAGCCAAGAGATTATGGAATAAAAGTAAATAGGGAGCCAAACCCACACCACAACAGGGCCATATTGTAGGTTGCAGTAGTGTTGCACCAACATCCCCAAAAGCATAACCCACATTGTTGGAAGCTAAAGACCAGAACTCTGGTGGTTCTTAGGCAGTGAGACCTGTGGGATTCCCAGTCATTCTCACAATCTCTGTCTCTCACAAGGATGAGGCGTTGGCCTGGGCGAGAAGAACAGACAAAGGAAACACAGTGGTGCTGACCTGAGAACACAACACCCTCACATTCATATTTACCTTTGCACTCAGCAAAGCTTCAAAGCAGAGAGAGAGATTGTTCTTGTTTAGAAATCCAAATTCAGTCATCCAAATGCATATTAAAGAATCCAAATATCTAACCTCAATTTTGGGTGCTGCTGCCACTCCCATTTAAATTCTGCAGAAGCTGTGGCATACTCACACTGTTAGGCATTTATGTAACTGTCCAAATAGGAATTTAAAGACTAAAAATAAAAACCTTAACCCTGAGATCAGTCTGTTAACTAAACAACAGTCCTCTCTGCCTTGTGGCTTCTTTTTTCCTAAATGATCAAATTATGGGTGTTATCCTCCATCACTCACTCAGGGTTTGGGCTCGGGCTAATTGCAAAGGATGTACAAGGCAGCTGTCACAGGGACCTGTCAGCAGTGTGCAACAGCAGAATCAATCCTGCCTTTGCACAGCTGATGCATGCCACCTTGGAGGTACATTTTTAAATACTGTGCCATCTTGGGATTCTGCAATAAAAAGAGAAAGCACTGGAACTGCCAGGGTCCACGTCCCAGGAAATCTTTGCAAGAGTTACACAGACTGCAGGTGAAGCATCTGGCATGGTACCCAGGGAACACAAACAGCCTTACCATCTGGAGAAGCTCAGACCCACAAAACATCATCTGGGAGAGCTTAGATCTCTGTAAAAGTAAAGAGTCACATTTTAAAACTTCCATACACCTCGATTTAGCAAAACAACAAGACTCGATCAGTAATCAGTAGAGAATGACAGACACATTCAGCAAGCACATTGCTCCTTCCCATAAACAGCCTTCTGGGGGACCCCACCAGGAGAGAAGAGGTGAAGCCTCTTTAATTAGTTTGGATTGTACAAATAATATTTAGACAGTTAAAATTATGCATGAAAGATCAGCTTGCCTATCTATGCAAAGATGAGACCAAGGCTGAAGCCCCATCAAGGATCTTTAGTAAGAAACTGGCTCAAAGTCCATTCACTCTCAGTAACCTTCTCATGTACCACAAAAATCTTGAATACTTTTGCAACACAAACAGTAAAACTTGTTTAATAGCCGTGCCAGCTTTCAGACTTTCCCAGCATGCTTGACAAAACTACGAATCAACAAAATAAAACAAGCCAGGGAGTGGCTCTAACTAAATGCCAATTACAGCAAGAAGAAATTCAATCTGCAGGAGCAAGTAACAGCCCTTTCTTCTTCTTCTTCTTCTTCTTCTTCCTCTTCTTCTTCTTCTTCTTCTTCTTCTTCTTCTTTCTTTTTCTTTTTTTTTTCCTGCTGTCTTTATGCTTAAGACTAAAATAGCCAAGATATATTTAATGCAGGGAATCCCTGCAGTGATATGTACTTGAGAATACTTGACACAAGGGCCTGGGCTAAGTCTCATCAGCAACAATAATTGTTTACCAGACACAAATATCCCATAGGTGTGAAATTAAAACCTGTACAAGTGACACACAGAAAAGATTGTCCTGGGGGATCACAAGGCAGAAGCACAGCTGTGAAATTACTCTGGCAGACACTGACACAGCTTTCAATCACACACATTAGAGTCTTCGTGGCATCTGTAATTTGTTAAAACTCCCAATCTGCCCCTTCATTCTGAGGACATGGGGAGGAAGCAAGCCTGTACTCTGCCTGCCTGCACATACCTTGGCTCAGCAGCACTTTTCACATGTTTTCCAGTTTTTTTACACCAGGCAGGTATCAGGGAGCAAGCAAGGAAGGGAGTCATTTCTGTTGCTCACATAAGGGGACAGCAGCACAGGCATGCCAGAGAAAATAGCTTTTGTGACATTCCACACCAACACTTCCAGAAATACAGCAATTGTGCTTCAGGTGCAAAGGTAAACCACTGGAACCATTTAAATGAACTCTGCATTTCTGAAATGCCAATTGTGCAAAACTGCTGATATTTCATTTCCACAGATATACTGCATCTGGTGTTTATGGCTTTGTGTTGTTGCCAGAGAGCCCCAGGAGCTTTGGTCTGGGAGCCAGGCCAGTGTCTACCAAGTTAGTTGGACTGCTGTGGATACATAAAGATCCAATATTTCTCTGATTTAAAGCTTGCAGGCAGATTTTTCAGAGACTTTTGTTTTATTTATAGCTAGCATGTGTGGAGAGAAATAAAGCAGTCATTTAAAATGCTGGGCCACTATGAGCCTATTTCTTCCAGTTTCATATTTCAGTACCTTATTTTGAAGCACAGAGAACTGGAAGTCTGGTTATTTCTACGTAAACATCCATTTGTGAATTAAACAGAGATTCAGCAAGGGAAGGCCTCTCCATTAAGAAAGGAAAAGGCCAGATAGAGTTTTGTCACCAAAGCTGGAAACGTGACACTATTTATACAGATGGTCACTGTCTCTGTTACAGCCATGTAACAGTTAAGTGCTTTTCCTTCTCCCACTCCTTATGGCACAGATTCTTGTCCTTCTGTTACAGAAAGCTCTGACGTGTCAATGGAGATGCCCCAGGTATTCTGATCCTTCAAGTTTTAAGGTTTTCTTCCACTTGAAGGGATGCTCTCCATCCCTCCCTAGAGAAAATCAAAATAATTCTGATCATTAAATTGCTAAAAGATAAAAATTTAAAAATAGGAGGCTGCAGTCTAACAAAAATCAAACAGAATTAGTAAAAACAAAGAGTTTCTCTTCAGGGAATATTTTAAGGCGCAGACAAAAATATTAAACAAAAGTGTGCACAACTTTGTTTTGTGGGGACATGCAGGATGCTCGGCCATCTGCTGAAAATGGAAGGCTGCCAAATATCACAGAGTCACACCTTGAGTCTGGAAGCTGAGCCTACATGGCAAATCCATACATTTCTTGTGGTGTCTGCATGCCATCAGCCTTTCCTTTACCTTTTACTCAGTTTTACACTTTGCTGGCTGCTAAGCTGGACTGCTTCAGTTTTTACAAGGGCAGAGCCCAATTCTGCAAAATAGCATTGGCTGCTGCAGAGCTGCTGGCAGGACACCTGGCTTTATGCTTGAAGGTTTTCAGAATTGGGGAACATTAGACAAGCAGTGCTTGGAAGATTGGGGTCCCCACTCAAAGCCACTGGCATCAGGAAAAGGCATAACGTGTAGTTCAGGAAAAATTCTTCCATCTTTCATTCAGAAAAAGTAATCAAAAGGAAAAATCCTTTAAGGCTGAACTTTTACAGGCCACCAACTTATACCATGAAAAAAACCTTGAAATTTCCACGAATATCTGACTTAATCAAAACTCTGCCACTTTTAATTCATATAAACCTGTTTCTTGTGTCTAAGTAGTTGAGAGTATAGGATGAGAGTTTCTGTAACTTGAAGAGTGGTTAACCAGGTCAGGACCAAGGCAACAATAGTAAAACAATACTTCTGGCCATCTCATTGAACATCTTGCACAGATTCCTCACCTTGCCTCTGTCTATAGCAGAGAACTTTATGATGATACTGGCTAAACAGTGCAAAAGTCACCATTACAGTTGTTGAGCCCGAAAGGAAATAATTTCCAGCACCTACTGGCAACTGGCAAAATAACAGGTACAGACTGCACTTCTTAAAGTTCAGAAACCCATCCAACATTAATGCTGGTTTTCATATGGTTTCCTCAAATATAAGAATGATCCTTAAACTCTTGTATAATTTCAGTTATTTTTTAATGCAGTTTGCTGGCATACCCACATTTGGAGAAGTCCTTAGGAAAGTATCTGTTGTCAATACTACACCATTCATCAGCTCAAAAGCCAAATGGATTTCTCATAACTCCTGCTTGTTTACCCATCTTTCTCTGTAGTCCTCCCAGTGGGATAGAATGAAATTAAATTTAAACTAGGATTTAAATTATTTAGTTGGAGATAATTGAGTTTGGGAAGTCGTACTGGAGCACGATCACCCCGGGAAGCAGCTGAACATGATTTGAGGTGGGGGAGCAGAAGAAGTGAGCTGGCATGCCTGGCCGAGTGAAGGTGTCCCTGCCCATGGCAGGGGGTTTGGAACACTGTGGTCTTTAAGTTCCCTTCCCACCCAAACCATTCTAAAATTCTATGTCACATTAGGAACAGAAAATTTCTCACAGTAAAATGCGCAAGCTGCTCTCTTTCAACCTGGTTGTGCAGGAAATAATTTCCCGCGTGCCTAAGAACGGCATCTTTTTTTTCTTTCTCGGAAGGAATCAGGCCCTAAGGGGACTGAAAAGCCTAGTGAGCAAGCCACCTCATTTCTAGGGGGCCTACATTTTCCAAATAAAAGAAGCACAAGAAGAAGTTGGGTTTACATTATTAACTTATTGTGATTCCATGAGACCTCTAATAAGGGACAAAGCTGACTTGGCTAGAATGGCCGTGCTGGTCTCATGACAGCTTTTAACTTCAGAGTACCACACACAGGTTTCCTTGAGGAAAAGGTATTTTCTGGCTCAGTTACACCTGCAGCTAAAACGAGTC
>NW_008236640.1:944733-1006052 GCF_000691975.1 Corvus brachyrhynchos | reverse complement strand
TGTCGGCTTCCTCTTTATTGACCCTGCCTGTCGTGGTGACCGATAGCTGCGCCCATCGCATCGCCTGTGGAACTCGCGGGCCAACACGCGCCCTTTTCAAACCCCCGGCGCGAGAGTAGCCATGGAAATGCACACAGTACGGCTACGCAGAAAGGCTGGGCTCATTTAAACCGATAAATCCGTTCTAAGCTGATCAAATTAATCAAAAAGCCGTTCTTATTTCAAGACAGGAGTACCCTCTTTCTTTGTGTAGTAACGCTGCTGACACTTACTAGTTCTTCATTTCATTTATCAAACATTTCACAAATAGCTTCTATCTTTAAGCTTTTTTCCTTCCACTTTCTCTTCAGAGAATACCCCTATGTTAATATCCAATCCACTGAAACCAATTGCAAATGTTGGACATCGGGGTTTCAAAAATTAAGTTTTACACATATATATCTTGGTGAGTTGCTGTAGCAACTGGCCACTGCAATACTGTCTGGCTTTTCCATTAATTTTAGCAGTCACAGAAAATAAGCATTAATTTAATTCAGGGATAGAAAAACGAATTAGAATTGGCTTATATTGCTTAAACATTCATCCAAACACAGTCTTAGAACTTGCACAGAATTTATAAATAGCAATGCCATGTCAAGGAAACCTTTAACATACCTAAACATTGTTATCACAATTGAAATTAGAATTCTTGGCTTCTCTGTTTTTACGTAATATGGCCATGAACCATTACATTTTTAGCCAATACATATGGGACAGAAATGTAGTTACTTATAACTGGATGGTTGTGGGTTTTTTTGAAAGAAAGCAGTGTTCTGGAATTTTATCTTGGTGACTGCTCAAGTTGTCTTGGTGTTGAAGAGATTCCTGCGTTAGACAGCTGGGACACTTTTAGGTAGATGGTGAAACTGCTTTTGAGGTACCTATAGATTTTAATTCCTTTGCAGATGTAAGAAAGTGTCGATGCTTAAAAATGGGATTACTAGATAGATAGATAGATAGATAGTCTTGCACCTTCTATTTCAGTATAGCAAATCTCTCCCCCTCACAACACCCAGGTGTGTCCCAGTTCTGTTCCCAAATCCTCCCCCCTTCCCACTTACTTCTAGTGGTTACCATGGCTCCCTTGGCACCTGGCATAAAGACGTGTAAAACAGACTGTACCAGGCTGCGTGGAATGCCAGACCGAGGTGGAACAGAGGTGTGAGAGTGGTTGAAGGATCTCAAAAGAGAAGGCAGTGTCAGAAGAGAGGTGGTTCTGAGGCTGGAGGTGAGGCAGTGTGACTGTTTAGAGGAACTTCCAGTCAGACACCACCAACGTGACAGGCAGAGGCACAGGACTTGAATGCAAACCAGCAGATGACAGGGAGTGCTTTCTAAACTTGCTCAGGTAGTAACTGAGTGAAGATGTGCCTACAGACACAAACCAAAATGGATGCAATATCAGTTTACTAGAATATGGCATATAAAAATGAATGATTCCCTTTTAAATTTTTTCATAAGTCTGACCTTGTTGGTCTATTTTAAATTTGTAAATATAGAATTTACTGCCCACGTTGGAGTTTGAGACTTGCTGTTCTCTGCATTGCATTGAGTGAATGCATTTTGTTCTCTACAGACTTAAAAGGCTGAGCGTTAGTTTGACACATATTTGAAATGATCTCTTAAGAATCTGACAAATTACTGGTTTCCATCCAAGTTTCTGTTTAAGTAAAAGGTTGAAAATGAAGAGTGGTCCATGCAAGCCTGCTCTCTAGCAGCTCTCTTGAGCTAAGCCTCAGAGGTGGTGGAATAAGCTAAAAGCCACCAAGGTAATCAACAATTGGACACTCAAGTTGAATATATGACTAAGTGATAAAAATGTTCTGTCCCAGGAGCCAAAAGGTGCCTTAGATTCCAGGAAATGATGTAACTCCAGATAGTGTGTGGAAATAAAAATATTTTTCTTAACATTTAATTTGAGTGGGAAGAGTGTTATTGCCCTGCATGAAGCTAAGATGGAGCAGTATCCTTCTGTCATATTTACATCAGGAATGATGAAATCTTCTTTCTACAGATTGTGAAATCCTTTCCAGTTTGCCACTGCAGATGTCCCTCTATTTCAACGTTTATTTCTTCCCGTTTTGGTGGCTCATCACAGTTGCCATCCTCTACCTGAAGGTGAGAATGAAGGAAAGTGCTGGTTTGTAAATGTATATTACATCAAACACCTAGTATGGGGCACAGCTCACTGGAGTTAGAGGTTGTTAAATTGATTTGGGAATTCCTGGGAACTGGAGGTTTAGGGGTATTTGAATGCCACTACTGTCAGCTGACAATAGCACAAGAGTATCTTCAATTAATCACAGACTGCATGGCAGAAACTTCTACTCTCTTCTTCCCCTCCAGTATCCAGTCTTATCAGATTATTACAAGTTCATCCTGGTCACCATCATGATCCTGGTCTCTCTGACAGAGCTCATTCGACTCTACCTGGGATACGTGGGCAATCTCCTGGAGAAAGTACGTTACCAGATGTACATAATTTCTGCAAGAATTTCTGCTTTTGGGAGTTTAGCTGGCAGACGTTTTATTTAAGAGATTTAAGCTGGGGAGGTGGTTATTTCTCTTCATCTTCTATTCCCTTGGCATCAGCTTCCACTTAATTCTCTGAATTCCAAGTAGTTTTCCCTCAGAAGAGAGCCTTCACTCCCTCAAACTGTTTTGTCAGAAAATACAAGTATGCTTAAAAACACTGGGTATGAAAATATGAAGCCACCTCACTTTGCCTTCCCACATTATGTGCTGGCTTTTGAGAATTTAAAACAAAGTGGCTTTCCTTCACAAGATTTTGGATTTTTCATCCCAGCCGTCGGGTTTTTAATTGGTGATGTCTCCCTGTTACAGGTGCCTGAGCTGGCTGGGTTTTGGCTCCTGACTCTCCTCCCGCAGTTGCCTATAATTCTCTTCTTGCTGTTCAATGAAGGCCTGAAAATCCACTCTCTGGAGCGAGCCGTCCACATCATCTTTGCCGCCTTCCTCTCCTTCCAAGTGGTCGCGGCCTTTTTCACGCTGAGAAGGATGGTGAACACGCTGGCCGCTCGCTTCCGCCGCACCGAGTTCCACCGCCTGGAGGAGCAGCGCCCCGGGCCCAGCGCTGCCGGCCCGGCCGGAGGGAGCAGCTCCCGGGGCTGGCAGGGGCCCCGTGCCGGTGGAGATCGCGCCCCGAGGGCCTGACAAGGTGACAGAGCCCGGCCCAATGTTGCCGCAGTTCTGTTTCCGTTTTGTTGGGTCATTCTTTGCCTTCTTGCCTCAGAGGTATTAAAAAAACAGATCTTGCTCAAGAGCCGACATTAAACCTCAGAGGTTGGAGCTCCTCTCTGCAAGGAAAATCAAAGCCAATTCCATGACTGACTTGAGTGGACTATTTGTGGACTGTTACTGAGTAGGTTTGGAGACTTTTATGTAATTCAAAGTTGTGGCATTTTTAAAAAACCAGAAGCCTTTTTCCTTACTGTTTGCAGGAAATTCTTTTGTTTACAATAAATCTTTTCTACGCTTTTTTGTGTTGGTACCAGTTTTGCCTGTATTCCAGATGTGTTGCACATATTTAATGTCTGATACCTCAGTTAAGGAAAAAACAAACCCAACCCAAAATCAAACCCAAAGCAAAAACCCCAAGAGATCTTGAGGCTCAAAAAGAAGTTAGTGAACAAAGATTACACTTTCAGAGATGGTCTTCCAGGTAATTCCAGCACTTAGAAATTCCTTACTACTATACTAGGGATGTAATTTCAAAGGTATTTGTTCCACAAAACTCTTACAGTCATCTCCTTTGGCTTAGTTACAGTTTTAACTATCAATTCAGAGTGGTGCAATTTTCCCAGATAGAACAGTAACAAAATTTTAGCCATTTAAAAAAAGGGTTTTATGTCACTGAAAGGCAGAACCTGTTTTTCCCAGGTCAAGGCATATACCAAGATTCTCTCATTCCTGTTATGTGTATTAAATTCTAGACTATCTTCTGCAGTTCTGGTAATGGCTAAAAGTTCACTTTTTCTGCCAAGGGGTGATAGAGATTAAACATTTAAATAAATTTTTCATCTAAATCCTTTGAGTCCTTTAAGCAGGGCAAGAATTGTCAGTTTTGAGAGCTGGCATCCAAACTGCTCAGAGGACTGGAAGTAAGATGAGTCTAACATGAAAAAGGCGCATTATGCTTAAAGTTGTTGAATATTTAAAGCTTATAGAACCCAAGTTTGAAAAGGCACTAGCTTTTGTTTTTACCAAAATGGTAAAAATGCTTTTACCAACATTTTCCTTTCAATCAATCCATGAGTGAATGGGACAATTAATTACACTAAGTTTCCTTCCTCATTTCATTATCGTAAAAGCATGTGTTATCAGAGCATATACCCCTTTGTTTTTAAGCAAACTACCATCTTGGATTGCCTTGTGTGCAGAAAGAGAGGATTTGTCTCTAAGAATCTCTAAGAGTGGCTTTTAACAGTTAATACAAAGCGTTTAGAGCCCTGTAATCAGAGCCTGAGAGGGAGACAGTGAGGTTTAAGCAGAAGTTACATCATTTCAAAAATACTTTTCCAGCACTAGAAAATCCTTGTCAAAACATTCTTAACTGGTGTAGGGGGAACATTGGACATATTTTTAATGTCAGCCACAGTTACACTATTGGAGAGTGCTAAAAAACAGGGCTGGAGGAAGGTTTTTAACACTGAGTACATGAAATACAACATGAAGCTGAAAAAGTCGACCGTACACCAACAAGGAACTGGCCTCCAGGCTAAGGCCATGAGATGTAACTCGAAATCCTTGCTTTTAGTCATAAGGAAATGATGCATTTGGAAGATCAAATTGCCATGCAAAACAACTGGGGCCAAAGACACAAGGACACATAGCTCATTGGGGATGGGGAGGAGGAGGGGGAAATAGAATTAAGAAAAACACTGTTAGAAGTAGAGTTGCCTGGAAATGCTAAACATAGAAACCAGCCTGTGAGGTAGATCTTCAGCAACATATTTGATAAACACAAGATCTCTGCATTCTCTCTGCTCAGGCCTCCTAACAGATCTGCTAGTCCATTTTTAATTTCATAATTACCAGTTTTAATTTCACCATTACCATCATTACTTCCAGTGGAGAAAGCTTGCAAGCACCTAAAATGCATGCTGTCTACAGCTGCAGCTTTGCCATGAGCTTCCTGCTCCTCGTGCACCCAGAGACAAGAGAATAAAATTACAGTAGTGCTCAGGAGAACAACAATCGATGGGGAATTACACCAAAAGTTTCCAAATTTCACAAGAACTGGTGAGACATCAAGCAAGCAGGAGAAAAATACACAAGCCGGACATGAGAATTTAAGATTCAGCAGAGCAAGTATTTGGGCAGTGAGGGGGGTTGATGGTTTTCCTCACCTCTACAGAATAGGTGGAAACCAAAGTGAAAGGAAGGATCTCAAAACCACTGGAAACACGTGGGAGTTCACTGGGCAGCATCCAGATGGTTCTGAACACAAGCTGTACAACAGTGGCTTTCCACCACACTGCAGTTTGTGCCAAGAAACACCCAAAATTTATTTTTTGATGCTCTAGATAGTTACCAGCAGCTCCCCCTTCACAATCAAGATCTTTGAGTGGCTAAAGCCTAGGAACAGAAATCAGTTATTTTATTTCATGAAGTTTACTGTCAGGAAAGGTCAACAGCCAATTTTAAGGGAAATTTGTACCAACTTATTTCCTTTAACTGAATAAAAGAAATTAGGAATGGGCACATTATCTTAAAATGCTCTATTTTAGGTTACTGATCAATTTGAAGATGAGAGGAGTATTTTGTGATCAAGGGCATAGTTGGCAAATGGTTAATACCTGAACTTGGCCTGTGTCCCTTGTCTAAAATAGACTTTGTAAAAGGATTTCTCTTTCTTTAATAGTTGCAGGACTTTCAAGAAGGAGAAATTAAATTTAGAAGAGGCTTCAAATGTGTACCTTACTTAAGCAGATCTGATAAAGCAGACATGAGATAAGACATAGATTTGATAGAAAACACACAATTGATAAAAAAGAGGGTACAGCATTAACCTTTCCATATCAACAGCTCACTCTTTACAATTTCTGCAAGAATTGCACCCAGAGGAATGAGATCATACATTTCACTCTTGCCTTTGTCTCTTATAAACTGGACTAGGCTGTGTGAATCTTTAAATAGTTGATGAAGCAGGTAGAATTGGCATCATTACATGGTCTGATAAGATGGCCAATAGCTGGGAAAGGCTGCAGAGATCATTCATTTTGAAAAACAAATTTTGTTTCTCGAGGTAAAAGGTCAGATAGCAACAATTAGAAAGAACTTTGTTCAGTGCTTCAAATAAAGATAATAAAGAGGTTTGCTGTAGGAGGCAGGCAAAGCCATATGTAAGGGTCAGCTGATAAGAGCAAGAAGAATTTAAACTATAACAGAATAAATAGGTTCAAGAAGTGTAACACTGAGAGAAAATGTGTATGTTGATGATTGGTGCCACCAAAGTTGCCGCTGGGTACATGAAGGAGAGAATTTATTAAAAGAAAATAAATGTGGAAATTTACTAGCTGGAAACCTTCAGGGATTCAGCAGAAATGTTATTCCCCCAGCTAAGCAGCAGCCTAAAGCACACAGTTCCACATTCATTAAATACATGCAACTTTTGCAGTTTCTTATGGAAAAAAAAAAAGCACTTTTTCTTCTTCAGACGGTCCAAGGTTTGAAAGTAACATAGTCCCTGGGGAGCATTTCCTGGCCAAGAGACATGAGCACAACAGAGAAACTGTAGACAGAAATGAACAAATCCGGCAGGCAGCTGCAAGCACAGCCATGCCAAGGCCTGTGGCTTCCCTGGTGAATTTGGGAAGTATTGACGACTGCCTTGAGAGCTGCCTTGAACATCCAGTATTAGGGCAGGATTTCCTGCAGTCTGTGAAATAGGGCACTGCTGTTCTTTAAGGCATAGAGGAGACCCTTCTATATTCACACTGGTGGGCCCATGCTGTTCCCAGGTAAAATAATGGAGAAAAAGTGCCCGAGCACTCTTTAGTTACCACACTCTCAATGTATTGAAAACACACCACCAGCTGAATTCATGAAGGTGAGAAGAATATCAGACATAGCTGTTCCTAATCACTTGCACTGCTGGAGCTTTGAACAGAGCCTCTCAACCCATGCAGCTACTGCCTGTGCCAGTCCGGAGTGACTCCGACCAGTCAGTGTGCCTGAGCTCCTGTTTGAATCACAGAAAGGATTTTAGCATGGACATCTCTCCTCTCTTTGTTTTGCCTTTGACTCTGTAGCCTTGCACAGGAAACATAAAATTTATCACAGGATTAAGACTTGCAAGAGTAAGATCTGTGACTATCTTCTGTAGGATATTAATGTAAAAGTCAATAATTAAAATACGTAGCTAAAGCACTCTGTATTTGATTTCTTTTGTTGTTGTTTGCTTTTAAAACATCTCGATTTGAAGCAAATTCTTACCACAACCAGAAATGCAACAGATCTTCCTTTTATAAAGCAGCAGGGAGTAGGTGAACAGCAAGTCTTTGAACACTTTCATTTTGAAAATCCTGGAGAAACCTGAATCTCACTCCTTTTTTCTTTTTTTTTTCTTTTTTTTTTTTTAATTTCCAGATTATTCATCATGATAAAAAAATCATGTATAAAAACATGGGATGGGGAAATATTTTGAAGCTGCTTCTTTTTCTTAAGTAAAACTGCACCAAAAAAAAAAAATTTTAAATTCTCAAAGCCCACCAGGCACTCAGGAGTGGGTGTCAAGGTGATAATAAAAGGACAATGTCTTTTTTTAGGGAAATACTGATAAGGCAGCAGCAAAAGGATTAGTCAAGCTGGCTGCAGTCAGGGACAGTGAAATGTGACACAATAAAAGCTCAGTTATTGAGTTCAGGACAGCCCTTTGGACACAAAAGACTGAAATGAAGAAAAGCTGTGGGTTGCTTTGTTCTTGAGTATGATTTTTTTTTCTTTTTTCTTTTTTTTTTTTTTTTTTTTTACAGAAGCATGAAATATTACAGTGATAACAGAGATTGGATAATAAGAATAAAAACCCAGCCAAGGAAAATTCTCTGAGGAGGATGCACTGTGAAAGAGCAATTTGTTTCTAAACATCACCTGCAACAAAGCAACCCAACACGTGTGAGTAGGGCAGGACACATTTGCCTGTGCTTGCATTTCTCAGCACAGCTTTCAATTACAGAGTCATAGAACTATTGAGAAATCATTGGAAAAGACCTCTGAGATCATCGAGTCCAGCTGATAACCCAGCACTAACCTGTGTCCCTAGGCACCACATCTAAACTGGTTTTGTACACTCCCAGGGACAGTTACGCCACCACTGTCTTGGGCAGCCTGTTCCACTGCCTGGCCACCCTTTCAGTGAAGAGATTGGCCCTAATATCCAATCTGAACCTCCCCTGGTATAACTTGAGGCTGTTTCCTCTTGTCTAGAGGACAAGGCACTTGTTACCTGGGAAAAGGGACCGACCCCCACCTCTTTCAGGCAAGAGCTCTGCCCATTGCCCTCCTGAATAAAATGTTTGGGCTTGTAAAAGTAAAATAATAATTTCTTACTCTTCTTCAACTCGGGGGGGGTCAGGATGTTCAGAGAAGTTTTGCAGTGCTTTAAGCCATTTTCCTCCTCTGTTTTTAGTACTGCTGAAATCAGCCAGCCCTGGGCCTGAAGGCTGAGGGACCCTTCTCCCCCAAAGCTGAAAGATTTTAGGCAGTCCTGCTTGCTGCATACATAATACGGTGCTGCCCATCCCGTGCCATCAGATCACCACCCTGTAGGAAGGACATCCAGAACACAGATCTTCCCATACTTTATGGGAACCAAGCACGTGTGGCTCAGCCCTGCAGAAATCCCGGTGCTGTTTGCATGCAGAACAGGCACACGCAGCAGCCTTGCAGTGACAGCCCTGTTATTTACCACCCATTTACTGTACATCATTAACACTCTGCAGGCTTTCTGACACACAGCTTGTTCCTGCTCTCCCTTCTGTGTGGCTTTGATGGGTTAGACACATAAATGGTGCTTTCTGGGGCTGTGTTCAGGGACTGCTTGCAGTTTGGTTTGTCTGCTACTGCAGCAGCAGGAGCTAGAAACTGAGAAAAATGGAGGCACCAGCTTTGCTGACAGCAGCATGCACATGGATGCTGTTGCCTGGATCCCTTTAGGGGGAAAAAAAAATTTGGAAAATATCTTCTGTGGTGTTTTCAGCCAGCAGAGGGGCAGGGCAGCTTTTCCTCTTGCTAGCAATGTGAGAAATCCCCATTGTAATATCTAGTGCTTGTTATCCTTCTTGATAGCTTCCTGCTATCCCACTTTTGTTGGCATAATAAAGCACGTCTTTACTGCAATACATCTTTCACATGTGCAGCCCACGCCTAAGAGAGCCATTTTGGCTGATTAAGTTCAAACTGTTGCACTTATTCAGCCACATGCAGATATTTTTCTCCATCCCTATTTCTCCTTCCACCTCTGAGCAAGCCCAGACCACTGCATTTCCCAAAAAGCAGCTGAAAACACCCAAATCTGCAATTACATACCCTCAAAGCCACTGGCACATGTCACACCAACAAGAACTAGGGGAAAAAATTAAAGTTCAAAAGCCCCAAACAAATTAAAGCACAGCTAAGTTGAATAATTTTAAGGACAGATCTAAAATGCACATACCAGCACAAATATTTTGATGATCTCAGTTAAGAGACTCCACCTCTCTCCCTCTTCAGGGCCACAAACAAAGTTAGGTCACTGCAAAAACATTTTGGACTGAAGTACTCCAGCAGGAGAATGCACCCTTCCTTGGGGTTTTAACTGTTAAAGCCTTATAAAGCAGAAACTCTTCTAAACAAAACTGGGATGAAATCAGTGTGTGTAGTAGGATTTTTTTTATATTCTCTTTAAGGCAAACTATGAGAGCTTAACGTTATCCTCAGGGTGCTTTTAAGCCTGACACTGAGACTGAGACACAGGTGATGCACAAGTGAGGAGGGATTTTTTTTGCCTCCTGTACGATGAATCCTGACTTTCACTGGAAAACTGAAAGCAGGCTTGGAAGTGAGGACAAAGTGGCTGGTGGTGCATGGTGACACTGCTGAGCATCACCCTGGTCCAAGTGCCCATGATTTATGGACACACAAGAATTTGAGGGTGGGGAAGAGCTATGGTTGCATTTCTGTGACAGTAATTACATGTATTTCACACAGTTTAGCTGATGTCACGTGGTACAATAGGCGCTGTGAAGAATACTCATTTATTAAGTAACTTATTGCATACTAATTAAGAGCTAATTACTCGTGAGTTAAGATGCTCTGGGAACAGACCCAATTCACAGTCTGTGCTGCCTCCCTCCAGGAAATATGACTGTTTAGACAGTGCTCCTCACCCCCAAAAGCCTCCAGCCCTGCAAAGCCCCTGCTTGCATGCACACATATCTGCAGGTGATCACTATGTGCATGGCAGCAGCTCCAGCAGAGAAATCAAACTCTCAGGTGAACCCACAGGGTAGGTAGGGAGCTGCAGCTGCATCCTCTGGGACAGAGAAGAGGCTTTTAGGCCAGGCTAGAAGAAAAATGCCTTTTCCAGGTCTCATTTCTCTCCTCTGCCTCATTAATTTGAAGCTGTCACAGATATATATCTGCACTTAATCACAGTCACTCACTTGAGGGAGTATCACTCAGCCAGTCAGCAAAATACCACTAAAATTTTCTGCACTTGAGCTGATAAGGCAAAACCCACTTTCTCCAGGGGTGATTGTCCCTGCTTTGTGGTTATATTACAGCCTAGTGCCATTCAAACCACAGCATGAAGCCATGCTCCCACATTTTCACTCTAGTAGCCTGTGCCAGCGCTTGGCTGGGGTGTCCTCCTAAATCCACCACTTCACACAAGCACATCTGAGCCTCTGGAGGTGTCCCTCAGCATGACAATGACCTCAGCAATACCCCAGCCTCTACCAACTGGCAGACATTCGTGGGCAGCAAAGACACACGGGTGGTGTCCCAGTGGGCTGTGAGCACCCACATCCCTTTCCCAGCTCTTTCCTGGCTGTGGGAAATAAAACCAAACTCATGTCCGGTGTCTCCCTTCACAGCGATTCTCCCCATGCATTACCTGTAGCTTTCACTACTCAGGTTAAGGTACCAGCCATGGCCACCACATGTGGAATGTCTCCCATTTTTCATGGCTTTTCTGATGAAGTAGATGCAAATAGAATGAGGGGTGTCCCACAAGGAACTGCCTCCACATCTTCTGCCCTAGCTTGCTGGTTCATGTCCAAGTGCTCTGGACAGTGCTCTGTGGCCAGATGAGGCTTGCCCTGCCTGCTTCAAAACCCAGGAAAAAAACCAGTCAGATGAACTTGAAGGATTTGGAAAGAATGTGTTCAACCAGGCTTAGTAAATGTCTTTAAAAAAAAAAATCAACTGATGTTCAAATATTGTTCCTCCACTGCCATTCCTAGGGCATGTCCCAATCTCCAGTAAATCCTGGACCCTCTGAAACCTCTGCACACTCCTCAGTCACACAGCAATAATGCACGAGAGAACAGTTCCTACTGAAAAGAAAAAAATTATTTGTGGTGGCCCATAAATCATCAGAGTGTGTCATTTCATATGGCCAAGGGCTGTGAGCAAGCAGAGCACTGCACAGCGAGGTGACAAATTCATTTTGGATATCAGAAGCAGCACAGCTTCCAGTCAATCTCTGGACTGACCAAATTCAGATTTACAGATCCAGCAGATTTGTCTTGGTTTATTGTCTATTAATTCATTCCACTGCAGATGAGAGAGAAGAGCAGATATCAATATCCTGACCTGCAGCAGAGGGAAGTTTGGGACAGAGTGCCTGCTCAGCAAGTTCACTGGTGACACAAAGCTGGGAGCAGTGGCCAATACCCCAGGGTGCTGTGAGCCCTTCAGAGGGACCTCGACAGGCTGGAGAGATGGGCAGGGAAGAACCTCCTGAAGTTCAGCAAGGGCAAGTGCAGGGTCCTGCACGTGGGGAGGAAGAGCCCCAGGCACCAGCACAGGCTGGGGGTGACCTGCTGGGAAGCAGCTCTGGGAAGGAGGACCTGGGGGTGCTGGTGCACAACAAGCTGTCCATGGGCCAGCAGTGCCCTTGTGGCCCAGTCCCAATGGCATCCTGGGCTGCATTAGGAAGAGCATTGCCAGCTGGTCAGGGAGGTGATCCTGCCCCTCTACCCAGCCCTGGTGAGGCACATCTGGAGTGCTGTGTCCAGTTCTGGGCTCCTCAGGACAAGAGAGACAAGGAGCTCCTGGAGAGGGTCCAGCAGAGGGTGGCAAATGATGAAGGGACTGGAGCCCCTCCCTTCTGCGGAGAGGCTGAGGGAGCTGGGCCTGTTCAGGCTGGAGAAGAGACACTGAGAGGGAACCTCATCCGTGTGTGTCAGTGTCTGCAGGGAGGGCTCAGAGGATGGACCAGGCTCTGCTCGGCGGTGCCGGGCAATGGGACAAGAGGCAGCGGGCAGGAACTGAGGCACAGAAAGTTCCACCTGACCATGAGGAAGAGGTTCCTCACTGAGCAGTGCCCGAGCACTGGGACAGATTGCCCAGAGAAGCTGTGGAGCCTCCCTCACTGGGGGTATTCAAGAGCCATTTGGACACCATCCTGTGCCATGTGCTCTGCGATGACTCTGCTTGAGCAGGGAGGTTGGACCAGATGACCCACAGTGGTCTCTTCCAACCTGACCCACCCTGGGATTCTGGGAAGTCAGCCCCTCTCAATTCAACTGGGAGAGCAGGAAAGGAGGGATGGGCTGTTCCTAAAGCCAGCCTAGAGTTCACAAGGCAAAACAGGGCTGCATGCAGCTCCTTTGGACATAGTGGAAAATAAAAAGCAACACTATTTGGGACAGAAATGGTGGATTTTTGTAACACGGAAAGCCCTAATGCCTACTTCTCATGATGGGCTTGGTATCTGGCTCTGTCCTGCTGTTTCGCACACAGATCACACACACCTCAGATGCTTCCAATAAAAGCCTGACATCTCTCCCAGGCACAGCCATGAAGGGCAGGTGCTGTCACTTCACACCAGATAAGGAGGGAGGCAACACTCCCATCTCTACCTCCTACATCCACCCAGAGCCCAGATGGACCTGTTGCTGTTGTGGGTTTGGCTGCAGAAAGCCCTTCCCAGGCACATCGCTCCAGGCTTTCCTCTGTGCAGGAGCATCAGCAGGACCTTCTGTCTGGATGAAAAGCTCCAGGGAAAGATGATCCAATGGGAGCCTCATGCCTGGGCTACAGAGCAGGCTACAGCTGTAGTAAAGGAGCTGGCTTCCAACAGAGGAGCACAGCATGAGGCTCACCTTGCTCCTGGAAAAGCTGGAAAGAAAGCAGAAGCATTCATCTCATCAGTTGCTTCTCTTTGGGATCCAAACTCTACCTAACTAAGAGAGAGCAGAGTTAGCAACCTGAAGAGCTCCCAAGCCCTCTTTGTGGATCCAAGGAGGGAAAAGGGGAGATGGTGACCGACCAAATCCAAGGCCAAGACAATGACAGTATTATTTTAGCCCCTGCTGCTTTTCTTTGATCTCAGCAAGGAAACAAGCACACTCTGTGCAAACATATTAATGGTTTCCTTCTCTTTGCAATGGAAAATTACACCCACTTATCTGCCTCCTAGGGAGATGTTTGCATTTAATTCTCTGCTATTTACAAAATACTTTGAAAACCATGCATAGAAAATGGTTGGTAAGAGCTGATTGCTCCCTGTACGTCAAAGGAAGCAACGATCAGGATGTCTTCGGGCGATCCATTCTTCTCTGTTTCAGTACCCAAAGCTGGATGGCACTAATCAGTGCTGAAGTGAGCTGCTGCTGGGGGAGTGCGGGCAGGGAGGTGTCAGCTCTGCCTCACATATCTCTGCAGGCAGGAGGGCCCCATCAGCATCAGCCAATTTGGACGAGCCTGTTATTGGAGAGCAGCACAAGCCCCAGAGGGGCACGGCAGCTGCCATCCAAGCACGGAGGATGTTTGTTTCTTTATCACCTCAGTGCAAAGAACATGCTCTCACCTGGTTCTCACAACACTGGCATTTATAGTGCCCCAATCTGTGCTGAATCCCCCAACACAGTACTAATGTTGCTTCTTCACCAATTCAACAGCTGAGATATTTGTGTGTGTGTTGGGGGGGTGTTGGTGGGGGGGGGAGGGGGGAGAGTAGGATGGAAAATACTTATCCCAGGGAAAGATACCAGGTCCCCTTTTGACTTCTTCACCAGCATATCCTCACCTGCAGAGAAACACAGCAGGGCCATTTCCAGCCCCTTCGAAGCTGACCCTGGAGAGCAAACCCTGAGCTGGGCACATCCATGTGTAATCCGCTCCATTCAGCACACACCTCCACGGCACATCTCGCCCAAAGCTGCTCAACACGCGCAGGGAGAGCACTCCCGAGCTGCACCGGCTGGTCCTGTTTTAGCCAGGGACGCCCAGCCCCGGCCGTGCCCCGCCTCTGGGAGCATCTCCCCGGCAGCTGCAGCCAGCGCCCTTCCAGGGCTTTTGGCGGCAGACAGCTCCCTCCAGTGGGGCATCTGCCACCACACCATGCACGCTTCTTCCCGAGGAAAGGGGGAATTCCCACAGAAAACCCCCCCCCCTCAAAAAGACAAATAGAGAAGTTACCAGGCTCCAGCTGTAGCACAGGCTGGGAAGGCAGCTGTGCTTTACATCCAGCCAGGACGATGGGGTGGTGGCGGTGCTTTTTGCTGCCAGCATCCATGCAAGCACCAAAAATGCTGTCCCCATCGTTCAGTGAGTGGGGCCCCACCTGCCATAACCTGACCAGGTTTCTCACCAAACTTTTAAGTCAAGTTCTGGAGATGTTTCTCAGCCAGGCTGATAGAAACATCCCGCAGGATCCTCAAAATCCCCAGGTTGTGCCAGGGCTTCCCATAGAGCTCTGCCTTAGGGGCAGGAGAAAGAAGGCAGCACTGAGCAGGATGCAGAATAATTTTTAATTTCATATTAAGTACCAAAACATCCTATTTCCTTTTTTCGTAAAAAAAAAAAAAAAAAAAAAAAAGGTGTTTAATTTTCATGTGCAGATCTTGAGCAGGGTAAATCAGCAGCTGTACAACGGTGTGGAGCAAACCTTTTGTTCCCCAAGCTGGGCAATCATTAAAAAAACTAAATTACAACATAAGGAACACAGATCTTGGGATATTCATGGTCCATAAAACACAGCGGAAGGGTTGGCACAGCCAGTGGTTGTGTCAGAAACGCTGGGAAACGCAGGAGTGAGGGCACAGGTCACTGAGGTCACACGGTCTGGGGGAGGCTGCTCTGGGAAGGCGCTTCCTGCCTGCCCAGGGTGGGCACGGACACTCCAGAGCCACTCGGGGGGCCTGGCCCGCAGCTTCAGCTGGAAGGGGTCGAGGCGCAGGCACTCGCCCAGGTTGTGCAGCTCCATCGCTGGCTCCTCCACAGCCCTCCCCGGTGGCTCCTCAGGCCTGGGGCTCCTCCTGGGGGGCTGTCCCCACACGGCCGTGACACAGAGGGCACCAAAGGCCACCACCATCACCAGGCCAGCCACGAGGGCTGCGCCCACCAGCATGTCAGCGTGGCGCAGGAAGGTGCTGATCCCTGCAAGAGAAGGGTCATGGCCTCATCCCAGTGGCCAGTGCCCCAGGGAACCCCACTGTGCTCACAGAGTGTCCCACATCTCCTCCAGGTGCTCCTCCAGGAAGTTCAGCACTGCCCCTGCCACCCTCCAGAAACCCTCACCCTCACACCTGGCTCCATCCCAGAGAAATATTTCGACCAAGAGCCAGCCTGCAGGAGCAGCACAGGGATGGTACCACCCAAGAAGAACCCTGATAGAGCAAAGCCATTGCCAAACCCATGTGCAGCTACACAGAGACTAAAAGATCTGCTGCTGTTCCCATCCAGGCCTGGAGGGACCCTCTCCATGGCCCAATGGATAAAGATGGATTTATAAAATTATCTGTATCAGAAGATAACAACAACCAGCTGATCTGTATAGGCTTAGACTGCACAACTGGCTAATTAATTGACTTGGAGTTGGTAGGATGGGTGAGAAATTATACTTGGCTATGAGCTCACATTAAGGTTTAAGCCACTGCAGGGATGTTGAAGTAGTTATGGGAGAGCAGCAGCAGTGTTTGGAGCACATATTGCAAAATATTGCTGTTTTCCAGCCTGTGAGGCCCCATTACTCTGCAGGATTGGATTAGCCACCTCTGATTATAGTCAAGCACCACATGCCATCTGCTCAGCCTTGTGTCAAATACACCAGGGGAGCTCTGGGGTAAACACCAGGAACATAAGTGTCCTTCTCACCAAAATCTACACAGAGTGACAGGAGAACACAGGGCACTCCCAGGAGCCACCAGAGGTAGCTCATAAATCACACTTGACCACACTTTGCTTATAACTTAAGGCTCATGCGTGCCAAGTTGCAACCCTGATGCAGAGAAAGCAGCAGACTGGGGGAAGGGAGGCTAAGACTCATGGAGAGGTTGTATTCCCAGCTGAGAACTGCCTTGCAAAGACACAATACATCCTCACCACACCAAGCAGGGACACAAAGCCGCCACTCCAGCAACATCCCACATCAGCAGAGGTGCAGGACCCCGGGCTAGGAGAGAGCCCCTTGGCCTGGTGTGCTCCCTCCGGGGTGCGCTGGCACCAGCACCGCTGCACAAATGACTGGCCCACACGCACACCAGGAGAACACCAGAGTGCGAGAGAGAGCAGAACTGCAGTTCCATCCTCTACCTGGTCGGGGAGTGCGGATGCAGAGGGTGCCTGACTTGGTGGGAGAATGATCCTCGTAGTCCTTCTTGCAGCGGCACACGTAGGTGCCCACGCCGTTGAAGCACTCTGCCTCCTCCCCGCAGAGGCCAACCCCAGCCTGGCACTCGTTCACGTCTGCACCGGGGAATAGATGCCCTAAGTCAAGGCAGGCTTGGCATAAAAGGGTTTACCCCAGAAAAAAAAAAGGCAAAGTGAAGCACCCACCTTCAACAAACAGTGAAACAAGCTGCAGCTTCTCCATGCCCACCGAGGTGCCAAGCAGCTCCTCCAGGTGGGAGCGCAGGAGCAGAGACATGTTCCTCTCCTCTGGCTCCAGGTGCAGCCAGAAGGTGAGCAGCAGGTTGGCATCACTCGTCCTGCAGGCAGGGAGAGCCCAGGGTGAGGCAGGAGGAGAACATCTCTGCAGGCCCAGCTCTGACAGCCCACTTAGACCTTCTACCCTTGGCATGGGATCGTGGTGCTGCAAGCTCTTGGAAAGATTATCTGTGCCAAGAGGCAGCTTTGCACTTGAACCAGGGGAAAAGGAAAGCCCAGGAATGGCTCCTCATCTGGAGCTAGGCTGAAATGACCAGATATTTGTGTACAGTGAATTGTAGTGGCGATCTGCAGCCCCAGATCAGCCTCTGCCAGGTGAGCAGGGATCTTGCTGACAGCTCCCAGCTTTCTCCAGCAGGCACTGTGGCAGGTGAGGGTATCCTCATTTTCCTCAAGAGTTTAAATCCATCTTAGACCTATAGGCCCTGGGTAACACTAAACATCAATTTTCATCATCTTTCCTCTAGAAAACAATTTTTTTTCCTACTTTCAGGACAAGTTACAGATCAAAGAAGAGGAGAAAACACATCTCTTCCTGGGGAGGGACAATGAGAAGCCAAGAGACTGCTAATCCAAGAAATATTACAGGTTATAGCCATCACCTGCCAAGCCAGCAGCACAGCATTAACCCTACCTTTTGACATCCTTTAACTTTATTTCGCTGACTCTATTGGCAGAAAGATTCAGGTTCTTCTGGATCTGCAAAGGAACAGTGACCAGCACTCATTTGACATTTGACAAGCAGGAGTATGACAGCAAACAGCTTCTTTTCTCACCCTGCCTCCCCATCTTGCTCTCCCCCTCCACAAAACACCTGGGATGAAGAAGATGTCCCATATCCCACTGCTATAACCCCTTTCTGTAGAAGAATACTACTTGTGCCCATCTGCTTAGCTCCAGGTCAGCTCCCCCAAACACAAAAGCACAGCATGGTCTCTTCTACGTGAAGATTTGGGACATCCCAGCTGTTTTTCTCCACCTCCCCATGCCCACACTTACATGGTTCTTCAGAGATTCAAGGAGACCCTTTTGGAACTCACTTCGACTGTGAGGAATCCAGGCCTTGGGTTTGATTTCAACAGTGACTTCAAACAGCACATCTACCAGAAGACACAAGATCCTGGCATGTTCAAATGCCCATAATACAAACAGGCTCCTTAAATGAGTTAGTGCTGAAACATCAGCACTAGAACAGCCACATGCTTGTGCAGGTCAGTGCCACGTGGGTATTTCCAGGGACTGTGCATCAGGTAGAACAAGTTGTTCAGTAACAGGTGAAAACAAACCTTAATGCTTCTTGATGAATACTAGAATTGATTTTTCAGTGACAAACTTACACAAAGAAACAATACATATCCAACCACATTTACATGCCTTTAGCTGTTCTGTTTCCCAAAGGGATTGTCATAATTAGTGATGGAGCCTAGCAGCCCATTTCTCTTGGAATCCAGGCTGGCACAGATTTGCCAGTCTGCTGTTTAAAACCTATTCGTTCATCAATATTTCCCCTGTTCAGAGCTCAGGCTCCTTCTGTATTGACTCCTTTTTGCATGCTGTTTCTGTGGCTTGCTGGGCCATACAAGCCCTGCATTTATATTGTTTAGTTGCTCATGCTCCCACATAAGAGGGTTTTGCTTCTCTCCCTGGTCTGAGGAACAGGATTTCAAGCAGATTTCTGATCCTGGTAGTCACAGGACATCCATTGGAATATATTGGAGGAACTGGGGTTCATTGACCCTCATTCATCTTTGAAAAACCTTATTTAAATAGCCAACAAGTAGTGCTTGGACTCAAACAAGCCAGCATTTTTGTCAGGGTTAGCACCTGAACTCAGGTTCCTCCAGGGGAGATACAAAGTGACCAAAGCACAACAAGTGGGATTGCAGTGATTTCTTTAAAAATAAGATCTTCAAAGTGGTTACTACTCAGAAACAATTCTCACTGCTTTCTAAGTGTAATGAGCAGGTGATGCCCAGCACAGCCTCAGGCAGCTCCCTGAGATTAGAGCAGTTTTAAGACCAGTTTATCTCTGCATAGCTCACCTCCAGGATGGTGCTGGGATTGCAGTCCTGTGTCATTCTCCACAGATAACATTAGATCTGCCAAAGCAAGGGAAAGCATCAGGCTGCTATCATCGATGTAGCAGTAATGGGGGAGGGAAAGTACATTAGGTCTGTGTCACTTTGCAAGAAGAGTGCCATGTGCCAGGTCCTTCCTCTGTTCTTCATACTGAAACTAAATATCAGGCTCTGAATGCAATCTCTTCTCCTCTACAGTGGAAAGTGTTCTTTAGGAAGGAATCACCCCAATAAACCCCATTTCCATTTCTGGATGCAGACAAAGTGTTCTCCATGTGAATGTGGCTTGTACCAGACCTGCCTTGGATCCCAGTGGAGCAAAACAGCTTTGTGCATTACATGCCAGCAAATGCAAAAAATCTGAGTAAAATCTACAATGGCAGGGCAAGAACAGTTTGGAGGCAGGGAAACACCAATTGAAAGCATCTTCTCCTTTCAGGCAGAAATTAAAACATATCAGTAGCTAAATATTGCTGTGTACGTGGTCTACCATCAGCTCCTAAACCTTCTTAAGAGGCAAAGGACTTTTTAAACCCTTCTCCAGCTTCTGGAGCTCAAACTCAGTGATCATGTCTGGGAGCACTGTGACAGGCTACAGAGGAATCAATGCAAGACAGGGCTGTTTAAAACCAAGATGAGCATTCCCAGCCTGCTTTGGGGGTGAAGTCACAGCTGAGAGGCTGGCTCCTCCATGGATAGCTCAAAACACTTGGATTAGAAACCAGCCTGTCCCTATTATGAGTAATATAATCCCACAGATGCCCACATTACAACAGATAATCCAGTGTCTTCTCAAGTACCTCCCCCCTTGGATACAGGAGTCAAGAGTGGGACCACACACCCAACTGAAGGTAACAGGCATGTCTACAAATAAAACCTCTTAAGAGAGTGCTGCATCACTGGAGGTGGATATTGCACATTGTCAGGCACCAGTTCAGCCACTAATAACCCAAAAATCACCTTACCAAAGAGATCTTCAGTCCTTCCTCCCGGAGACACCACATCAGCAGCAGTCACACCAGGAGAGGGGTAGGGAGGTGGTTTCGTGCTGGTGTTTAGTGGTGGCTCTGCCAGCACTGGTGTGTGTGTGTGATGTGCAGCAGCTGCCACTTCTGAGGGGCTGTCACTGGCCTGACCCGGGGTAGGTGATGTGTCAGAGACACCTACACTGCTGCTGGGCATCTCTGAGCAAGGGGAACCAGCTGGGTGACATGGGACCATGGTGACCAGAGCAGTCCCTGGCTCTGTGTCCCCCTCAGTCAGTTCCAAGGCAGGTGGCTCAGCATTACACCCAGTGTCTTGTCCAGCTGGAGCTGGCTTCACTAATATGTCATCTTCAGTTCCTCTGCTCTTGCTGCCACCATCCTCAAGGTTCTTTTCCAGCTTGGTTTCATCCTGACCATGCTCACTTGGGTCAAGACTGCTTGGGTCAGCACCAGACTGAGCATCTTCCATGAGATTAGGAGGATGTTGGGCCTCTTCATCTGGTCTCACAATGTCAGGTTGGATCATGCCATCTGCAGGCACAGCTGGTGGGCCTGGAGGAGTTGTCAGCATGGACAATAAACTTTTGGTCACCACTGTCCTCCAGCTCTCTTTTTTAGAGGTCTCCTGGACAGGCTCCTGGGGAGCTGCTGTGGTATCACTTGAAGAGCCCACAGTTTCAGAGTCTCCAAATACATAATACTGTCCTTTAAAATGTTGGTATTCATGGCTTCTGGAACCACTCCCTGACAGAAACAACACCTGCACCTCAGTGGCTTGTGCAGCAAAGATCAGAGTGCCTCTGTTGTGGCAGGCAAACGCCACCTTGGTTTCCACGCTTGACGAGACCCCCTGGAAGATGATCTTGTCCTGGTTGTTGCCACAGCCATCGCTCCCCTGGAACCCTTGGACATAGATGACAACGTGCTTCTGGGGGCCTGCCCAGATGGTCCAGTTGCACCAGATGTTGGGTTTGATGTCAACATGCAGCGGGAGGTAAAACATGCCAGACCCATCCCGGAAGATGAGGTGGCAGCTCCTGATGGGAAAGTACTCCGTTACCCAGGGAGGCCCCAGCTCTGGCACATCAGGAACATAGAAAAGAAACATGTAATCAAAGGTTATTGTATCATATATTACATTTTATATTATATTATACATCAGACTTCTAAGAGCACTGCAAATTGCCATGGGAGAGGTGACATTTCAGACCCTCTCCTGCTACAAGATTTCTGTAGTTTCAGCTCCTGGAGCCACATATCCACACTACAGCTGGAGCTGAGCCTCTGTGAGAGGCTGCATGAAGCAGAGCCAATGCCAGCCAGCTCCAAGATGGACCCAGCACTGGCCAGGCCGGTGAGGAGTCCTCCCCTGAGAAGAAAGGAGTGGCAGAGACAAGGTGTGATGAACTGACTGCAGACCCCATTCCCCATCCCCCTGCACCTCCAGAGGCAGGGCAGGAGGCAGAGAAACCAGGAGTGAAGTTGAGCCTGGGAAGAATGGAGGGGTGGGGGGAAGGTGTTTTTAAGGATTTGGGTCAATTTCCCATTATCCTACCCTAACAAGTTAAACTGATTTCCCCAAGTCAAGTCTGTTTTGCCCATGATGGTAGGCAGTCAGTAATCTCTCCCTGTGCTTATCTCACCTTGCAAGCCTTTAATCACATTTTCTCTCCCTGTCCTGCTGAGCAGGGGACTGAGAGCAGCTTTGGAGGGCACCTGGTGTCCAGCCAGGGTCACCCCACTGCAGTTCTCCCCAGAGAGCAGGTTCTGATTGCCAGGTGGAGGCTGCAGGTAAAGGCACAGCTTTGTCCTTGTCCCCACCAAGTAATTTTGACTTCTAAAGATGACCTAAGCCGAGACACAAAGTGCTGGGACACCTACCAGCATGTTCCCCTTGCTGTCCTTCTGCCATCTGGGTCTTCCTGGGTACATCAGAGGGCTCCCAAGGCTTTTGGTCTCTTGGCAGTGTTTCTCCCCATGGAGCTGCAGGCAGATCAGGGTGTGCAGGAGTGGTGCTGAAGGAGGCAGTTGTCCTCTGTCCTGCACCCTCTTGCAGAGTTTCTGTGGCTCTCTGCATTTTAAATCCCCCAAAGTTGGAGGCAGAAGCCGGTTTGTCACTAGCAGCACTGTCCTGGTGCTGCACAGGCACCATGTGCTCCTCTCTGATGTCGGACAGGGAAGCTGGTGTCATCCCAGAGCCACTGCTGACTCTGCCCTCAGGCTGAGTAAGCCTCACACCAGGCTCTGGGACAGTGACAAAGACTGGGAAGGGACTCCTGGCCATCAAGCCCACAGAGGTTGTGGTTTCTCCCCCCTGGCCACCTGCCTCCCCCAGCAGCAACTTTTGCATCCCAGGGCCAAGGCACCTGGAGGACCCATCCGTGCCCAGTTCAGAGGCTACTGATGGGAGGCAAGGTGGTGAAGGGGAGACCATCATCTCCTGTCCTCCTGGGCTAGCTGGCAAGATGTCCCTCTGCCTGAGACCGACAGGATCCCAATCCAGAGCAGCTGGTAGAGAGGCCACCATGGACACAGACTCCACTTGTGGAGGAAGAGGTGCTTCAGGGATTAAATCCAGAGAGCCAGAGTCTGCAGGAACAGATACTGTAGTGGAGGTCACCAGCACAGGGATGGTCTCTGTCCCTAGGACAGGCACAGGTGTGAGAGGATGCTCCAGCCCTGTTGGCAAAGCATGAACAGCCAGCCCTGGTGCTGTGGGAGTGTGCAGCACTCTTCTCCCCCTGACAGCTTCCCTAAAACTTCCCAGTGGGAAAATATCCATGAGCTTTGTATGTTGGAGGCCAGTTGTGCCTAGCTCAGATTTAGGCATGGACAGATGCCCCAAACTGCTTTGGCTTCTCTCGGGTAGCAGATGCAAGTGGTCCCTGGTGCCTACATCATAGGGGCTCCTCAGGCTGGGCATCAGGCCCTGGGTGAGGCCAGCAGCTGGGACACTCAGCTGGGCACAGCTGCCATCCTTCTCCAGGCTGGCTGTGCCCTCCTGGCTTTGTCCTGTGCCAGGGGACAGAGACTCAGAGTGTGCAGCCAAGCCCAAGTGACCCATGCCTGTTGGTTTAATGGTAAACTGCAGGTGGCCCAGACCTTTTGGCCTCAGGGTGGGGTTCAGGACAGGCTGGCTGCTCTCCAGACTCACACCTCTTGGCTGCCAAAAAGGTTCTGCTCCCTGGAAGGCACCAAGCAAAGGAGTTTCCAAAAGTACACTGTGCATAGGACCAAAACTCACAGCACTGTCCTCACTCATGGAGGGATTCTGCCCCCAGGTGTCCTGTGCTGCAGTGGGGATTATTCCCTCAGGTGTTCCTATGTCTTGAGCTTCCTGAACCCCTGCCAGCTCAGACCCCAGCCCACAAGGAGCTGCTGTTTCCAGAGCCTGTATCCTTGCATGTTCACATGGTATAAGGGCTGTAGGACTTCCCACAGCCATGGTGTCCAGAGTGATCCCTCTCCCCTGCATCAGCTCACTGCTTGGCGCTGTGGCAGTACGTGTGGTTGCAAAGCCCAGCACATCTCTAAGGTTTCCAACCCAGCCAGACTGAAGAATACCACCTTGCTTTGGCAGTTTTGAAGCAGGAGTTGCAGAAATCGCATCATCTTTGGAGGAAGATTCCCCTTCCTGGTCTTGGAAGATGTAGTACTTCCCTTTAAATCGTGCATGTCTCTGGTTTGGCAAGTACCTCTTCAGCAGCACAACATGGACAGCCTGAGCAAAGGTGGCAAAAACGTGCATCTCCTTTTTCCAGCAGGCATAAACAACGCTGCTTTCTGCCAGGGAGGAGACGCCTTCAAACAGAATTTTGTCCTCATTTTTGTTGCAAGCCTCCTTAGTGATAAATCCCTGGATATAAATTATGATGTGCTTCCTGGAGCCTGCCCAGATTGTCCAGTTGCACCAAAAGGTTATGGGGAAATCAGCATGGAATGCTGGAGGAGAAAACTCCCCATATTTGTCCTTCAGCACTCTGTGGCAGCTTCTTATAGGCACATAAGCTGTTACCCAAGGATACTCCAGCTCTGGAAGACAAGAAGCAACAACCAAGTTTTCCCCCATTTCCACTTCCAAAGAAATAGTTACAGTCTTTATTTCCAGAAATTATTTTCAAGGTCCCTCTTCTCTCCATTTTGGTACCTCCTGCTCCCATTTGCCAACCAATCTGGAAACCCATCAGTGGGAGAACATGAGAGCAACCTCTTGGAAATCTGGAGGAGCCCTGGCCACCACCACTGCGTGCTCCACGGAGAGCCAGGCTGTGCCCCCACTGCTACTGCCCCAGAGCAGGGCACACTCATGCTTTAAGCCCCACCATGGCCATGCAGGAGCACACAGGTCCCAGGATGGCCACATAGTAGGTGTCACTTGTCCCAAGGAGGCAGTTCCTCCCCTGCTTTTTAGGGATTGAGGCTAAAGGCTCGAGGAATTCCCACACCTGGGCGAGTTACAAAGGCCAAGAGTGCACTGCTACATTTGGGTTTGACCTGTGGGTGATGCTTGTTGTTTATACACCTGCAGAGCTGGGTATAACACAGCTCTCCTGAAGGCATTTTCAATCTCTTTGGTTTAAAGGGCTCAGCCAAGCCAGAAGCCATTAGAGCCCCAACATTAGTTTCTCCCCGTAGCCCTCAAATTGGGAAGAAGCTTCCCTTAAGCAGGGAAAAGCAGTGTTCTCCAAAACCACTTCCTCAAAGCTAGAAGAGTGGCAAGTTCATGACAGGCTTACCCTACAGGAGCACAATTAAAGTTTGGGTTGAACTTTTGCCACTTGTTTTAATTGCTGCACTGCTTTGCTCCTGCCTGCAGGACCTGCTCTGTGGCAGGGGTTTGGCAGCCACAGGACAGTGGCACAGGTTATCTCCCACACCAGCACTGATTTTTCCCTACTCCAGCACTCAGTACTGATCAGCCACATCCACCTCCCTCTCCACACCACCCCAGGGCCAGGTTGTTGCTCCTGATTTTCCACACTGCTTACTGGTGGCTTGAAGTACCCAACAAATTCTGGGTAAAAAAAAGGAGGCTAATCTCAGAACTCACTCTTACCTGGCTTAACCTTCCAATATTCCCGAGAGGATCCTCTTGCCTATAAAAAAAAGTACTGATCAGCCACATCCACCTCCCTCTCCACACCACCCCAGGGCCAGGTTGTTGCTCCTGATTTTCCACACTGCTTACTGGTGGCTTGAAGTACCCAACAAATTCTGGGTAAAAAAAAGGAGGCTAATCTCAGAACTCACTCTTACCTGGCTTAACCTTCCAATATTCCCGAGAGGATCCTCTTGCCTATAAAAAAAAAAAAAAAAAAAAGAAGTCCAATTGCAGGCCCAAATACCAATTCTCAGTGCTTTTAACACTGCTCAGAGAAATGCCAAAACCAGCCCAGTAGGAAGGGAGCACCAAATCCAGCCTGGTGGATTGGGGTTTTGCCTGCACCTGGACCAAGCCCCAAAGTCACATCATTTATTCCACATGATTATAAATCTTCTCCCCTCCCTACATCCAGAAGTACTGCCTGATTTATGCTGTCAGACCACAACCAATACAAAACCACCCCCAAAACACAGCAAGCAAAGCCCAGCTGGGCTTTAATCCCTAGGACCCATGCAGAAGAGAGATGGATTTGTAAGCAGGCAGGACACTGCACCCAAGAAGGGAGTTTCCTACAGGGAACTGAGTCCCCACTTCCCATCACTCACCCCTGGAGCAGCATCAGCAGCATCACAGCAGGGCCTCGGCATCACCCCAGGACCCTGCTCAGCAGGAGCTGGCCCCAGCACCCAAAGCATCAGGAGCAGGGCCAGAATAAATGGGGAGGGCAAAGGCTTCATGGCAGAGGTTTACCAGAGGCACAACATTAAAACAAAACAAAAAGAAAAAAAGAAAGAAAAAAAACCTCCCTCTCTCTCCCCCCAAAATAATCCCCCAGGTAGAGCAAATGTGGGATCACCACCTTTCCTAGACCCTCTCCAAAGCACATCCCTGCAGCAAAGGGGCTAGCCTGGCAGCCCACTCACTCATATAGGGCCCTGCTTCACCAGTGACAGCAATTAGCTAATAGCAATTAGCTAATCAATGAAATGAGGCCGGCTATAGCTTGTTAGGACAGGCTTGCCCTCTCAATTTGCTGCCCAAGTACTGTTTCTGTGCTGGGTGTTGGGGTGAGAAGGCATTTCTCCATTTATCACACATAATGTTATAACCTGGAATTAAAGTGGTGCTGATACCCCAACGTGACACAGCAGCAGAGCCCAAGATGCTTGTTGTCTTATAAAAGAAAAAAATATTCAATTACTGGAGGGGAGAAAATAAAATTCCTAATGTAGAAGTGAGTGTTCTCATCACAACACTTTAACCAGCTTCTGCTGAAGGCTGTGATTCCCCCCAGGGCTGCACCATCCTGAGACAGGACTGAGTGAAACAGGTGAAATTACCTTGAAACACAAGCAGCTCCTCTCCTCATCTACACTTACTGAGGTGTGGAAAGCAAATAGTCCAGGTGATGATGTATAAATTATTAGATGCTTAAAATTCTTTCAGCTGTAATAGTCTAACTTGTCATTAGGAGCCACACAGATTAGGCAATTAGCCTGTTTGACATGCAGCTTTGACAATATTGCTTTTAAAATGTCAGTCATCATTGAGCAAAATAAAATTAAAAATCTTTTTTTTTCTTCCAGCTCATCGCAGCCTGACAGGATGATGGATGTTCAGGGACAAACATCCCTGTGGGTTTTTTGGGGGTCAAATCAAGCAGTGAATCAGACTGTCCAAGTTGCCTGGGTTTTCAGCAGTATTGGAACAAGTAGCTGCATCCCAGCTCCCAGTTTTTAAGCTTTTCCACCCACCCCAGTGCAGTCCCCATGACCAAAGGGCCAGTGAGAGCCTGTGATTCTTGCAGCAGGACAAACTTTTCCTTCCTACAGCCATCTGTCCGTGACTACACATGTTCAAAGTGACCCCAAACCCTCTCCTGCTGTCCAGGTGTGGACAGACCTGCAAAACCCCTTTCCCACTTACCATAGAAACAGAGAATCTGGGAAAAGCACTCTGAGAGCATGGAGTCCCACCATCAACCAAACACTGCCAGGCCCACCACTAAACCATGCCCCTGAGCACCACATCTGCATGACTTAAATCCCTCCACGTAAGGAGTCTTTGTCCTTATGGAAACTTGAACTTGCCAGATGTTAACTGGGAACACCACACAGCTGGCACAAACAGGTTCAGAAGATTCCTAAAACACCTGGAGGATGATTTCATGGTACAGGAACTAAGAGAGCCAGCTGGGAAGATGCCCTCCTTGATTTGTTGCTTGCTCACAGAGAGGGTCTCATGAGTGAAAGGGTCATTGGTGGCTGTCTTGGCCACAGTGATCACAAAACCATTGAGTTTAAAAATCTCTGCTGACAGTGAGGAAAAGTGCCAGCAAAACTTCAACCCTGGACATGACTTCAGGCTGCTCAGGGAAGTAGAGGGTAAGGTCCCCTGGGAAAACATTTTTGCAGGTGCTGGTGTCCATCAGTGCTGGTCACTTTTTATGCAACACCTCCTAAGGGCACAGGAACAGGCAATTCCCAAATGTCAGAAGTCAAGCAGAAAAGATAAAAAGCTGGCTTGGCTGAGCAGGGATCTTCTTCTGGAACTATGGCAAAAAAAGGAAGGTGTATGCCCAGTGGAAGCCAGGTCGGGTGACATGACAGGAATACAGAGATGCTGTTCACCACTGTAGGGAGAAAATTCCTGTGGCCAAAGCTCAGCTGGAGCTGAAGATGCCCAGAACTGTGGGAGACCATAAAACCAGGGATTTTTAAATACATTAATATCAAAAAACAGTGCAGAAATAACATCAGCCTGTTACAGGATGAGGATGGTCACCTCACAAACAGGGCCATAAAGCAAAGATGTTTAATGCTCTTTGTCATCAACACCAGCGACGGGGTAAGGGGGTCCCAGTGACCTGAACGGGGCCCTGAGGACCATTCCAGTGCTCCAGCTGGAGCCCCGTGAGCCTACAGGGCCTGATGGGATTCATCTGAGAATACTAAAAGAGCTGCCTAATGTCATTGTGAGGCCTGTCTCCATGATTTTTGAATTGTTTGGGGAATCTGGAGAGGTCACAGCTGACCAGAAGCTGGCAAACATTAAACATTGTCCCAGTTTTCAAGAAGGGCAAGAAGGATGCCCCTGGAACCTGCAGGCCTGTCAGTCTCACTTCACTGCCTGGCAAACTATTTTGATTTTTGATTATTGAGGGGGAAACTGAAGAACACCTGAAGGACAATTCACTCCTTGGTCACAGCCAGCAGAGCTTCATGACAGGAACGTCCTGCTTATCAAACCTGATTTCATTTTATGACAGGGTAGCCCACCCAGCTATCAAGGGAATGCTTATCCAGTAGCTTTGGCTGACTTTGGTACTCTACAGCATGAAATGAATAGAAACTGAGATGAGAAGCCAACTGCTCCATCTCTCTCCTGTTCATCTGCATTTTGGATTTTAACTTTTCTTCTCTCTCTGTAATGTAGGAGCTATGCCTCACTTTCCTGTGGTCTGGTTGTCTTTTCAGGTGGATAAGGTGGATACCTCTTGGGTAGGGTGACTTTGTCCCCAAAATGTGTCAGGAGTGCTTGGAGGGCTCCTACCCTCCCTGTGTTCCAGCTGAGTCTTCAGTTCAGGGTGGTTGTGGGGGTGGTGCCAGCTGAGGCTACCAAGATGTGTGCCTGGAGCATCCTATCTGTGAGAGGAGGGAGATTGTCTTGGGCAGCCTGGGGAGAAGGAGGCCAAGGACTGATCTGTAACACTACTAACAGAGGGGGACTGGGAATGACGAAGCCAAACTCTTGTTAGTATCAAATGAGATAAAAAAGCACAATAGCCACAAACTGCTGGCATAAGAATAAAGTTAAGTCTAGTGTGCTTCTCTGATCATCATCTCATTTGGCACCTGTCAGGCTGGAAATGGCCAAGGGGGAACCATACAAGGAGTGGCTGAGGTCACTTGGTCTGTTCCTCCTGGAGGAGACTGAGGGGAGACCCCATCGCAGTCTGCAGCTTCCTCACGAGGTAAAAGCAGAGGGGCAGGCACTGATCTCTTCTCTCTGGTGACCAGTGACAGGACCCGAGGGAATGGCCTAGAGTTGTGTCAGGGGAGGTTGAGGTTGGATATCAGGAAAAGGTTCTTCACCCAGAGGGTGGCTGGGCACTGAACAGGCTCCCCAGGGCAGTGGTCACAGCACCAAGCCTGCCAGAGTTCAAAAAATGACTGGACAACATTCACAGGCACGTGGTGGGATTCTTGGGGCTGTTCTGTGCAGGGCCAGAAGATGGACTTTGATGATCCTTGTAAGTCCCTTCCAACTCAGGATATTCTATGGTGACTCCACCCCTTTTTTGGGCCGGACTGGGCAGGCAGTTTTTTACCCAGCGAAGAGTACACCTGTTCATACCATAAGCAGCCAGTTCCTTCAAGAGAATGCTCTGGGAAATGGCATCAAAGGCTTTAATAAAGTTCAGGTAGACAACACCCACGGCCCCATAGACTCCCGTGTGTACAAGTGGTGTAAACTCCATGTGGTTTGCCCTGCTGAACATTGAACAGCGCTGCGCTACCGGGATGTAAACCTGGCAGCAGATAAGGATCCTGGAAGGGAACCCTGCCGCAAAGCAGAGAGATCCCTAAGGCATCTTCTGATTCATGAGGAGAAGAGGAGCATTTGCTTCATTTTAGCTTAAGAGGTGGTAGAGATGGTGAAATAAATCTTAGGGCTAAGTTTATTTTTTATGTGCTGATACATAAGTATTTGAGTGAGGAAACTTTATGTGGTTTGTTTGTTTGGTAGCAAGTCTTTATTTTCAGCCAATCCCCATAAACATATAAGTTACCCATTACAATGTTTGGCCCTTTTGACTAAACCTTCACATTCAGCAGTTGCTGATTTACTTATTTTGGGGTCACCTGGCCCCAGAGCATCTCTCGGAGAGCTGCTGGCCACGTCCACACTGGCCTGAGCCAAGAATGTCTCAGCCTTTCTACCAGCTCCTGCACCCCTGATTTCTCAAGAGGGGATTGATTCTCCCCCAGGATGAGCTGAGGGAAGCAACACGACCTTCAGGAGCTGACACAGCTGCCTTGGGGGCTGCCAGTGTGGACAGTCAACACAATTAAGCTGATTTCATCAAGTGCTCAAATTTCCCCCCCAAGAAGCATGATAGATCAGGAGCTCTGCTTACAACTGTTCTGCTGTCATTTATAAGGCACCACAGAGTGTCTGAGAGCTTAGGATAGGTAAGTTTACCATCTGCCTCCCTCTAGTGATTGCATTGTGAATAAAGAGAAAGCAAAAAATCACACTGGGTAATACCGACTTTTGCTTGCTTTCTTCCTTAGGAAGTCAAAGTAACAGAACACTTGCTTATTCATAGTTCTCTTATGCACCAAAAGCAAGTGGGAAGAGCTAAACTAGGATGAGAAATAAGGATTTTGCCCATCACCTCACTAAATAACTACGGTCCAAAACAAAGATGGGTGACAGCTAAAAGCTGTTTGCAAAACAAACATCTTTTTATCAAAGATGAGAATATTTTTAGGAAAAATGGTAACATCACTGATAAACTTTTTTTTAATAGGTTTCAAAAGCTGTGTTATTCCTTAGAGCTTAGCAATGTGCCCAGGGATACATTGAAATTCCAGGGATACATCCAGGGTGCTCATCTCAACAGCTCCATCCTTCCAAGCGAGCTGGCGAGAGCTCTGCTTGCAGGGGCTGCTCTATTATTTATATGCACATTATGTAGAACGAGATCCCTGTATTCAGTGGCCAGAGATAAGCATCAGTTCAAGTCCCATTTCTTCGTGTCACTCATTAAAGCGCTGTTTCTTTGTGTCACTCCTTAGCCAGATTGATTTTAGGTCTGTTGGGGCCAAAGATGTAATTAGGCTCTCAGATACAATTAAAGGTAAGGGATTTCTTGGGAGCTGACGTTTTCCTTAAGCAGGGAGCTGGCTTTCCTTGATCACCAGTTGCTCTTCACCGATTCAGCTGCTAATCCTCTGGGCTGTGCTCAGGGATGTTTTAAACGAGTGATGCCATCACGCTCCGGTTTGTCATGGTGAGCGTTTCACCCAGTGTTGATGGTGGGCTGCAGTACTACTAATAAAACTGATATATAAACTCTGCATTTTGTGGGATCTTTATAGACTGACAGCACAGACTGTACACCTGCAAGATTTGTAAAAAGACTAGTAGTGGTTTTTCTCTGGGCTTTCAAGGCACCTATTTCCTCTTTATCCCAACCTGGGTGTCCTCAGGCACTATTATTTAATCTCGGTGAGAGAGGTTAGACCCACTGTGGCATCCACAAAAAAGAGCTGCTGGTCCTGACCCACTTCTGACCTCCCACCTCTCCTTGAAGGATGCTCCTGCTCCCCAGAGAAGCAAAACTGGTTGCACCAACACCCGCAGCCAGATCCTTCTGCAGCTGGCAAGGAGGAATGTAGCTGAAAGCCAGTATTGCTCAAACAAAAGAAAATAAAACCCACCAAGGAGTCCAAGTTTAACAGGTTGCAATATGCTGTTTAGCCTATGAGGGCGTCCTTGGATGTTGACAGGAATTCTTTTCCCCATGTGATTATCCCACAGAGCAGAGGGGAGTTCATCAGGTGCATCCTGCTGCCAGAGAGAGCATCTCCTTGACAACTTGCTATGCCACTTTGGCTCATTAGCAAGGCAGGAAAAACATCTCCTGCTTTTTCTTATTCTCCTTGCAGGGTGACTTTTCTTGCTCCTTCAACATAAGGACTCAGAGCAGCCACTGCTGCCGCCAAGAAAAGCTGCTTGTACCCAAAAAAAGAAGATGAAACTCACTGAGGTGGGTTTGGTGAGATGGTTTGCCTGGTGATGAGAGGGACAGAGCAGCTGTCACCCCAGCCAAGGATTTATACCCTCTAGTCTGTCCTGGCAGGGGCAGACATGGCCCTTCTGCCCCAGACCTGAGGGACTGTGGCAGGCGAGAGGGCCGATGGCCATCCCTTCAACACCAGGAGATTCCAAAGCTGGGGCTCGCCTGGCAGGACCCACTCTAGAGGATACAGGAGGGCTGGCATTCAGTCAGGCACGGGCAGGCTCACCCCATTCCTGGAACAGCTGCCACCTTCTGCAGCAGGAGGAAAATTCAGAACAAAAACCCTGCAGCAGGGATGCCCCAGCCAGTGGCCCTCACACCCAGCCGGGCCACTGCTGCTGGTGGGAGGAAACCCAGGCTGCAGGCAGCTTTGTGTCCTGCAAACCACTGCAGAACTGATTTATATTAAAAATAAAGAGCACACAATACCAAAGTGGTTGGGGTTTGTCTATTAATCTCTCAACAGTCAGCTGCAAACCTAACAAATCCTCTGAAACAGCAGCAGGGAGCCACGTCCCAGCTCATTCCTCCCTGCCCCCTTTTACAGCTAAAAATAATCAATAACAGCTGTCCAAAACAGGGAGACCAAAGCAATTTTACAGGCTGCGGGATCACGACTCATATCTTCACTCACACGCTGCCTGGGCACAAAACAAACCGTGGTTTCCCAGCAGCCGCAGTGGAAAATCACCTCTGAACCAGCGGGCAGCTGCTGGAGCTCTTGCATCCCCTCCTTTTGTGGTGATCCTGCAGTGCTGCTCTGCTGGTAAGAAATGAGAATAAGACTGCTGCAGCCAGGGGGAGAGTGGCATTATCCCCCTGCTTTATGCAAGCGAGGGCTGATTGAACCGCTTGGGCGCAATGAGCCCCCGGGAGGCAGCTGGGCTTGTTATTCTGCTGCTAATTGCTGTTTTCGGCTGCCATCGGCCGCACTAGGGACTTGTTCAGGCCGTCCCGGGGCAATAATGCTCATGGTGCTGGAGGAGTTTTCCATCCGAATCCCCATCCAAAGGGGCCACCCTCCTGCCCAGAAGGGTTCATCCTCTCCCGTGCACATCTGCATGCAGCTGTTTTCCCTCGAAAAGCAGCAGCACCGAAGGAGAGCCAGCAGCACTCTAACCCATTCCAACAGTGTGACCATTCCCTCAGTGGCGACCACATTTCAGGAGCTGACAACAAAACGCAGCATTCCCTACCTGGCTCGCTGCTGTCCTTGGCTCCCACCGCCTCGGGGTGGGTTTTGCTGCGGAGGCAAAGACGCAGCCTCGTGTCTCTGTGTTGGCATCACTGTGGGGAAAGCCCCGTGGTGCCTTAGGGACTTTCTCAGCCTGTCAAAAAAATAAAAAAAAAAAGAGTTCTATTGCACCGTTCTGCCCCAAAGCAGCCTGTCCTCGCCTCGGGAAGGCGGTGATGTGGTGCACAGGAAAGGGACGGGCCAGCACCGGCCCCAAAGTTTCAGGATGACTGTACGTCCCTGGATCCAGGTGAAGATGAGAAACGAGGTTTGTCAGTGGGGGGATCTCCGCTCCCTCGCCTCCGCTTTCCTGCAGCAGCGCCCGTGGGTGTGAGGCAGCCACGACGCTTTGCTGTTCCTCTCTGTGCTGGGCCATTATTGCACACAGGGAGGGGGATCCTGGCCTCTCTATAAAAAAGAGAGAGAAACGCCTGGGAGAAAAAAGAAAAAAAATAGACCAAATAGATGCCACAAAAGCTGTGGTCAGACTGATGGGATTTACTCCCTGCCTGCTCAGGAATGGGGTGCCAGGGGATGGCACAGATCCTGTCCTGATGCTTACCTACACCAGGTGCGTTCAAACTTGCCTTATCTGGGCTGATAAACCCCTGTTCCGCTCTCCTTTGGCCTCGCCACAGTCAGCAGCTGCTCCAGGAGCCTGGCAGTGCCATTGCCTTGCAACTCCCTGTATGGGAAGAGCTTCAATTCCAACGTGCTGCTGCTGGCTTCACTGGGCACACACCAAATCTGGGACTGGAAGGTGCTGGAGGAAGGCAGCAGGGATTGCTGGGGTGTGAAAACAAAAACACGAAGAAACTGGTGCTTTCAGGATGATGCTGCAGTCAGGAAGTGGTTTAAGAAACAGTGTAGATGTTCAAATCGAGAACGTGGCACCACTTTTTCCTCTAATGCTGTGAGCTGCACATGGTCCTGGAGCATGGTGATACATTCCTGGTGCAGAACTACCACTTCCTGCTCTTGCTAAAGACTCTCACACAGAGGAGACGTGAAGGCAAATGTTGAAAATACAACAAACAAATCATAAAAATGAGGACAAATCCCAGCTCTGAAAGGTTGCAGGAAATGCTGCTCTGTACGCCCACGCCACGAAGCCACTGGGGGACTACAGCAGCAAAGGCAATGAAAGAGATGGATTCCTCTTCCTGCTCTGTGCAGGGAGCAAATGGCTCCCAAATATTGTGCCTGGCAGCACCTCCTTTGAAATCACCCAGACATGAGCCATGGTGCCTCCAGCTCCAGACAGAAGTCGGGTATTTTGGTGGAAACCCCGTGGGGAATGGGACGCTCAGAAGCAATCTGTTGCACGTACTGAGGTACAACAAAGCCAGTGGCAAAGCCCTGCCTGATTTCAGGGCAGACATGAGCTCAGCCTGAAAGGTCTAAATCCCAGCTGCTCTGTGCGTGCCTGCAGGGAGGATGACTGGGTCCGTGCTGGCAGCTGCCATCACCCTCAGCATCAGCTCTTGGAGAGAAAACTAGACACACATCCAATTCCTCCAGCAAGGTGTTCCAATGACTGTGCCACTAAGGTGAACATCCCCAAAGAACAGACTGAACAAGCTGTCAAAGGGGAATTTCCTCCCCCTTCAGCCTGAACTCTCTTTTACTTCTGTTAATGACCTCAGATGAGGGAATCCAGATGTTAAAAACAGCAGTCAGGCCAAAGAGCTGGCCTGTGTCCGTGTGTGACACTTCCCCTCTGTCCTGGCTGGCTGGGCTGGGAAGGAGCTTGGGAGCAAAAACGCAGCTGAGCGCCAGCTTGTGCTGGCTGAACAACTGCCAGCAGCCACGGCAACTCACCAGCCAGAAAGAAAAATCCCACCTGGAGTAAGCCAGAATGGTTGGTAAAAGAAAAATAGACTGAGGAAACCTTGCAGCCCTTTGTGGCTCTGAAAACTAACATTAAATTTTTAAAAAGTCAGTAAGAGGTGTGCTTGGAAAGGGGGTTTGTAAAATGGTAGCTTGGTCACCGCTTCTTTGGGTCTCTGTCCAAAGCAATTGGGCTGTGAGTGCCACGGGGGAGGCTGCTCCCATCAGCCACGCACGCTGCGTCAGGGAGGATCTCGTGCCAGTGATAATTCTGCAGGACCCAGCTCATCTGGGAACACATTTATAGGGATTTCCAACAAGTAGGTCTGTCTGCAGTGGAACAGGACCTTATATACCCTGGTGAGGCTGGTTGGTGACTCTTAGCCACCAGCACCCATCAAAAACCCTCCTGGCTGGGTATTGTGGGGCTGATTTGTACAAGGCTTTGAGGTGTCCTGCCCTGATTTGGATGGAAATGGCTCACCTGCTGCCACCCCTGCCCTGGCAGCCTGCTGGCCATGGAGCAGAGGGGCTGAGACAGCCAATCTTTAAATGCAGAAGTAATTTGCAGCCAGGCTTATGGCAAATGATCCTAATAAAAAGCAGCTGCCTCATGCCTGTAAATAGGATTGTCTATGCAGCATTTTACCCTAACGGAGTAAAATCAGAAGATAGGAATTTTATACAGCAAAACACTTGCAATCTCAAGTCTAAACTCTACTGACATGCCAGCACCATTGGTTAGAGGGGGAGGGTTCAGGAACAGTCAAATAAACTTCAGCACAGAGCAGTCAGCGTACCTCAAACAGCTTTAAACACCTTCCCTTGCCTCCAGCCACACTGTGAAACCCTCAACCAGAGGCATAGACTTTCTATCACATGAACCTCTCCAGTCCCAACCTTCCCCCACTCTCCCAGGCTGACTTTTCTGCCAGGCTCCTGTTGGCCTCCCCAAGCTCTTGCTGGTGGCTCATCCCCAGCTGGGTTTGTGCTATATGACCACAGAGAAACCCAGCTTCACTTTCCTCACTGGGCAGGCACTGACCCCACTGAAACCTCTCGGTGACACAAAGTGAGTGGAAGCTGGGGTGTCTATGAGACTCTACTGGAGAGTGTCCAAAGGAGGGCTATGAAGATGGTGAAGGGTCTGGAGGGGAAGCCGTGTGAGGAGCAGCTGAGGTCCCTTGGTCTGATCAGCCTGGAGAAGACTGAGGGGGGACCTCAGTGGGGTCTTCAACATCCTCACTGGGGGCAGCACTCTCAAGGCCAGTGACAGTGATACCAAAATTGGCCAGAAAATAAACTTTCCAACACAATTTGAAGCATTAGAAGGCTGGTATTCTTTATCAGCACTGGACACACAGGAGGATATCTCCTTTAATCTGAGGTGTGTGGTGAGACTTTACAACAGGATATTTATTCCATCATAATCATACATATTCATTACAATGTGCCTCCTAGCTAATACATAAACCTCACTTTTCCTAGAACTAATTTGCATGCATTAGTCTCCTACTGGAAGCCCTTTTATGGTCCTGGAGGGTCATCTAAAGGAGCCTCTGGTGGTTGTATTCACTGAATCCTTCAATAATACAGGTGGCCCTTCCTTGAACTTTTTCTTTGGGCATGCACTGTTGCTTCTTGTTACATAACTTGCCAAAATGAGGCCCCTAGGCCTCATTATCTGTTTCTCCACACAGTCTCCACACATTTCCAGCTACATTTATCATCCTGAGTGCATACCTCTACATTCTTTTATCTTTTTTGCTAGTTAGTCTTTAAACTCTACCCAGCAACTTCAGGGGTACTGAAAATTTCTATTCCCTATGTTATTTATCAACAGGACTCGAGGAAATGGTATGAAGCTGAGTTAGGGGAGGTTTAGGTTGATATCAGGAAAATCCAGTGCCTGCTGTGTGTGAAAAAACCCATTTTTTTCCTGTTCTTCTGGCTTACTCCTGTTGAAGACCCTCACTTGCTTCTCCAGGCTACTCTTGATTCTGTAGCTCTCTCTCTCAGGCCTTTCTTCAGTTGTTCCTCTCCAAATCCAAGACTCACACCTCACACAGACTGAAGCTGCTACATGTGGGTCCCTGTGGTCTCCTTCTGCACCTTTTGCAGTTCACTTCTGTCCTTTTGGGATGAGGAAACCCAAACTGTGTTCATACTGAAAATATGGATGGACTATGGATTTATTTTGTGCCAGCCCAGTAAGATATGACACAGCTGGTAAGTGCACTTGGAGTTCTTCTAACTATTTATCCTGCTTCCTCAATACTTTGGTATTTTTCCTCCAAGTGTATGTTTATAAAGATTTTCAAATCTTAACATGAACAAAAATTCCATGGAGTTGAGGCTGGCATCATGCCGAGCTATATAGCATTATAAAAGACAAATTCCAGACCCTGGGATATTCAGAACAGACCAAAATAAAAGGAAGAAACTCAGGAGGAATTTAAAAAGAAGTAGGTGGGAGGGATGTTTAATGTAATGTTAAAGTAGCACCAGTTTATTCAAGCAAATGCCGGGTGATTAAATGAAATGCTGGTTGTTTTCTTCTGCAGTTTGGGCCCCTTTCCTTACACAGATCTCCCTTCTGGGGATAGAAACAATAACATCAGCTCTGGAGCACCGTGTTTATGTGCTCACTCTCACAGAACTACACCCACACAGGTGATCTGGCATCTGCTTAGCCCCCTAGAGATGTGCAAGGTGTAAACATGTATCTAGAAATAAGCTATCCATGGTGCCTTTGAAACCACTGTGCTTCACTTGGAATCACGGACAAGATACAGAAAAAAAACAGTCTCTCAAATATTTCTGTGCACCAGATGCAGGCAGGTGAAGGGCATCATTTACCACTTCAGCTGCTCCCCACGAGACTGGGCTCAGCACCATTCCTGCCCAGACCATTCCTGCCCGGCCAGGTTGCCGGGGGAAGGGCACAACTGCTCGATCCCAGGCGTGATGCAGGTCTGGAATCACGCTGCCCTCTAACACCTTCTCCCAGCCTGGTGAAACTGGGAGAGGTGATGACTTTATCATCTGGGCTTCTCCTGCTTGCTGCAGTGCCCTGGGACACAGCCCTGCACATTCACCAGTTAGGAAGGTATGGAGCAACTCTCCTGGACTGAGCCTCATCTCCTGGATTGAGCCTGCTCTGCAGACAGACACCATCCATAGGATGGATGTCAACGGGATGGAATACAGAGATGGATCTTCTCTAGCAGGCTTCCCACTTAGCAAATGTGGCTTAAGGATTTCCTGAGCAGAGTTGTGCTGTGAGTCTCCCTATCCTCATCTGACCTTGGCTATCTCCTCCAGAGATCAGAGTTCATCCATATCCTGTTTGGATGAGGGACAATGCAGTGTCACTGGATTCAACCACAGCTTTCTCCATGGAGAGGTTAAGCTGCAGCATCTCCCCTTGCTTTTCCAGGCAGGAAGCACAGAGAGTTACCCAGCACAAAATAAACAGGCAAATAATCCCATCCAATGCCCTTGTTCTTTGAAGGCATATGAGGCAAAGGACTGAGTCATAGACATGGGGAATGAAGGACTCTTATAATTATTAAGGGCCATTAAAAATTCCAGTGCAAAACTCATCTGGGTAATTAGGTCAGTATCAATTACCCTGATAGAATGATTCAGGTCTCTCCAGCATTAAACACCAGCTACGTACAACAAACATCCTCAATCAGGGAAAATCCAAAATGGACCAGCTGGCAACAAGCAAAAATAAATCTGGGAAAGGATGTCACACTCTTAACCACCCACACAGACCAGAAGGTCCATGTTCTCTCCTAAAACACACTCAGAGTATGGAAAAAGCACAGGCAGGCATGAAAGGAGCCCCACATGTGCTGGAACTGCCTGGGAAGTGGAATAAGGGACCAGGCACCATCTGAGATTCAGTGCATCGGGTCCATGCCAGCTCCTCCTCCCAAGATACAGGCACATATTTCACTTCAGTTTCCAGCAGGCAGCTGCAACTCCATCACACAGGATGGCTCAGGCAACACAGAGGAGAGCTGGGAAATATAACAAATTATGGCATAAGCAAATGCTATTTCAGTGCAGTGAATCAAAGGATGTCAGTTCCAAACTTAGATTAAATGCCAATATTTTTGAGAAGTATTGAGATGCTTCAATTACAGGTCCAAAGACAGCCCCTCCATAATGCCTCTCCTGTGGCATTCCCTTTCTGGCAGCTCTGAACCCAATTTTCTCACACTTAGTATTCTCTTACTTACAGGTAAAATGGTTTCTTGCATTTCTTGCTCTCATGTGAGGAAGAAAGTACAGGAACTAAAGATCAGAAAGCTGGAGAAGAACGAATGGATAATCAGCATTGAATAAGAACTGAGGACATGTATCACATGAAGATACACTTCATGGAGAAAAAAAACCCTGTTCAATGCACATGTAACCACTGACTACCTATAAACCTTTAATTTTTCCTGTCATACTTTGTTACTAAAAGATCACCAGGGCATCAGGTTTAAGTTGTATCACTAATGGCTGTACCAGCACCACCCTCTGGGGATGGTCCATTCCAAACACATACAAGAGATGCTCCTTGTGCTCACTTGTGTACCCTCCAAATTGCAGGGTGGGGAGGAGGCAGCTGACTGATGATTTTCTCACTCTTGGAGCACTGCATACTGAATGTTCATCCAGCACAGAATTTGTTGTAGAGCTCTTTGCCAATGAAGGTAAGAGAAAGACAAATTCCTGGAAGGTAATTTTGCTGCTTGTCACCAACCATTGTGGTGTAGAAGAGGCTTCTAATGATTAAAGGCTCTCATGAGCTACCAGAAGTGTTTTGTTCTTCCTCTGAGGGGCTGGAGGGCTGATGGAGCCTCGGATAGGCCCAGCACAGCTTTCCTCGAGCACACATTAGAACAACTCAGGTTGTATTTACACAGAGAACAGATGACAGCTCTAGGAACAAGGACAAATTCCCAGACCAGTTCCAACAAGGAACCTCTCTGAAACCTGAAGGGCGCAAACAAAGCTCACCTCTCTTGAAAGTCATCCAATTTCCAGGTATGGCAAAGCACGGCTTATGTTTCAACTTTCTTGATAGGGATACTCATCATCATCTTCTCCTAAGCATCATTACTGCTGATCACCTGGCACTGCATCAAAACCATGTAGGACAGGTCTAAGAAAAACAAAAATTCACTGGCCTCTCTGGCATTTGCTCTCTCATAAGCAAAGTGGTCAACAAGGAACAAGATGATGAAACTTTTAGGTCTCTTGGGCAGCAGCCAAACCTACACCAAAAGCAGAAGTCTGTTTCCTCACATATTAGAAAGACTGAAAGGAAAGGAAAATGAGACAAATTCCTTTGGGTTTGTATCTTTACAAAATTTCTCTCACTTCCTGCTGTGCCTAAATAAGATATCCACCAAAGTGGGGGTTCATTTTTTCCTTCCTCTCAGCCTATTATTTCCTACCCTGGCAGTTACTTACCTGGAAGCTTTTGTAACATCTGTAGTGGGGATTTCCTCCCACCCACTGCTCTCCCCCAATTTGTTTTTCAAAAAGAATTTGTATGTTGGAATATGGGACAATAAGAAATGCAAACTGTTAGGCAGATTTTGGAAAAGAAGAAGAGCACAAGGGGTCTCTAGGGACATAAACATGCTTCAATTTTCGTCAACATTGCTGAAGAATAATTCAAATCTCAGTAACATTTTGCTCTAAAAGCAGGCTCACAGGTGAGCTTTCAGGTCTGATCTGTCAGAGACAGGTGAGAGCCTCCCCACTGGCCCAAGCAGTTCCATAGACTGCACATAAATCACACAACTATTTCCAGATCTATCACAGTCTAATGTCACAGGACACCAGCACAGCAAGAGCACAAAATATTAAGAACCAGAATGATCCTACAGGTAAGAAAACAGAGAAGAATTGACTTGAAGGACATTTTCTGAAGTCACAACTCATATTTATTGTAAGAACGAAAGGTCAGTGTTCTTAAAACTTGTGACTTCCTTTCATCAGGACTTTCAAATACCCATCACACACAGGCATTCTGGCTGATCTGCCAGCACAACGTGGATGTGGTATCCCCCAAAAAAGGCAAAATTCAGACTGTTGTGAGATAATGGACTTTTCTGGAAGAGGAGTATCAGTCATAGGAGTTGTGGGGGAAAAAACATGACACATTTAAGACACATGAGGAAACACAAATGAATCATGTACAACTCAGCCTTTGCAGAACTCAGCCGAAATTTATCCAGAGGGAAGGAGGAAGAGGGGAAAAGGACACAAAAATACAGCCACAACAAATACTAAGCTGCAGTTCTTGGCTTAAAAATCTGACAGGGGGTGTTTGGGCATTATTTCTAACCCCTGTAGAAACTCTCTCCAGATCTGTCCAGACGAGTTTTGTTTAAAGAAATTACAATAGCAGTGCAAGTAGAAAAGCTAACTCCAAAATCAGAAAGTTTACAGCTTGTTTTGCAGCTCAGCATTTTCTCCCAGTTACTCCCCTGGTTTGAAGCTGTTTGAAATCAGGCTCTGATAGAAGTGATTTTGTAAATTTTTTGTAAATTTCTCGGAAAACCTTAAGGTTTACTGGAGAGGCAAGCACAGAGATGAGACAGATACGGAGACAGAGGGAACGAAGACATATGACAAGGCAGGAAAGATGGATTCATTTAGATGGGGAGCTTAGTGGGAAAGACTGGAAATGACACAGGCTGAACACGCAGAGGTAAGTCAAGGAGCCTAGAAATTAGGAGACTGATTGGAATTCTCTACATATAAAATTTGAAATTGTCAAATTTATCTCGATGTATTTCTGACAGGAAATTCAGCGTGCATTCATATGAAGCACATAACTCACGTCTGAAGTCCTTAGGCTTGAAGGCAACTTAAAAAAAAAAAAAGGTAACTGCAATAACATGAAAATACAGAAAACTGAGCAAAATTTGAGGCAGAGAGATTTGTTCCGTAACTTACACCCACGTTAGCAGAGCCTGAAGTGATGACTGACACTCCAAGACCAACTTATGCCCAGTTCACCTGGTTCAGTCAGGTGTTAGACAGGGTACATATGTTTTCACTGACAAATGGAAATGGCCTGTTTATCTTTGGAAAAGGCAGGCGTGCAAAGCCCACAAGGTGCTGCTCAGCCGCCCCTCAGCAGAATCCAGCCAGAACTGTTTAAACACTACTTAGAGCAGGCTGGGCCAATACAAATATGAAGTGTGATTGGCAATCAAGTACCTGATCTGAGCACAGCAACAGAAAAACTGACCTGCTCAGTATTTCATCACTCCTGACATTTTGAAAATTTGCTTCCAGAACTGCAGTTTCCTTTATTTTAATTCTCACTCCCACTCCTGTTCTCACCTTTATCCAGCAGGGAAGGGGGCAACAGCTTTAAAAAGTTAGAGGAAGAGAATGGAGGGAATTTCAAGAGTTTGTGCTCGGGCTGATTGACAGACATTGCTCCATTCAGAACCACCTCCGTGACTGCCGTCTATGAAAGGGATCCATTAAGCAGCTCTCCCTGCCCTATTTGCTTGCTAAGTTGGTTTCACGATTATTCTGAGAGGGAAATAGTTCAGTGCAGACATGAACTCATTTGGATTGGTGCCCTCAAGAAAACGCAACTCCAGTGGAAATCTTAGGCATATGAGGAGCAGTAAGGCAGAAGGGAAAGGAGGCCAAATTTCAGGGGGTGAATGCTGACTGTGAGCTAGATCAGAACAGCAGCGCCAGATAAGAGCTGCATTGCTCACTGCTGCATCACAAAGCCCCACATTCAGCATTACCTGCATGAGGATCCTTGCTGACTTGCACACCCAATGCAAACCTCCCAGTGAATTCTAATCCACCACTTGTAGGTTCCAGCCAAAACCCTTTTTGAAGTTTGGCTTTCTGTGCTCCCAGCATTGAAAAGCAGAAAAGGATTGCCAGGAATTCTCTTATCACCAGCCCTGTCAAGCGCTACATTTCATTCAAGCCTACATAACAAAATAAAACTGGGTAGGGGAGGAAGGGATCCAAGTGTAAAATGCAGTCAGGCCAAGGAACCAACTGGCAGAAAACAGGGACTCCATCCTCTAGAAGATAAACATTATAATTTGTGCATTAATTATAGCTCATTTACCTTCCTTATCCTGTGTTTCCTCCTCCCAACTGGATTTTGAAGCAAAGGCCTGAGCCTTTATACAAACAAGCTAATGGATTCTAATGGCTCACCCTGCTGCAGTGTTATTTAATCACAGCAGCACTTCATTTTCCCTGCTGTATTCAGGGAAGAAAAAAAACCAAAGACTGCACCCACATTCAACTGTCTCATCCAAACACATCTTATTTCAGTTTTCAAATTCCATTATTTCCATTGTAGTCAAATTTTCTCATGCCTTCATCTTAGTAGACTCCTTCCCTTTAATTTAAGAAAAAATACAACAGAAATTTAAGTGTTTAACAGCATTTAAGAAAGATACAGTAAAATACAGCAGATACAGGTTGTTGCACATACTTTTTATAGACTTTTCACCTTCTGTGTCCCAACTGTCCCCAAATCCCATTCCCATGGCACTTTTGGATGCATTCTGTTCCTTTATCTCTGTTATTTATTTCCCTTACTCTTTACTCCACACACTCCCAGTTATTTGCCAAGACAATTCTTCGTCCGTGGGAGTGGACCAGACACAGCCACCAGTTCTCCTCCACGCTCGGAGCAAACAAAACTGGTCTGTCCAATTTCCCCCCCAGCACCACCCGCTTGGCCTTGGCCTCTGCCCTTTCTCCCGTCACTTCACAAGGTGGGGAAATGCTTTCTCACAGCACTTCTCCTTCCCAAGTGCCACTCAGCCTGTTTTTCCTTATTATCAGGTGTGTCCCACGCAAGAGGCCTGGTTTTGATCTCATGGTTACAGAGAAGGGTATAAATTAAATAATTAATGCTGGCACTCCACCAGTCCCACCCATTTCACTTAACATCACATGTGCACTCCACCCTATCTTACTCACACGATTTAATTCTTGGGCTCTATTCCTGCCCCTCTTTTTGCTGCAACCCTCTTGTTTGTGTTTGCTCCTTCCATGGACCTCAGCTGTTTGTTTAGTGCTCACTTGTCTCTGCCTCTCTTTCCCCTCCATGTCTCCACTCACTCCCAGCACCCTCCTTTTCATCTCTCCCTCACTTTTTCTCTCTCCCCCTTCCCTCCCCCTGCCAAGACTCTTAACAATACATCTCTTCTTGCATCTCTCACCATCAGCATAACTTATTTTCTTTCACTTGGCCCAAACTCTTGACAAAAGTCCCTTGAATATTTAAAGAAACAGGGTGCTTAGCATGGAAGAACAGGGTAGGAAGTAACTCATGTAAAACCTGCAGCTCGTTCAGAAAGGTGTCACTTCCCATGAGGAATGACAAAGCACAAGGGTCAAACCTCACAGCACAACACCAGAGCACAGCCTGTCTTTTATCCATGCTGGGGTCAACATGGTCACCTACAGAACAAAGAGGTGAAGGACCAGAACACCTCACCTCTCCCTGAACAGATAAAGTACAATCCAGGTAATCAAAGGAGAAAGAAAGCAGGTGAAAAAGCAAAAAAGAGGTGTTGCTGTCAAGTTGTTTCAATCAAAAATTCAAAGTGCCAGCCATTTAATCCACTCCTTGCCTGCTTTCAGTAACACCAGCAGTGGTATTGTACAGGCAATTATTTCTGTACATACTGTTTGTCCCAAGGCACTTAATGTCTCCCTTGCCTTCGCCAGAGTTGTCCACCTATTACAGCATCTAACAAGTACAGCTACAACTGTGGCATTTTCTTTCATAATCTGCTACACAAGCTTAGAGAAATCTGTCAAATAAAACCCTTTGTTTCTGAACTTCTGAAATGTAGAGTGCAACTGCTCTGCAAGTCAACATGAAGCATTACCAGAAATATTTAAATCACATTTTATTTTTCAAATTCAAAAATAACCATTAGCTTTATTTAACATTACACATCTCAGATTTAAAATATCATGCTCTATTTAAATATCCGAGTGACGACACTATACAAATAAAATGTTACACAAAATATATTTAAGAAAATGTTTTGGTCTTCAATCTGAACAATAAATAGACAGGCACTTCTACATATACAAAGAAAGCAACCACTATTTAGAGTAATTCTTATAAGCAAGATGTGGAAATAGAGAAGATCTGAGTTTCGAGAACGTGTGTAACTCTACATGAGGCTTCATGCAAACTTCAAAGTTTGGTTTGAAATTCGAAACTCTTGGGATCTGCACAATTCTAGATTCACCACCACTTTACAGGAGACCCAAACCATGCTCTCAAAAAGCAATGTGCAATTTCAGTCATTTCCATCAAATCAAGCTACCTGATCACATTTAGTGCCCAAACAGAAAACAAGGATTGACCAGAGGAGCTTTCCACATAAACAACATGAGCACCAAGTCAGCTTCAGTACATAGGCTTGAGGTGGGGGCAGCCCTACCTGCCCAGCCCCCCAAAAAACCTCCTCTTCTTTTTCCTTATACGTTGAGCTCTTAGGAGGCATTTCAAGCAGAATTATGCTTTTTTTTGTAAAAAAAAAAAAAGCTTCATCTAATAAAAGGGTAAATCCTTCAGACGCAGGTACATTTTGCACAAAGGACTGTAAGTAAAGGAAAAAATACTGTTCCAGGGTGCAAAAGGACTGAAAACTAAAAATTTAAAAAAAAAATTCTAAATTTAAAGTCTTGTAAGTGTATCATATCTAAATGTAAAACTACATTCCTCCAATTTGTGTATTTTCAATTTACAGTGGTTTCCACACACAAACACTACTCAAGGGAAAATTAACTTCCACCATCACAATTAATGAAAGATGCACTGTGGTAGGCAATCCCTGTTTCCAGCACAGCTAATCAGTCACTGACAGCTAGTTATATCCTCAAAGTCTTTTTTAAAATTAAGACCAATATTGAAACATAACGACCACCAGGACAGTGGAAAAGTCAGGACCAAGTCTTCAGGCCATCCCTTCAAATTTTAGTATTAACCTCATTTTCAAAAGTACAGGAAAAGGTTTACAGCAAAAATTCGTTATTAAACAGAGCTTCAGGGATTCAAACTTGGAAAGTTTTTTGGACTTAAGACAGTTACGCACATTACTTTAACAATTTAAGTGTGGATCTTGCAAGCGTGTCCAAATCTTAATCATTTCTTGAGGTTTTCTACTATGCACTAACATTAAGTTTGTGTAGGAACAGATGTTATTTCTGTATTTCTCTTCGATATCAAACGTTTTGAAGCCTTTGTGTTTTTCCGGAGCAAGCCCAAGCTTCTGAAGGCACATTCCAGTATAAACATCATCAATAGGGTAGAGGAGTACCTGGTCAGATGCATTATTCAGTCTTAGTGCCAGATCACCAGAGTACAGGAACCCACCGCCTCCTGCGTACGGGGGATACGAACCTTCATAAACACTTTCTGGGATGTAGTACTTCAATTTTTTCTCTCTGTGAGGTCCAGCATCTTTGATCACGTCGCCTATAAATAAGTCTTTGGCTTTTTCCTTTGATAAGCTCTTCAAGTAATCCAGGATCTGATTGGTATTCACAAAAACATCATCATCACCCTTAAAAATAAACTGGACGTTTGCACAGCTGCTGCTGACCCACTTCAGAAACAGCACCTCTTTCAGAGTCAGATTGAAGAAAGTGTCTCTGTAGTTCCAGAGGAGAATGTCTCGGTGGGTGTCACTCTCAAATTTAATCATGTGTGAAAGGTCAGGAAAATTATCCTCTGGTGGGGTCTGTCCAAGTAAGAAGACCCTTCTGACTGTCACATCCCCTGATTTTATTTCCTTGCCCCAGGATTCCCTAATTGCTTGTCTTCTATCAAAATGGGGTATAAGTGACTTAATAGCCAGCAGCAGGAAAGGTTTCTGTTCACACTTGTTTGGCTGATCCATTAGCAATGAGTAATTTCTACATCTCAAATAGAGGAGGAAGTCTTTGAATCTGTCCGGCAAGTTTGCAAAGTCACTAACCTCTGAACGCACCAAGGGGTCAGGGTCACAGGAGCTGAGAGCACTCAGGTTAGAAACTAAGTTCTCTTCCACAGTCATATTGGAAAGCAAGGACAGGATAGGGTTGTACAGCAGCTCAAGCTTCTGTTGCTGTTTGTTCCAATAAGCTTTGTGAGGAGTGTATTTCCTCCAGAACTTGCTACGTGGTATAACAACACGGCCTTTTGCATTCTTGTCTTGACTGCCACTCTTTGAGACTTCCACAATCACATAAATAAAAATGTTTACCATCATCAGAATTCCCAGCAGCTTTAATCTTCTGCGTCCAACACTCATTTCTCATATCTAGAAATAAATTTAAAAAAAAAGATTTTTAGCTTTCTTCACAGCAAATTATTGATCTCATTAAAAATGCAAACTCCTTTCAAATGAAGACTATGCAAGTTGGTAGCCTAAAAACCAAGGTTACCTACACCCACAAAGAACCAAAAGCTAATCTGTCTCTAAAACATACACATATGGTTTGGGGTTTCATCAGCCAGCTGGTAAAAATGTGAAGTTTCCATTTGCGGCTTAGGAAAGTTACACAGCTTTTCATGGTGAGTCTAAATTAGCCAGCAGTTCTTGCTTCTCATTTAAATCCCCTTTAAACACTTGACTGTATAATAATTAGAATCTGAGCCCTCAGCTTGGCAAAGGCAGGCTGAGAAACCATTTTTTTTCTTGCTAGTAAGGTGAGCTGAAGGGTATAGAATAAATTGCTATACGATAAGGTCAGTTATTTTTAAATTAGGTTTCAAGCTTTTATACTTGCACTCTCACACATTCCAATTACATAAAAGGCAGAGCCAAATTTTAAAGCACACAATCAGTTTTTGACAATTTCTCTTGGCTGTTCCTTGGAAGAAGGGCTGACAAAACTTGCCAGCTGGTATTCAGATCTCGGCAGACAGAAGAGAACATGAACCTGGATTTACTTTTTCCCCTCCAACTGGAAAAAGGAATTCAAATGGTAAGTGAAAGTAGAAGTGCAATTATTACTAGGAACGAAAAAAGCCTGAAAAGAAATTTTAAAAGGAGAGGTCTCCCATATATGCAAGATTTGGAACAGTATGTGTACATCTTTGTTGTATCAAAAGTTCTGTGACCCATCTCAGTTTTCAGTGGGGTAGACAATGGATCAATCCCTTTTTCTTCCACAGCTGTCAGAATGCAGGGTGCGCAGTACACGGAGCAACATGGAAACAGTGTGTTCCTCCAGAGCAGTGCTTACCAAACTGTTTACTAGCCCTGGGGTACATCAGTGTACAAGCTCCACAAATAATTCCGAGTTAATCAGAAGGTTACAAAGACTACATTGAAGTCACATACAGAACGCACTGTCGGAGACACTTTCATGTGCCAGGAGTATAAATGATTATGGCAAAATCAGAAAAACCTAATGAAATAAATTTGTACTGCCTGTTGAAAGCCCAGCTGTGAGCACTGCCTCAGGCCCTGAGGTCACAGAGCAACAGCAGACAGAAAGGCACACTGAGAAGTACACCTTGTACTTGCCGCTCTGTTCTTTTTTGCAGCCATCCCCAGACACCTGAGCTAGACTGACCTTTGGTCTCTTTACAGTTTGATCAGTCTTACTTGGTTTTACTCCTCAACACATTAAACACTAAACTATTAAAAATTTAGGAAAAAGTCAGCAAGTAAATAATCAACAATCTTTTTTTCTCTTATTTGACCCACAATCGCTATTAAATCCAAAAGGGGGTGTGGGTTTTTTTTTTCCTGAACTGAAATTTAAAGCCACTCCTAGAAAAAACAGCCTCTCAGAAAAAGCCCTGTTCTTCCTCAAGTACCATCTGCATATTTGTCTTTGTAAATGCTTAGGCCAGATCTACTTTATTTCATATTCTACTCTCAGGCAGGCATGAAGTCTCTGTTCTAATTTTAAAGTCGTTTTCTCCTATGCCTCAAGGACAAAACCACACTTTGTGGTCAGTGCCGCCATTTAAGCTAAACAGCTGAACTGTTAAGAAAGCATTGGTTGGTCACACAGACTTCAAAAAAAACTTGATCTTCCTCTTTCAACTGCCACTAAAACCAGATAAATATACTGTTTTTCTACACTTCTCTTTCACTAGACACACATACACTGGAGAAGGAGCAGTCCCCTGTTTTGTGCTGTTCCACAGAGCTCAGCATGCACATCAGGCCATATCTGCCCTGTCCTTCTCACTAAGCAACAAATGATGTGGTATCTGACTTATGATCCTGGGACTCCAGAGGCGACAGGGGGACTGCTCCCTCCTAGGAACAGCCAACAAGCACGGGATTGTCAAGAGCTCAGCCAAAGCTTGATTTTTCGGGATATGCAGCACCACACAGCTCATCTGTCACAGCCCCCAGCTTACGAAGCTGTGAGTATTCAACACCTCTAATTCACCTGGATACTTGACCTGAGACTCTTCTGACACAATGAGACATCATTTGCAAAGACTTTGTTTCAAACACTCAACAAAATCCCTCAATCCACCATGACTGCAATCCCCTGCAGCAAATGAGACAGGGATCCTGAGCAGAAAAATCCCCATTTACTGTTAGACTTGGTAGGACTTTTCAGCAGAGAAGGTTCAAGTCTGGCGAGATGACAGTGGCTCCATCACACACAGCACAGTAAATGGTATCACCATCACAAGTAAGCACTCCCAGCCTCAACCTGTTCCAGGCTGTGGATCCACAGGCAGCTGAACCAATCTAATCACCATTTGTGCAGGCTCAAGGTAGAACACCCAAATCTTCCACCTCCTCCAAGTCTGACAGAAGCCATGGCCTTTCACTGCAAATACTTTTCTGAGGGCAGGAGTTAGACTGTATTTTCTAAGTGGGCTGAGTACCACGTCTGCATTATGTGACTGCCAAACCCAAGCATTACGAGTCCATTTACCTACTGGGGCTGACAAAAGATAAGATAATCCCTGTTATCTGCAGGTATCACACCTACCACCCTACTGGTTCAGGACTGAACTCTCAGGAATCTGGCACAGCCAAGCTGTAGTTCAGACACTCAACAGACCTCTCTCTCTTTGCAGAGGCTGTAACTGGTGCTAAGGCAGCCTTGGATATTCCCACATAACTTCAGTGTAGGGCCTGACATCCCTTGCAGCAGCTGTACATGCAGCACCACTTCCGACAGCGCCAGCAACAGCACGCGCAGTAGTGACACTACGCTTTGCAAATCACTGTTGTAGTTACTTAACACACCACAAGCCATATGGAGTCCTTCTAACCTCCTGTGACATGCATCAGTTGTCTTAATGGCTCAGCTCTGCTCAGTGAGTCAAGAGATTTCGGGATTGAGCAACGGCACAGTTTTGGAACGAGATGATGTTGAGAGCCCCAGGCTGTTGTAACGAGTCTGTGCTATTTCCAGCTTTAAAGAACTTGAACGCTGTTTATTTTCTGACTACGCACAGTCAAATCTCTTTTTCCCCCCCTCAGAATTTTACATAAATCCACTTCTATACAACAGTGATTAAGAAAACCTTAAGAACAGGAAAATGTTGAACAGATACTCGTGTTGCCCTTCTGCAGAAGCCTTTCTCACACAGTGGTTACCCGTGGAAACAGTCAATGTTTTTTTTCTGTGTTCTCCACGCAAGACAGCCTGAAACAATGTTCCAGTTGCAGGAAAGTAACCAAGATAACACTCCACTCAAAGCATCAAAAAGTGCGCTGAAATTCAGAGCATGTTTATTTTAAGATTAATTGTTTGCATGTACCCGCTTTGAGACATCTTTCAGCATATTACTCAGCTTTGTGAGAAATTCTAATCTTCCAGTATTTTAATACCAAAGGACATCAGTGAAACTCAGGCGTGGAATTTCAAGATCCGAGTAAATATAGCAAGACTCGGGAAGGATGTGCATATATTTTCCTAAAACATAGCCCAAGGCATAAAGAACTGTAAAGAGTTTGAATAGATGCCAAAGTAACCTCACATTCTGTCTCCCACTAGTTACCTTCAGCACATTTTTGCTCAAAAAAAATCAAACCCAAAAGCAATACCAAAAACCTCACCAACCCCACTAAGAAATGCCCCACATCCAACAGAATCAATGGTAGAGAGGCATTTCTCCAGTAATGCTCCCCTGGTTTCCTATAATAAGGTTAGAGGGCCAGACTTGCATCTGAGCAATGTTTACTTATGTAATTGAACCTAATCTCACTCTGTCCAACCATTTTTTGAATCTCTCTATATTTTCAACTACTATAAATTATACTGGTTCCTCAATTTTTTCCCACACCGAGAACTTGGAATGACTTGCTATTCTATTACCACACAAGAGAGGAACCCTTGGAAAACACAAATTAATAATAAAAAATATTTGACATTATTTTCTCTATATACATTTGCCATACAAGCTATATGATGAACTTTCATCTGTCAGCCCTTTCCCTTCTATTTGGTCATTCTTAATACGACAGTAATAACAACAAAAAGAAATGATTCAGTACTTTAAAAAGTTAGTGGAGGATTTTTTCAGAGTTATATATCAGTGGGGCTTGGTATGAGGTGCAAGCCTCACAGTACACTCAGTTTTGCACAAAGACCATGAAGTCATCATGCAACCCACACAAGGGATGGCTCTGGAGTGCAAGAGCAAAGCAAGACTCCACTTGCAGGCTCTCTGACCTCATCCAAGTCACAACCACAAGCAAGCAGAGGAAACAAGTTCCAGCAGGGCTCTTCTCCATCATCACAAGTGACCACATTCCTGCGCCGGGTCGAGTAAACCTTCATTAGGTGAGAACACCATCCTACAAACCTGCCAGCAGACAAGCAGATCATCGCTGAAGCCAGCTCCTGTGGGTGCAGTGCAGACAGCCCCTGCAGCTACCTGGGGGATCTATGCGCACTACATTTAAATTTCCCAGACTGCTACCACCTGCACGGCAGCAGGTTTTTGTTATGCAGAGTCTTGCTTCTGGAAGCAATCAGACAACTCACAGCATTGTCTCAAGGCATTGCTCACAGCAGTCGTATTCCATGAAACTCCAGGAGTTAACTTGTCAAAAGCTGCTACAAATCGGTGGGGAAATCCCTACTGCATTCAAGTTTGTAAAAGCTTCATAAGAACCCAAAATTCCCTCTCTAATAGCTACTTGATTGCTGCCCCACACTACTGATGTCAGCTTTCAACTATGCTATTAAAGACCAAACAGTTCTTTCACTTACTGCTGAATGCTAAGTTCTGAGGAGCAGAATTCCAGGATCTTCACAATACTGTGTTTTCTGCCACCATTTGGACTAATTTCAGGTTTTCCCCTCCCTCTAGCTCTTTGAGTAGAAAAGAGAAGCTACCAGGATGTTGCCTTTTAAGGTGCACTATTTAAAATAACATCTAGGAAACAGAAGTTTTGTTGACTTTATATTGGTGCTTAGAAATACTGCAGCAACCCACAGAATCTGCATCGAGTTATCTTCGCATTAAGTTATCTTCATGAAGTCATTCAACAGTAAAAACTTACTTTTAACTTATTTAAAACCACCCTCTGTGAAATTCCTGCTTGACAGAACACTTAGACAGAAGAGATACCATCGGCTCACCACTGTCTCAAACTGAATACTTCCAACCCCAAGCCAAACTGCTGAAATCCCCAAACCTTTAACCTATTTTTTCACCCATTTTTAAATAAGTCAGCTACCAGCCAATCATCAGATCATCCCAACCCTGTCTGTATTTTAAGTTATTTGCAGGTGTCCCTCACAAAAGCTCTGGGTTTGACTGAGAACATATCTAAATACAGTGCACCTACTGAATCCACTGCAAGTTAGACCTAAATATTTTCTTCTGACCTGTTAAAATTAAAACCTTGGATTGGCTGAAAGAATGTTCCGTTTCATATTTGAATTGTTTTAAGTGTTTCTATAGAAGATCCAGGCATATACAAGAAATGCCCTATGACCATTATGAAAAATATTCTGTAAACTCAGTCCCAGGTTTAATGGATATTCCAATTTTTCTGCTGGTATAGACTACTTGAGTTTGGTCACGGTTTTCCACGGGGATGAACAAGCAGTGGAGCTGCACATGTACACCACACCTGTGTAAGTCAATTTAAACAGTAGCAGTGTATCAATAAATTAGTGCATCATGCTAATATTACCATTCTATACTGGCACGCCTGCAGCCAAACTAGACATCCATGAAGGTGTTCCTACCTGCTCATGAAAAAAAAACCCAAACCCAAAAGAAACAAAAAACTTGTGATGAAAAAAGTTTCACTTCTTTGTTTAACAGTTGTAGGAACCCAGAGTGCTGAGAATATTTCTCTGCCTGCTTTTAAGGGTTTTTACCCCCCCTGAACAACACTGCTTTAACCTCCAACCTTGGAAAAAATTACCAGCGATCAGACAGGAACTAGAAAATACAGTGGTGTGAATTAGGTGATAGACTGCTATGTAAGATTGTCACATGGTAAAAAATTTAGAGGTTTTGGGCTTCTCTTTGTAGCAAATAGATAAGAGTAAAAAAATACCAAAATGGAGGATTGTTGTTGCTCTCCAAACCTTCTTCTCCTTCTTCTACTACTCCATGTTCTGCAGTAAAAGTACTTTGGAATGATTGGATAGAGAATTCCACAGTTCCTGCCCGTGTTTCTGAATAATTGGTAGGAAAGTGAAAATAATATACATTTTTAGTAACTATTGGTTAAATTATCTTTAAAAGGCCGTGTAAATCTTGATAATTGGACTTCTCTCCTGCTTTCTGTGCTCTATGCTGTACCTGGGTCACGCTAGTGGCTCTGTTCCTCTGATAAGACTTAATAAACAACTATCTGGCAGCATTGAAACTCCAGGAAAAGTCTCAGTTTATCTTTGAAACTCCTTGCAAGGACTCTTAAAAAATTCTCTCCCATCAGGAAGGATTTGATTTATGGCACAGTTCAGTGTCAACAGTAAAAATGGTTTGGGTTGTTGGTTTGGGGTTTTCTCCAGTAATTGAGATTTCACACTGACAACCGAGGGTAAGATCTCAACTTGCTATTAAAATGAATACTGAAGTTTAATATGCCAGTATTTGAAGGCCTGTGGTAGTAGATGTGACCTGTTTTTCCCAGTTGGTTAATAGAAAAAAATTTCCATGTCATTCTAAGGTCAGTTCAAGCTTTAGAATGACGACGTTGTAAATTTGTTAGGAATAACCCGGAGCTGCCAGCTTCTGACTTAAGAACTTCAGTTTTCACTTGACAGGCTTCAGCTTGAACGAACAGTAAATTATAAAGAATCAAGAGAAGCGGTTTAACCGAGTGTCAGCAGAGAAATATTTCTTGGAACAAAATTAATTGTCATTCATCACATCAATTAGAAGTTGGGGAGCACAGCTCCATAGCAGTTTAAAACAGTTTCAGTCATAGCTGACTCACTCCTGTAGTTTATTCCTTCCCCTGCATAAACTGCACAGTCCCATCTACCTTGGTACTGATTTGATTGTGGTGAATCAGTCCAGGGAGCTGGAGATTGATAAAGAGCCTACAGTAAAGCAGCAATTAGCTTTCAGCCAGCTCACATCACTCGACGATGTGCTGCACAAACACCAGGAATGGTGCAGGAGAAGGGGGAAGGCTCACACAGCCCAGGCCACAGCAGAGCCCATCTGTCACCAGCCTAAGCTTTCATGTACCAGCACACTGCTGCTGCTGCACAGCACTGCTGGGCTGCTTCCCACCTTCATCCAGAGCTCCTCAGGCAGGGCCAGACACAACCAGCACTGCTCCACCAGAGGCACAAAGAGTCTTGGCAACCTTATCCACTACAAGGCACACCCTGGGGCCCGAATTTCTCTGACACTTCCTGTACCCAAGTCAGCGCAACACCCACCCCTGTCTGCTGTGGGGCTCGTTTCAGCTGCACTTTATCTGCCCATAGTTACTAGAAAGCCAAGGAAGTGGGTAAGGAACCACCTTCCTCCCAGACACCTCGTGCTTGGATCAGTGCTAGTTCTGGTAAGAAAGAATGAAGAATGGATATGACACATTGCAAACCTCACCGATGCTTTCGGTGGGCATTTAAAGAGAGAAAGTCTGCAGGACAGACACTCTCTTGCTTCTTACTTTCATGCTGTATTTGAAATAAAACTCATGATTCAGAAAACCTACGCAAAATGCAGACAACCATAACTTCCGCAGACAAGACAACTCATCTGCTCCAGGTATCTCTTCCAGTTTTATCTTAAAACCAGTAATTAATGCTGCCTTAACCATATTCCAACCACCTCTATGGCTGCACTGAGAACACTCATTATTTAGTCAACTAACAAAGCCATCCTTTAAGCACCATACCTCAGGTCATCAAAATTTTACCTCTGCTTTGTCTTCTTGCCCATGTTAGACACAAAACACAACCTAAAAACTATGTTTCAAAAGCAAGAACAATGTAACATAGTATGGCTGATGAAGCCACTACCTACCCCTGGTGACCACTGTACTTTTGGGTTAAAAATAAACACTGGTTTACAATCTGACTTCCCCAAGCTGCTGCCTTTGTGTGATGGGATACACAACTGGGATGGTAAACTTCCCAGCCATCTCGAGCAGTATTTCCCTGCCAGTGCTATGTGGTTATTCAGAAGTCAATTCAAACCAAATTCATACTGTGAATATTCATGCCAGAATTCTGGGATCTGCCTCTGAACTTACACTACTGAGCTAAACACGTGTTGAAGAATGCAAAACCTACATTTTAAAATGCAAATACATGAAAAATACTTTTGCCTTCAACTGGTTTTGGTTTCAGGTGTAATTAACATTTACAGGAAAAGTTCTTCATCTTTCTGAATAATTCATTTAAAGCAGAGAAGTTCATTGTTCTTCACAGCTATAAAAGCTAAGATACAGATCTAGTTCTAGCCTACCAAGTTTATGGAAAAGGGAACAATTTCTCCAGCAGCTTTAGGCAGCTAAAGATGCATATAAGTACCAGGAGGATTTTGTAAAGGATCTTTAAGCCGGTTAGGCAGCTAACTCCCATTTTTGTTAACAGCAGATATGCATCTAACCCGATTAGAGACTTCTAAATCCGAGTAGCACCTTCTGTACCTGCTACATGCACACCAAAGTGAGCATCCACAAAGCTTCAGAGTGGTTTCAGTCATCAACTTAAGGGTGTTTTGCATGGGTTTAATTGTTTTTATTCAAAAACAAATCAACAATAAGTTTGCAACAACAATTTCCATCCCAAAGACAGCTTTCCATTAGCATTTTCTAACTTTCAAATACCAGATTAAAAAAATATAATTGCTCAAGTAAAATAAACGAGCACTAAATTCAGGGTATTGTCAGGCATTCGGCAGCAGCTCTCCTTAAACTCAGTTAAAAGAATTCCACCTTTCCCAGGCCACAAATTCCCATATTTGCACGGCTCACTGTGTTACATTATGTATAAGCCTGAAGACAAGCAAACAGAAGAGGTTATTTCTCAACCCACTTAGTTCCTCAATTCAGTTCACGACCCAGCTGCACAAACAGCTGCACCAGCACAAGGCTGGGAGCACCGACACTGCTTCTTGCCGGGATACAGCAGGATGCTCCCGGCAGGAAACTCGGGCAGGAGGCTGCGCATCCCACAGCACGCGCACCTCGGTGGGGCACACAAACCTTCAGCACCACCGTGCTTCTCCTGTAAGTCCCATACAAATACTCAGGTCCTCTGCCGGCTCATAAACCACCGAGAGCCTCTGAGAATTACCCTTTTACAGGAAAATTAGTCATTCCCACCCACAAGTCAAGATTTCTTGCTCATTTGACCTAGATAGCTGGCTTACAATTGAAGTGATTTGGCCAATTCACTCTCAAGACTAACTCTTCTGAGCGTGCTTAAGATGAAGCAGCTGCTAAATTTCAGAAGTTATTTACAAAGACGAACAAAACCATCTCCAAATTAAATGCTTTTCAACTCTTAGTGTTGTATTTCTCCCAAACAACAAAGCTTTCTTAACCAACTGCTGATGGAAACTGCTTCATCAATTCTCCCTTTAAAAATCTCAGCACCACACCCCTCACACAGTGGGATTCTTTTCCTTGCTTAAATGCCAATTGCCTCTCACGAGGCACCAATTCAATCATTTCTGCACAGTTCATCACAAGACAGTTTAATGAACCAGTCTTTTCACTGCGTTTTACACGATCTGGAGACTCCGGAAGGTTTATACTTAGTCACATTTGAAATCCTAAAAGGCCCAAGGAAATCTGCGAGAAAGATACAGGCAAAGGGCAGGATCTAGTCCAAGGTACCTGTCAGTGCTTCCTCTGGTAACAGCAAAATGTGACTGGACAGGTCTGACATTTATTCCCCAACTTCTTTTGGTAACTTTGTCACTCCGTACTAAAACGACAGGAAGAGCCTGCATTTCATTATATCACCACCATCATCTTTTCTTTCTTTTTTTGCTGTTTTTTAAGCACTTAAAGGGTGCTTCCTTACATAAAGGGATATGACCGTGAACTGATAAAAACATCTAAGTATATCTCTGTGAGGTCAGAACGTGGCTTAACAGGGATAACACATTAGGAATTTTTGTGAACTGCACTCACAGACACAAATTCTGCTCTAAACCACATGAAGCACTGTCCTATGCAGGGCCAAGAGTTGGACTCCAATGATCCCTGATCCAACTAGGATTCCATGACAAAGCACTCATATGAACACAGCCTATGACACACCAGAAACATCAAACACTAATCCCATGATTGCACATGCACCCAACCACCAAACCTTCTTCCTAAATTAACTGTTAACATTTTGGTTAAAAATGTACTAGGGACTAAAATTGCATATACCTGAAAAAAAAAATTAAAGTTTAAATTTAAAAAGTAAATGGATGCTTACTTGTTTCAAAATTACTTATGCATTTTTACCATAGAGTAATAGAAAATGTATTTAAGAGACAACAGGAAAAAAAATCCCAAACCAACAACCTGTGAAAGGGACAAAGACAGTTTCAAGGTTTTGGAAGGCAATCAATCCTTATGGCCTTCAAGAAACATTAACATGAGACCCAGTAATGTTAAAATGCTCATTATTTTAATGAAACACATACTTTTTCTATATTCTGTACTTTTTACAGAAAACTTGTTGCCACAATAAGTTCACTCTCACCAGTATCTTCCCGCCATCCTGCCTCTGGCCTATTCTTGGCAAGTTTGAGAATCATACACTTGAAGCTTTACCTACAAGAAACCTATCAGCCTCCACTAGGCAGACTGCAAATTCTTCAAAAAGAAGGAATTAACAGGTTTTTTACAGCAGGACACGTAGCCAAATCCAGTAAAAGACAAAGATCTGGAATGTCAGCCCTCAGCGTGTTTCTGACAGAGCTGCTTTAGTCACTTGGCAGCAAAAGGCACAGGTCTGACAGCACACAGGAAAAGTCCATCAAGTAACCAACTCTGAGAAGTTTCACAACCCACCTGAGGTAAAGATTTTGCAAGATAATCTGACACATTTGTCAAAAATTCAGTGATCAGTCGAGAAAGAACAAGTTACCAAAGAGGTTGGCTGAGGATTTTAATTGATGCTGCTCAATTTTTTCCTGTCCTCTGGTTAATTTGGAGCAATATGACCACAGAGGTTTTGGTCAAGTGCACAGATCAGTGACAACCCAGCCCTGCTTCCTGACTGCTGTGATAATGACAATACTGGCTGTGGTAGGAGACACACGATCAAATCCTACGCTTCAAACATGATCAGCCCTGACACAGCCTTCTGTCACTACCATTTTTTCCTCCTTCGAGGGGATTTACAGAGCCAACAGGAAAAATCACTGTCAGAGCTGGATCCACTGCAAAAATAGCTGCACCAGGTGGCAGCAAAATGACAATTCCTCAGGGTCTCAGCACTGACAAGTCACCATGGAGCAGCACTCCTCCAAAAGACTTGGTTCTCCAAGGAATCTTTGCCAGGGTAGGCAAGAAGATGAAGACTCAAATCCTGCTTTTTTTTCCCCTCTGTATACACTGTGATTTATTCATACAGACAATTGCCCAGATTTGCCAGCACAGAACACAACACCGCTTTATCCATTCCCATTTCTCATCAAACACTGCTTTTTCTCTGAGCAAACCCTGTTCTCCACTGATCTCCTCAGCAGCATCTTCATTACCCAGAAGTATTTAAAAATTTCAGGAGCAGCTTCCAGGCAATAATAACAAATTTTTGACTACCAGTGACACTGTGTTCATTAGGAACAATCTCTGGGGAGATTAGTGAGTTTTACCTATTATGAAACAAGGCATCAGACAGCCAGCTAGCACTCCCAGCATGACCTTCAAAACAAGTCCCTTCAGCAGTGCTACCTTGCTGCATTTTCCTCATCTTGGGGAAAAGAAACGAGCATAATTCCAAACCAAACCACCTTACAGGTGACAGAATTACTTTAAATAAATTCTATTTTTGATCACTTTATGATCTGTAGCTTCCTTACAGCCATACCTCTCAGTACTGCAGAACATCTCCTGTAGGAAGTCACACGTTCAAAGCAAGCAGCAAAACCAGAGTTTCCTTTAAGCCAAAATATTTTGATTCTAACTGACAGTATTACATTTTTAGGTACAAGACAAGCATTCTGTATTTTAATCCATCTCCACGGCAATATTGTTTTTTTAAAGACATCTGTCTTCTCCAGTTGTTTACGACCCCGGGAAGGAAAGAAAAAAAAAAAACCCAAAAACCCCGCAAGAAACCGAACCATTACAAATTACATCTGCCGAATGAGAAAAGCTGATTCTCCCGTTTCGTTTCCTCCACGCATTTCGTAACAATTCAGCGCTCATTCAACTCCTCCGGTGGTTTATCAGGCATCAGACCGGGTCACCGAGCGGCAAGGCAGCCTCTGCCAGCAGCCTGGGCTCTCCACCCGAACCAAACCCGAGCGGGGCACTCACCGGAGTGCCATCTGCCGCCCCCGCCCCACCCTCCGCACACGCCCGCGGTGACAGCAGCCGATCCAGACACCCGAGAGGAACTGCAAGAAAAACACGAAACCGCTTTCAGCAGCTTGGAAAGAGAACTGGATTCCGGGCTGTCTCTCTTTAAGACGGTGACCAATAATTTACCAGAAATTTCCTCAAAGGACAACGCTATAATCATGTTTCCTCAATAACTTGCAGATGACATGTCTAGCATGAAATTTTATGCACGCATCTTTCCACGGCCAGACTAAACTCTTCTGTGCCCAAACCAAGTCTTTCTGTCCAAAATATAAAAAAAAAAAAAAAAGGGGGGGGGGGAGGAAGGGAAAAAAACCCACCAAACAACAACCGAACCGCGCAAGCTCTTAATTTGCATAGTTAAAACTAACCATGAGTATTTAATAATCAACCCCAACAGCACTGAGCATTTTGGGAAGTCGGATTAAAGGGTTACTCAAGTAACTTTCACCACAAATTTTTGCAGAATGACTAATGAGTCGCGAGCTGCAGTTCAGCCACAATCCCTGCGAGTAACCTGAAGTCCCCTCCTGATGGGGTACAGGATGTGTCAGGAAGTTTGAAGGGCTAAAAACCATCATCCCGCGAAGGAGCACGCATATTCAGGCGAACTCCAGCAAAAACACCATTTCCCCCCTTTCAGGTCCACCAAAGTCCATACTTTAGTGCCATTACCTCAGCACTACACTGTCCAGAATCCCAACGCGGATGTCAATAATCAACCCGCTGGGTCGCAGTGGGGTAATGAGGCGAACCCAGGAGCGGTGCGAGCGTCCCCGCTCCGCCGCCACCCTCTGTCCCTCCCCTTCAGCCAAGGAGCGGCGTGCAGCAGCTCCCGGCACTGCAGCAGCCCCACGGCTCGGGCTTTCTCTGGAAAAACCTCACGGCTTCGGCACCAACGCCGCCCACCCACGGTTAAATAAATAAATAAATGGTTTAAAAAACGACGACAAACATACGGTGGGGCTGAGCTGGCCTAAGTTTCATCCATGCCCAGCAGACCGTGCCTCTCCCCGCCTTGCTCTCGCCGCTCTGGCTGCAACATGTGCCGGCTGCCCGTGCTCCCGAGCGCCGGGGCAGGGACTCGGCGCCCGCGTGCTTTAACCCCACCCTGCCGCCTCCTCACCTCCCAT
>NW_008236640.1:939785-943692 GCF_000691975.1 Corvus brachyrhynchos | reverse complement strand
CCGGTACCGCGGGACCGCCTCCGAGCCTAGGCTGTAAAACTGGAAGGTGTTTACCTCAGAAAACGTGTTTTTATTATTTTATTATGGTGCCGCCCCACCCCACCTTCCCCCGCCGGCGGAGCGGGCAGACACCGCTGCGTTGCCGCTGTTCGCCTTCCAGCCGCGCCAGGTGCTGCTCCCTCCCTGTGGAAACGGCCCCACACCAGGCACCCTCCTGCTGGGGGTGGCCCCGGGTGGCGCCTGGCTCCTGTGCCAGCTCTGGTGCGCTGGCAGCGGGCGGTGTGTCCGTCTGTGGGCGCCGCGGGTCGCCGGCCATTTCCTTAGGACAGTTTTCCTGTGGTTTTCTTTCCACACGGCATCAAGCGAAAGAGGAAAACCCCTCAGCCCCGCCGAGAAATGCCGTGCCACATCACTTTTTAATGTTTCTTCTTTTTAAGCCAGGTGATTGCACCTGGCTCAGCTTTTCGTGGAAGTCTTCAAAGCTTTTGTTACTGAGTCCAGGAGGGAGAAGCAAAGGGGTCGCTTAAGCTGTCAAGGCTTCCCTTAGTAAAGAAGTTTGTGAGACTTTCCGATTTTGGAAATTTGCCTTCAAGTGCTGGTACTAAATCATGCATGACTCATTCATTAGTAACCTCGTTGTTGTTGTTTGCTTACTTGGTAGGTTGATGAGCCTACGAATCCTAGCCAGACGTCCCTGTTGAAACAAACCAAAGGAAACTCTCAGGAACCCAGGATGCTGACTGGAATAAAACATTGATAGGTGTGCTGCTGCAGCAAAGAGAGCACATCTTGTCGTGGGCAGATCAATAGCAACCAGCAGACAGATTTACAGTTCCCATGGACTGTGAACCTCTCAGCTTTTCGTCCTGCACAGAATGAAAACGAACACGTGCCATTTGTTTCTATTTTTAGCACCTGCATTCTCAATCCAGTATAAGGAGAGGCCCGACCAAAGGAATTGTCTCAATGTCACCTGGCACAATCACTTAAAAATTGTTTTCATTGCAAAGGGAGGGGTAAGTATGTCCCTGTGATCCATGAAAATACACGTTATTCACTACCACTTTACAGCACTCATTTTCACCAAGATTCAATAGCTGATGTGCACAGCCATAAATATAACTGTTTTGGGAAACAGCATCAGTACCCACAGCACATCCCCAGCTCCCCATACTCTGTGTGTTCAATATTGGATGCCAATAGGAAACGTGCTGTGTCTCTTGGAGCTGCTCTACAATCTTAGCTCAGGAGTCTGGAAGAAACGTCCCCATTCACAGTGCATTGGGAGAGACGTTGCATATTTCATCCCTCTTCAAATATTTATATATGTACTTCACGTTTGAGTAAAGCTGTCCTTTTCATCAGAGCGGGAAGATTACAGCAAAGGCAGGAATTACCCTAAATCGGCAAACATCATTGTCCATTAAGTAACACAAGGGTTTGAAAGGAGATTTGAGTGTCTGGCAGCCAGGAGCTCGGCTCCGCCGCACAGGAGATTTCATAATGATATGTTTTGAGATCAACTGGAAAAAAAAAAAACAACAAACAAAAACCAAAAATCAACTAGAACAGTGTATCTCGTAACACTGGGTGCTGAGGAGCCTGGAAAAACATGTTGAAGCTTATAAGGGTTGGTCAGTGGTGAAATGGTCTGCTGCCTTTGGGGGACAGACATTTCTCCCTCCTTCCAGTCCCACACCCAGGTTGTGCCTGCTCCTGTGCAATCACAGCGACTTGGCTGGTCACGGGGCTGCCTTTGGAAACCTTCACGAGGGGAGGTGTTTTAATCCAGATGTGTTCCTTGATCCAGTTGGCAGCCAGGCCTCAAAAGCTAGCTGAAAGCAGGAAAATACCCAGAACCAACGTTGCCATTGCCCACAGCATGTTTCAAACCACTGCCTGACTGTGATGCCCCTGCTGTGCTCAGAGCAGCCGCGCCCTAAAGACCCCAGGGGAAGTGAGGCCGGGGCTCACTTTGCAGCCCTGCTCTCCCAAGCAGGCCACACAACCTTGCCTGGATCCAAATCCATGCATCATGCCAGGCAAAGCCCTAAGCCCGGGGATGTTTCTTACCTGGTGCTGCCAATTAACAGGTCCTGGATGGGGCAGGATAGCAGGGATCACATCTAAGCACAGCTGTACAACCTCTCCTGGATGGCTGCTCATGCTTGGATGAAACCAAGGGAGGCTTGGAAAATGTGTGATTAAAGGTGTTCTGCAGTTTGCTTCGACGGAAGGAGCAGCAGGATTTTCATGTTCCAGGTCTGTAAAGCCAAGCTTTGTGACACACCCAGCAGTAAATCATTGCACTTTTTTTTTCCCCTCCTGAGAAAGAGAGCAAATCCTTTTGACTGCAGCAACTTTAATTTGGCCTGAATCTGGAATAACTTTTCTGCCTGCGTATTCAGAAACAGCACCTTCACTCAGCATCATGATGCAAATTATTAGATGCAGTGTGCAGCTCTTGTCAGGGAGTTGCAGAGCACCAAACATTTCCCAGGAGCTGGGTACTGGGAGGTTGTGTGTTCAGGGCATCGGTGTCACGTCACTTGGTGACACAAGTTCTTGTTGCCCGAGTTTTTCCATAAGGTAGCGTGGCATGAATGACAGCCAGAAAAGAGAATCTTTTAAAAATATTCAAACCTCATTTTTTATCAAGTTAAAAATAATTTCTGCTTTTTTCCCCAGGCTATTTATTCACAGTATTTGGGTTCACTGTAATAAAAGCTGACCTGGGGACTGCTGCGTTTATGTACATTGGCCTTTTTTCTAGCATTTGTCTGTTAATTAATAATTGGTACATTGCCAGGAGAGAAGGAGAAGTAGGAATGAGATTCAGGTTATAAAATCTTCAAGGTTATCTTGCTGTCCCTGCAGCAAAGCAAGAGCAAGAGGAGCGGGACAGAGCCAAGGTGCTGAGAGAAGGGGAGGGGCCGTGGGGCACTCGCCCCAGGGGCCCTGTGCTGCATTCCCGGGGGAGCCACATCCCAGCACTCCCGGAGCCATCGCGGTGGCTGCAGGCACATCCTCCCCCAGCTACGGGAAAGCAGCAGGCACAGGATTTTCCCTGTGTGTTGCCGGGATTCCCGGGTACCTGCCCACAGCCACCCTTGTGAATGCGGCTAGCTCGTCCCCCACAGCAGCTCAGCACAAGGACCAGCACCCAGCTCCTCAGAAACACGGAGTAGCTCCTTTCCTGTGAGTCTGGCATGGCTGGCAGTCACTGGCATTATGGAAGTGCTTGTCCCAGAGCCCTCACACTGTATCCAGAAGGTGCACCCGCGTCTCTTAGCCCCTGCTCCAAAATGTGCACCCACTCCCTTGTGCTGAAAATGCTACAGGCACACAGGGACTGAAACACTTCCCCATCTCCCTCCTGTGAACATTCACTTGGCTCTCCTGAGTCAAAACCCTTCCATAAGGCCAGGACAGCTGGAATTAATTTTCTGTGCTGGACCAAAGCTTATCCAGGATACTGATCTGCCTGTTTTTTGTGGAGAGATTGGTGTGGCTAGAGGACACCTGGAAAGCACAGGACTAACCTGAGCATGCTTCTGCGACCAAAGAGGATAAGAACAGGAGATAAGAGGTTAAAAATTAAATAATAACAGGAGACTAAAGATTGCTCCTGTGGCATGTGAGCACTTCAGCAATGATAAGAAAAAAACAAAAAAAGCAAATGTACATGCGATTGGAGCTGGAGTATCTCAGTTCCTCCAGGAATTAACCTGTTTTTTCCCAGCCAAATGTTTGAGCCCGTGTAGGTTACGGATGGGAGATCTCTGGAGTCTGATCTTGGAACATGCGGTTTATTGCAAAGGGTGTGGGTATAGGGGCACTGCTTAGAGCTGCAGCTGGCAGCTCTGAGCAGGCCCAAGAGAGCAAGAGAGTAAGCGGGTAAGAGAGA
>NW_008236640.1:928411-939756 GCF_000691975.1 Corvus brachyrhynchos | reverse complement strand
GGGTGGGTCGGACGGTCGGGACGGACGGGGACGAGAGATCTCTGAAGTCAGATCTTGGAACATGCGGTTTATTGCAGAGGGTGTGGGTACAGGGGCACTGCTTAGAGCTGCCAGCCGCAGCTCGGAGCAGGCCCAAGAGAGCAAGAGTGTAAGTGTAAGAGTAAGGGTGGAGTAAGCGAAGAGGAGGTAAGTAAGAGAGTAAGTGGGTAAGGAATGGAATGGACTGGACTCGTGAAGTCCTGGTTACAATACAATAAATCATCTTCTGTACTGAATATTCTAATTGTCACTAACCAATCTAATACAAGATACAAATCCTATAGCATTTACATACAGCCTATAAGAGTTCTTATATTACCATAGAGTGTTACATCTTAACTTCTAAAAACTACTCTTTGGACCCCTTCTGCTGAGCTAGTAGGGTCTGCTCTGACCCTTGGACCTGCTTGCAAGCAGAGGGTATCGTTCAATCAAGAGGGGATTACCTTCAGTTGGCCATACCATTGTTTTCCAGTTGTTCAGTAACTAAGACTTGGTATTTCAAAAGTGGCTTTCATTTCAATGTTGCCTGTAGTTTTCATATTCCCAAAATCTTTTGTCAGGCAATCATATTTATAAGGCTTTCCTGTTTCATCTTCCCCAACAAGCCCGGAATTCAGACAAGCAAAGAGCCTCTCCCAGGGTAGGCAAGGTCTGTCAGCAAGGCTTGCCAGCAACGTGACCACAACATTTCAGTGGTCTCCTCACAGTCATTTTCCTGCCTTCTCCCCCTGCCACACACAGGCAAACCAGCACAGCAAGAGGAAGTGCTACAGAGGTCTTCTTCTCCACCTCCCTCTGCTTTTGTACCTTGGTGAGGTGGGGGAGTTGTGGCTGGCAGGTTCAGCACTGGCAAAACCACTCAAGTTGAAGAGATTGGCACATGTGCTTCAGAACATCACTTTTTTCTTCTGGAGCATTGCAGCTTTGCTCTTGCAGGCAAAGCAGGACAGGACAGAGACTGTGGGAAGAAAGTTACCTCTGTTATGTTTTGTGCTGTCATTTGCAAGCAGTGGGCAGAGCTGCACTGTGCTGGTATTGATTTGCATTTGACAAGAATAATTACTCCCCAAGCTGCTTGGATTAAAATCAGTTTCCCTGCTCTGGAAGGACGTACCTGCCTTTTCCAGACACAGGCTGCAGTAACTAGCACTGTTTGCCTCCATGTGGGGCTCCTTTTCCTTGCAGACACAAAGCAGGCACAGCAGTGCAGACTGCATGATCCAAGAGGATGGAGAAGAATCCACTTCAAATTCAATTTCTGTAGTAGCAGAAACTGGACAGTAATTATTTTGCAAAAACCAAAAAGGCACCTGCTCTATACAAACCATCTTTTCTTGTGTCCTGGAAACATGAGCTCCTTGCTCCCCTCCTTGCCTCGCTTCAAGAGGCATCCCACAGCATTTTGCAGCAAGACCTAAAGAGCTGCAAATCTGAAGAAGCTGCAGCCAAGACTCTTCAAAGGTGAGAGAAGTGTTTATACTTCAAAAATGTACAGGACCCACTTCAGCTAAACTGCTTCTGCTTTGCTTTTACTTTTCAGCAGATGCAGTTCTAAGCACCAGCAAAATCCCAGATAAGGGAAAACTGCCAGTCCTCACACGTCACTTAGATTTTTTTAAAACCATCTTGATTCCAGGCACCTCCTGGATGAGGCTGCCTTGGACTCTCACAGTGCCAGCTTGGGTAAAGCAACTCCAGCTAAAACCAGCCCTCTGTCTGGGAGGGTGCTGGCATCCAGGCTGGCTGATTCTGGGTGGCAAAGGAAACTGTGCCAACACCGTGTGCAGGAGGTTTTTCAAGACACTCCCAGCCATTGGGCAAAGCTCTCAGCTTTGGGCACAGCTGCTATCAGAGTGAAATCCTGCTCAGCCCACGGGAGCTGCACACCAGTGGCAGAGGCACACAGTGTTTTGCCACCGGGCCTGGGGCTGGCACTCCCTGGCTGAGGGCTCCTTCTTTGGGTGGCAGAAGCAGAAGGGTCACCAAAACCAGGGTGAAGAGGGCGGGCTCATTTTTATGGTGGCAGCATTGGTGTGGTACCTACCTGGGCTGTTTTGGAGCACCCTCCAAGGCACTCATCAGGCTCTATCCAGAAGGGAATTTGTGCCAGCTCTCTGGGCACTCTGTCAGGACAGCTGTTACAAGCCCTGGGTGCAGGGACCTGTCCAGCATCTCAGTGCTCAGCTTGCAGAGCACTCAGGGGCCTCCCTCCCAGCTCCCTGTCCTGCACCATCCGGCTGCCCATGGCTTCCCCCCAGGCGCTCACGACTCACCTGCTCTCCCCCAGGACCTGCGTTCTCCTGTAACCTTTTCAGGTGTACTTGTGCTCTTAAAAGCCACCCCAGAGGCCACGGGCTATTTGCCGTGCCTCAGTGCTGACTTACACACACTCACGACTTCCCAGGCCTCCCGGGGTGGGGATGTGGCTCCTGGCGCATCAGAATTACAATAGATCAAAGAAGGAGATCACAAAGCTTTTCTCCTGTTATTGTAGGATCTGCAGATAAACTTCAGAAATAAAAAACAGGACAAAGGGAAACGAAATAATCCACATATCAAGTTTTAATATCCAGCCTCATAGCTACAGGTTACTGAAGAATGACATGGAGGGAAGATATCTCCTGCATTAGGGACTGGGATCAGCAACAAAATCGGAGTAGATGAAGGATTTTCCTTATGCTGCTTGATAGAGAAATCCCTCTGACATGGATGTGCTCACTATAAATAAATAAGATTTCAGAAACCAGCAGAGATGAGATCTAGCCTTGTAAATTAGTAAACCACTGCCCTACGTACAGAATCACTGCAGGTTTTGTGCCTGATCCTGTACACATTTAACCTCCCCCATGTAAATAGTCCTCTGGAGTTAATGGAGCTGTACTAATTTGCAATGGCTGGAGATTAAGCCATTGGGGTTAAGCATTTCAGCCAGCTCTGATTGCAGCACGCTGTAGTTACATGGCTGTTGGATGACTCAGAGGTGCTCCCGTGATCTGGAATAAAAGCATCCATGGCCATTACACCATGTCTCCAGCAGCCCTGCAATGCAGCCCAGGTACAGCACTCATCCTTCACAGGTTGTGTCTTCAGACAGGGAAATCCTGTCCCCTGCGGGGAAGGGTGCAAACACTTCACCCAGTGCTGCAATGTAAAGCTAATTTCTTTCTTTCATTCTCCCTGGGTATGTACCAATGTTTTCCAGACCCTATTTCACTACTGTTACGCTGCTCGCAAGCATCTTAATTTAAATCCCATTATAGATGCACCAGGGCAAAATGATCTATCCACAGCTGAAATAATAAACTGGAGTGAAAACATCCTTGGGCTGTGAAGAGGCTAGAACAAGCACTAACTGAAATGTATAAACTTACATAACAATATTTACAGAAAGGAGCCCAATTGTCAAAGGCCCTAAAAGAGCTGGAACATGGGAATGTTTGTTCTCCTTGCAAAGAAAAATTAATTATGTAAGTTTATAAATTCCAGTTGCTTTGCTTGCACATCTCCTGATGTGCCTAAGGACTGCCTGGAAGGTATTTATGGTTCCCAGCCACTGGTTCTAGAGGCATTTTTTTAACCTTGTACTTCTGCATGCCATTGCCTCCCAGGATCTGGGAGCAGGGGATTAACTTTACACACCATGTTCCTCGGCCACAGAAAAATGCAGATTTGTTCTGAGGTCCTGCAGGAGTGAGTTTATTTTAAGGGGATGCCTGGAGGAGGCCAGAGCTCCCTGAGCCACCATGTTCTGCAGAGGGTGGTGGGGTGGCTGCTGTGTTCTGAGAGTGCAGGGAGAGCCTGGAGCCATGCGCAGGTGGCTGGGATCAGACACCCCTCTCTCTCTCTCTCTCTCTGCCTGAGACACCCATCCACTCCTGACGTGGCTTTGCTTATTTGTTCCTTTTGCTGCCAAGAGCAGAGATGCCATGAAGACTCTAATGCCCTCTGTGGTTTGATTTGCCAGGCAGGAAAAGGGCCACTTATTACTAAAATGCACTGTATCGTGCAGTTTCCCGGCACTGCTGTGTTCAACCAGGGCCAACTGGCCAGAAAGCTCAGGAAATTATTGTTGCCTCCCAGGCTCCTCTCAGAAACACTGTGGCTTTGGGTTTTGTGCTGTCATTGCTGTTTTTCTCCCATCCACTCCTGTAAAATGTCACTCCTCAAGGGTCTGAGGCACTTGCTGGCATCCAAAAATGCCATTTATGCAATTACCTGGTTTTACGTATTCTCCAATACCATCCCAATACAAGTGCTAATGGCTGAGTGCTGGAGTTCCAGTGCTGCTGGCCACTAAGGGAATTAAAATGCAAGTTCCAAGTCACCTGTGTGCAGGGAAAAGAAGAAACAGCAAAACATCTTTGGGGAAATCTCTCTTGCACCTCCCTGCTGACAGATGTCCCCTGACAGCTCCACATTTCAGGGACCTCCCCTTGCTGCAATGACCCTGCAAAATGCCCCAGGGTCAAACCCCCCAGCTGGCTCTCCACCCCTGACATGCCTTCGAACCTGTTTTCCTGCAAATTCTTGCACTGCAAGATCTGCCTTTCTACCACTGAAAGGAAGGAGGAAGGGCAAAGCATTTGGGGACTTGAGCTTGGGGTTGATCAGCCCCATCACACCTGGAGGGAAGCTCCACAGCACCAGCCTCTACCACCCATGATTTTGTGCTGGGACAACAAGCTCAGGTGATATCCCAAAATAACACTTCCCAAGTGGCGCTGGGAGTCCAGAGGTGAGGCTGCAGCTGCATCCCTCTTGCCACCTTTTCATGGGAGGTGACACACCGTGTCCTCTGGGACTTCTGCGGCCCTGGGGATCACCCACGGGATTCACACTACTGAGAAAAGGCATCTTTGTTGGTGTGTGTATGTCCTTGTTGAGGAGAGGGGGCCTCTTCCACAGCTTTGGCAAGGATTGGCTAAACCAGTGTGACCTGGATGGGTGGAAACAGCTCAATTTTGGTGTGCTGAGGGGAGGAAGCACTGATGGTGTTGGCTGCCTGTCCCCCTGTACCCCCTGGCATGGTGAGGGAGACCCAGGAGTGCAGCTCTGGCCTCCACACTGGATTAAATGACACCCCAAGCCACACTTCCCTGACATTTGGGAATAATTTCTGAGGAGGATTTTAACAGGCCTAGCTTCAAGGTGAGGAGCCATGGCCTGTTTTTCCAGTCTCAAGCCACATGAAACGCAACACATTTAAAAGTCGTCAGTGGCTGCTGCTACAGGACCACTGCATTCCCCTTACTGAAAAGGCTCCCTCTGTCCCCAGCACTGAGGATCTCTTTATAAATATTTGGAATGAATGAATAAACTGTTGAAACTGCCCAGAAGGAGAAGAGAACATTTCTGTGAGCAATGTAATGGCCAGCGTGAGCCCTGGGGTAAAACTCCTCAGACACTTGCGCACCTACAAACAGTCAGCAAATACCTAAATCAGGAAATCTCCTCAGAAAAATGGTGAGCAATTTGTTTTATCAATAGGTAGCAAAGAATTGGCACACAGGAAAGAAAACCTCTCAATATCAATCAGCTTATTAAAAAGTTCAAGCACAATAAGATGTGGAGATTATGGGCTCCTGCGAAATCCTTCCCATTGTGTGAAACACAATGAGAGCACAAACACTATTATTTACACTTGCAAAAAGGACTTGTCAGAAAGAAAAATTAAAAAAAAAAAAAAAAGAAATGTAAAATAAAATGAGACTAAGCAACCTGAATAATCAGAAAGTAAATCAACACCAGTATGAAATAAGTATATCATCATCTGCTGCTTTCCAAAACATTATGAAATACAGCACTTTTTTGGCTTGGATTTGGAAAAACATGGTGTACCTGAGACATTATTTTTTTCAAATACAGATATCCTAGAAAAACACTTTAAAACTTTAGCCATTCTGGGCATATGCAGACCAAGAAAAAAGAAAACTATACTAAGGGTAAGGGTCTTGCCGAGCAGAGAGCAAGTGCGGGGCTTGCCAGTTGTGCAATGTGTGATTGAAGGCGGCAGCGCTTGCAGGTATTTCAGGGAGCTCCTGGGATCATAAAGGCAGCGGCAGCTTGGAGGAATCCCCAGAAAACGCGGAGCTGCTGCAGAACTAAACCGCAGGGCACCTCAGCAGAGCGAAGGGTGACACGTAAGGAAGCTGAGGGCTGCGACAGAACCCGGCCGCGGCTTGTGCGGGTTCCGCGAGAGGCAGCGGAGCCGGGCCGGGCCGCCCATCACGAGTGGGCTGAGTCACCGGGACGCGGTGCCAGAGCTGCGGCAGCTGCCTCTGCTCACCGCGGGGCCAGTGGCCCCTGGCCTCCGCAGCTGTCACCCGGGAAACGCCAGGAAAGTGGGACAGGAGCACAGCGCCTCAGCAGCAGCCGCCCTGCCCTGCCCTGCCCTGCCGCGCCCTGCCCTGCCGCAGCACCACGGTGCAGGTTGGATCAAACACCCAGATTCTGATGGGAACCGAGCCTGCCCCAGCCCCAGGGCAGCGCTCCGCACGGGGTCTGTGTCTGTCAGCAAAGCAGAGAGAAGCGCGGACCCTGCGGGGGCAGCTTCCCACGCCTAAGGACACTGGAGGGTGGTAGGAGTTGTGTCCCAGCTCCTTCCCCGGCTGTAGGAGGACGGGGCAGGGAAGCCTCTCTCAGGTGGGATTCCCTCCTTCAGCCCTTCTTCCTGCTGCTCGTCCCTCCCTTACCCCCTCCGGCCGTGCTGGGCTGCTCGTTCCCTTGCTGTGAAGTGATACCTGCCTGGTAGGCTGGGCTGGCAGCGTGGGGCACGCTGCCATGGTGCTGCTTCCCTGAAGGAAGGAGGAAGAGGAGGAGGTGATGGCCCTGGTGCCACACTGCTGGCCTGGCTTAGCACACAGACACAGCAGCAGGTGCCGGGTAGGGAACCACAGCGGTCTCCAAAGCTGGATGAGGCCCCAGTGGCCAACAGGGTTGTGCTGGGATATCTGCTCAGCTGGATCCATGCAGGATTCCAGCGGCCACGTGTAGTCCTAGCCACTGCAGGAGCTGCCTCCCCATGCATTCAGGATGAGTCTGGTTTACATCTGGGCTTTGGGGGAGGAATGTGAAACCTCTCCTGAACAGGAGCCTTCATTTGCCAGCACCACAGAGATATTTAGCAGGACCACAGAGAGCGAGAGACATCCATGAATCCCAACAAAAGCCATGGGTGCTCGTGCCTTTCACGCAAGGAAGCAAAGCAAAGTGGCATCAGAGGCTTTGTCCCCCCCAGGTTCAGTCAGAAGTGGCCAGCAGGCTCGGAACACCGTAGGCAGGGGCAGGTGGAGGGACAGGACACACACAAACCACCTCAGCAGGAGGGCACGGCCCTACCAAGGAGCAAACCTGTCCTCGTGTCCCAGCAGCAGCTGAGGATTACAGCATCTGGGGAAGCACAGCATCCCCTTCCCTGCCACATCAGACCTGGCGAAGCAGGAACAATTTTGCTGCCCATTGACTACCAAGAACTGAGCAGAGTGTGGTCTTCAACACACTCAGCTTTTTTTGGGTATTTTTTGTTGTTTTAGTTTTGCACAGTAGTTTAGAAAGATCCACCAAGAAGAAAATGAAGATTGTTAGATACTGAGGGAAGGGAGGATTAGGAAGAGAGAGAAGCATCCACCCATAAAAACGCACCCCTTCACACATCAACTAGGAAAGTATCCAATTATTTCTTAAATGTCCCCTAGACTTTTTGCCTCAGCCTCCTCGCCTTGTTAGCCATTTCACATATTTATTATTCTTTGCATGAAATAATATTTCCTGACATCTGTTCCCAGTTTGTTTCTCTTTAATTTCCATTTATAGCACATTTTCCTATCCTCTGACCATGTTAAAATAAAACAATAAATATGTTTGACACAGTGCAAGTTACTTAAGATCATGATCCTTCCCTGACCTTGATTTTTTAAAATATGTCCTAAAACACAGAAAGCACTTGAATGAACTCAGTTGAAAAAGGCAATGGAAAGCTCAGAGAATCACAAAGCACTCATTTCACAGCGGCGCTGCAGCCAGTGACTCAGGAGCAGCAGGAGGAGCAGTTTGTGGTTACAGCCCAGTTCCTCTCTGACAAGGATCAGCTGAAGGCATTTGGGGAAACAGAGCTGGGGGCTGTGCGGTTCCTCTGTGACATGAAGAGAGCAGAACCAGGAGGCTGTAAAAGACAAGGCAGCAGCGGGACGGGCACGGCAATGTTAATTCCCTGTGCAGTGGCACAAATTGGCTTGAGGGATGCCTCCCCTTCTGCCCAGGCAGATGGGAAAAGGTGCCCTTCCCTTGCTCTGAAGAGATCTCGCATCCAAGTGCAATCTGGCAACTCCACAAGCAATAAATTCTCAAGGAGAAGCGATGAGGAGTGCTTTAGTTACGGCACAAGAACATTTTATGTTGTCATCTCTATATTGGTACAAGCCCTCAGTGTAATTTTAGCTCAGGAGGAGGTTGCTTATGAAGCGAATATAAAATGGCAAGAAGCAATGTAGCCTCCAGCCAAACGTGTACGCACACCTTCCAGTCAAGGGACAGAGCAAACCAGGAGCCTCGACTGTCACCTTTTTATGGACCACCAGGCAGCTCTCCCGGGAGGACCATCCTGCTCTGTACAAGTGCTGGCCTGCTCAGGCCCCACCAGCTCCTGCTGAGCCAGATCAGTGTGGTGGGACATCCTGCTGTGACCAGGCTGACAAGGCTGCAGCCCTGAACGGAAACGCAGGAGCTGGAAACCCTTCTGGGGGCCTCTGTGAGCGCAGGGGCAGCAGCTGCTCTGCAGTTGGGTGCTCCAGCACAGATGTGGGCAATGCAACAGCCAGGAGCCATTAGGTCCTGTGCCCCTGCCCTGCCTCTGGCTGCTTTCTTCACTCAAGTGTTCTACTGACAAGGCTTTGGCCAGCCAGGCTGCCAAGGGCATTTTTTTTTACCCATGTTCTGAACGTGCACCTTGGGTTTCATCTGAGGCTTTCTGAGGTCAAACCAAACCATGACAAATAGGACTGAGAGCAGCCAAGTTCAGCTGTGCTCTGACAAAGGACTGGCCCCTCAAGCACACTGTGCAGCTCTGTGCCAGGGCTGCACCACTGCAGCCCAAGAGCCAGAAGGTGATGAGGGTGGATGGTCTTTGGGGAAGCAGATCAGAAGTGGCTTTGAGAGCTCACCAGCAAACAGCTGGATCAGGTGCTCTGCGCATGTAGGACTGCTCCTTTTGGAAAACCAGCATCTCCCACTGCCCAGGAGCTGCTCCCCCAGCCTGTCCCCTGGCTCCCAGGAAGGTGCAGCCAAGCTGGCCAGCCCTTGGGAACCACTGAATCCTTGGCAGCACAGGGCTCACAGGTACAGAAAGGTGTGCTTGTGCCTCTGCTCCCTGAGCTCCCTGCACCTCATTCTGCTTTCCTGGGCTTTAAGCAGATAGAGCTCACACAGGTGGATTTGTCCTATAAAGTCCGTGGTTTGGAAGGATAAACATGAGCTCCCCCTAATCTGCATGTTTCTTCTGCTCATTTCTCCTCTGCCACAACTCTGCTGTTCATCCAGCCCAGCATTTACAGCACCTGGAAGACTTCAGGACTGACCGAGGGGAAAAAGAGAAAAGCTGTGCTGCACTCCAAGGCCTGATTATGCAAAGCTTTGTGGAAACAGTGTTGCCGCTGTCTTGGAAAACAGGTTGGGAGGAGGGGATGAGAAAGCTTCACAGTGTGATTTAGCCCATTCCTGGGGTTATAATAGGGATTTAACCACCACCACCAATTTTATGTGCAGAAACAGGAATTATGAAAAACCAACGGTCTGGTTTTTTGTAAGTTGCAATCTCTTTATTTGATTAAGTAGTCTGAGTCAACAAAGTCATACTCTCCTCTATTTCTGACAGTTTCTTCAGCATCTGGCTCACCTTGGCCTCATCAAACTCCAGGCAGAGAAACTCCGATTCCTACAGAAGAAGAGAGAACAATATTTGAGAAAAATAATTACATTTGATCCCTGTGCAGAAAGAAACATTTGGGGAGGACTTTGACAGCTTAACTCCATTTGGCAATGAGCTTTCTTGTACTTTCCTGTCTGATTAGGAGTGCTAGTTTTTATCCGTGATAAAAAAGCAGGTTGGATCTGCCTGAGGAAGATGTGTTTGCAGGAGACCGCATATGAAAGCGTGAACAAAACTCTGGAGTATCTCCCACAACATTCCTTGATTAGGAAGCACTGGAAAAGTCAAATCTCAAGCAGTCCATGAGGTTTTGTGGAGCACCATGCAGAAGACAGACCACAGACCCTTGCTGAGTTAACCATTCTCCATGGACACGAGCAGCCCTGGACAGCATCAGCCTATGTCAAGCAGCTGCTGCAAACTGGGACAGCAAAGCCAATGCCTCTTCAGCTCCCACTGAAACTCCCCAGTTTGAGCATCCTTGTTTCCTCAGAACTGACTAGAAAAGTCCAGAGCAGGCTTTCACAGAACAGCTACTGCAGGAGGAGCAGCTTTTCTCACCACACCAAAATAATCCCAGGTATCTGTAACACATTACAAGTCTCGTTTCACAGAGAGGTCTGACAAGGGCTCTCCTCTCTGTAACCTGACCTCTCACTGCTCCACGTGTGTTCCAGCCACGGGCTGGTTTCTATCCTGCCCTTTGGGGAAGGAGTGGCAGTGCCATGCTATGCAGGGACCTGGTCCTCCACAGGATGACCTCCAAGGCCAAGCTCCTGTTGACATCTCAGGCTTGCCAGCCACAACTCTGCACCCCGAGTCATGTGAGCCCATCCACAGATTTAATCAAGCCAGCGTTGCCCATGCAACCTTTGAGATCTGCTAAAGCTGATTTCATGGCTTAATCACAAGGGGAATGTGAGTGGACAGGAGGAGATGGAAGCGCCTGCTTTTGGAGGAGATGTTTTTGCCTGAGCCTAAGGCATAAGGAGGACTTTTTTTTGTTCCCCTCTTCAGGTTTTGACAGTCAAAAGGAATGTGAGTTGATCAAAACAAAACTCTTTGATTACACAAAGACATTGCCACTTCATACAAGTGCACTCATTAAACATTCTTTTAGCTATAAAGCAGCTAAAACCCTCCCATGTGGGTTGGACAGTGTCTGGTTATCCACTCTCAGGTAGACCAAGTTAAAACTTGACCCAAGAGGGCTGTAAATCAGGCTGCTCAGAACTGAGCTTCAGTTTCATTTAATGCTTTGTTAGTTTATCTCCCCCATGAAAAATGGAACAAAAAATAAGATGGAGCTGTGGAATACAGAAATCCTTTTTCCTTCCCTGAGGTGTCCTCCAGGAGAAGGACGAATGCGGTATCTCTGCTC
>NW_008236640.1:926500-928375 GCF_000691975.1 Corvus brachyrhynchos | reverse complement strand
CAGGAAACAAGGCATCCCTTCTGATCCTTCCTATTGCTAAAAAATAATTCAGCCCCACTGGAGTTAAGCAGAACCAAAATGGAACAAATCAGTCACTGACTCCAAGTCCTGAAGCCCAGCACTGCTGCTGCCCAGGCTGGAATCTGGGGTTCAGCTTCAGGCTGGGAAGCCAAGCTGGATGCCCTCAGGAAGGTGTGGGAATGGATACCCATTTCCTGCAGCTGCCTTGGTTTTGTCCCCACACACTTTCCCACCCCTCCTCCCCTTTCACTCCCGAGCCCAGGCTATAAAAAGGAGCTGCAAAACAAAACATCCAAGAAACACAAACTGCCCCCAGCCTTGAATCAGGTTTTCTATGAGCTGCAACAACAGAGTGCTGCAAAAATATTTATACGAGAGACTAAGAGAAGCACGACTTTTTCTGTACTTAAAACCCCCATGTATTTTTAGAAAACCAATTGTCATAAATTGAAAGCTTAAAAAAAAATACAATTGTTCTCTGTTGCATCAGTCTGGCCAGCTACTTAAAATGATTTCTAGCAACTTTGATACACATAGTATTTTTAAGTTTTAGCCACTACATTGGAACAACAGAAAAACCCTCTCGATTTGCGTATCATTTTATTCATATTCATTTTCACTTGATTTGGAGGCCTCCAACAACAACATTCAGCATTTCAGAGCCACCAGCCAAGGCGCCAGACCCACTCTTAGAAGCCGTCTCCACTCGATGTGGTGCTTGTAAGATCATTAGTGGTTCTTTGTAAAGGAATTATCCCAGCTTGAATTACCAGGAAAGCGCTCTTCACATAGTGCAAAAGCATCAGCTTCGGATGCCTGTGTGCAAACACAGCCAGCCAGCCGAGTGCTTCTGGACTTGTGCACCCACGCAGCTGCTTCCTGGAGCAGTGGGAGTATTGTAGGGGTTTAGGTCCGATCCTTTTGGGGCAGGCAATGCAGCCACTTGCTCTGCAGAGGCTGTGAGCCAATGCAATTGCACTGCTCTGGAAGATATTTTATTCTCCCGTTTTAGGTTTTGCCTCAGAGTAGGATGTTTTAAAGATTTAGCTGCCCCTTGCGTAAGTAAAACCCTGATCTGTAATGTCACCAAAACTTGCCTTCTAACAGCCTGGTACCTTTCACTGTGATTAAGAACCCACATTAATTTTCAGCCTCCCCAGTTTTTTTGGTCAAGAGAGACAAAAAAGAACTCAGAATTCCAACAAAAGTTATTAACAAAAGCAGGAGAGTTCAGAAGTGCTGCTTTTTTGGACAGAAATGGTGGGCTTGGCTCGTATCAAAGCAGCAGGGCTCTGGTTAAACCCGAGATGTGTTAACACAGATGAAAATCTGACTGTTCCCACTACCAGCAAATTAGGCTGCAAACAGAAAAGCCGGTGGGGGATAAACAAAACAAGGAGCTGGTCCCCAAGACATCACTGAGCCGGGACTCGCGGCCAGCTCGCATCACAGGGAGCCAGCACACAGCAAACGTGCCCGGGAATTCACAGCACATCAGCTCCCCCCCGCAACACCCATGGGCAGAAACAAATGTCATTTTGGTTCCAAGGCATTCATTAAACACAAAAGACAAAATACTCATTTCAGAATAAATCCACTGCTGATATTTCTTCTCCTAATTTCGCAAACAAGTGTTAAGAGATTGCTTCTGGATTAAAAGAAAATGCATGCACGGGCTTAGGTACAGGCTAAGGTACAATCTGCTGTGTCAAAAAACTCTGGTTTATCTGATAATGCCAACTCTCCCACTTCTTCCAAATTTGCTAATTCCATGTAAATGCTACTCTAATGAAACACCTGCAGGGGCTACCCTGTAAATATCCCAAGTCACAGGTGTAATAGTATTTCAGCAGG
>NW_008236640.1:916473-926489 GCF_000691975.1 Corvus brachyrhynchos | reverse complement strand
GGGTTGGAGGGACCTTAAAGCTCATCCGGTTCCACCCCCTGCCATGGGCAGGGACACCTTCCACTAGACCAGGTTGCTCCAAGCCCCTTCCAACCTGGCCTTGAACATTTCCAGGGATGGTGGAGCCACAGCTTTTCGGTGCAAACTGTGCCTCACCACCTCCACAGTCAAGAATTTCTGCCCAATATTTATTCTAAACCTACTCTCTTTTAGTTTAAAACCATTGCCTTTATCCTGTCACTCCATGACTGTGTCCAAAGTCCCTCTCCAGCTCTCTTGGAGCCCCCTTTAGGCACTGGAAGGGGTCTAAGGCCTCTCCAGAGTCTTCTCCATGCTGAACAACCCAAACTGTCTCAGCCTGGCTGAGGTGCTCCAGTCCTGGCAACATCTTCATCATTCTCCTTTGGACTCATTCCAGCAGGTCCATGAGGATTACTGGTCAATAATGGTCAACTATGAGCCTCCCTCCTCATGGCTCAGCACCAGAGCAGGTTTTGCCTGAGCCAATGCCTGCTTACAGGCTTGCATGGTACAGAAATTCAAATCTTGGTTAAAAAAAAAAAAAGAAAAAAGGAGGGGGGGGGGAATTGGAAAAAAATCCAAATGCCCTCCCCAATTCCAAAAAAGGCAAGAGAAAAGAAATTATCCCCACCCCCCCAAATCTGAACATAACCAGAAATTCAAAATGGAAATTAGACACTTTTCAGCAGTGCAAGGACACATTCTCCTTGGGAAAGGCACATCCAAAAGTCATTTTTGCAATGATGCTGCCAAGCTCTATCACAAAAGCCTTCCTTCACTGCAGACTGTTCTTACTTACTCATTACTGTGGGAATTTGGTATTGTGCTGCCCGATGGCAGAAAACAAACCCTGATAAACTCACCCCTGCACGATAAACTTGCTTCCAAACCTTTCTCTGGGTGGCCTCTCCCTGACACCTGGTGCACACCATTCCCAGGTGACTCCCCAGGGCTGCCTGGGTCAGAGGGACCTGTCCTGCCACATGTGCAGAGCTCTCTCACATCCCCTCTTCCATGCAAATATCTGCTGCAGGAATGTCACAATGCACAACATCCATCTTGCATGAACGACCCAAAAAGAAGAAAAGCATCAGATTTTAGCTTATATTTCCTTCTTCAAAAATCACAGTAATATGATCTTGAACTGGGTACTTCCACTGGGTGAAAATATTTCATGTCAGGTGTTTACAAGAGCAATTTATTTTTGCCATTTAGATTCTCATATTGGGAACATCTGATAAATGGTAAAAAGAAAAAAAAAAAACACAGAAAATTGCCGAAACCAATGCAGAATGACAAAAGTGTGAGATGCTGCATCGATTCTTCTATCACATTGCATCAATTGTGATTCCACTGCAAACTTCTGAAGTTATTTTTATATTCATTAATATTCTGCAAGATATACTGGGGGATATGATAATGACAGCAAAATCTAGGTAATTCCTCAAAAAATGCAATGGATTGCAATCCATTGATTTCATACTCCCACATTTCTGACAATAGCAAGTTCATTACTTTTGATTCAATTCAAAGCTATTTTTTGCTACATATCTACAATCATGCCCTTCAAAAACTCTAATGTAAAGTGCAATTCATTTCCATAATACTGTATGAAATAAAGCACAAATATTTGTAGCTGCAAATGCCTTTTAATTCTCCATTATTTTGGTATTACATGAACCAGGAACCTCTTAAGCAAATTATTATTACATCCCCATAAAAAAAAAAAAGTTAACTTGATTGCAGATTTTTTAATACTTTTAATGCAACATCAAGCCTGTAATATCACAGATTAAGGATTGCAGAAAACAGAACAATTCCAGAGGATAAAAGCAGGTCCCTGATACTGTACAGCAAATGTAATGTCCTTCCTTTTACATTATCAGCCTTCTGAAAACAGTCCACCTCATATTTTATATCCTACATGAAAAATGAGCATTTATGGATGCAGAGATGCACGTGCTTTAACCTGCTGCTCTCTGTGCCTTTTGGAGGTGCAGCTTTCTTTTCAGGAAGTGTTAAAGAAAAACAAACCCAAACCATAATTTAATCAGTATAACTAATTAGAAGGTAGTGTACTCTGTAGCTTTTACATATTTCACATCAAAGAGCTAACAAGAACAACATTATTCTTAATAATTAACAAGAAAAAAGACAACACTTTTATGAAAGCCTTTTATGCCTCCTTTACGGCTCTGCTGTTTTCAGACTGGTGATATTAACTTGCATTGGTTTCTATAAACCTTCCAATTTCTCTCTTTTTGATTTTTTAAGAAAATCACATTGATTTGTACCCGTTTCTGGTTTTTGACCTTATGCATTCCCCACGTCCCAGCCACAGTGCCCTGCCCTGTGTGCTGCCCCTGCACAGACTCATCACTCCAGGGGTTATTTATCCACTGCTCCACTCAAAACCCTTGTTTTGGCTGGCAGTGAACGAGTGGTGGACGTCCAGCACAGGTTTGGGATTAGTGATCTGTGATTTCTGCTCACCAGGGAAGGAGCACTCAGCCCTAACTGCAGTTCCCAGATGCTGTGAGGACACAGCTCATCCACTGTGGACAACCCTCAGCCCAAACCCTCGGCTGATTAGGGGAGGCAAATGTTCCACTACTGAGGGCAGCTCGCTGTGGTCAGAAAGGAAAGGTTATGAAAGCCACAATTCTGCTGGTACCAACACAATGCAGAAAGAAGGGACCTGTTTATGCTGACAAAATGCAGATTTCACTCTCATTCATGGATGACTCTTTGCAAGGTTGTACCTGGGACTTTTTATGTGGCCTTACCTGATCGACTGCTGTTTGCTAAGCCTGCTCACCTGGTTCCTCCAACACCCTTTTACAACATCTTCAGCTTCCTGAGACTCAGGCTACCCCATAAAATCTGCTGCAGTCACAGGAGCTTCACAGAATAGAACACCCTGCATGGCTCTCCCTCACTGAAGAGTGGTGGATGTTTAACTCTATATAATGCTGCATTTCCACTCTGGAACATGCTTGGATTAGGCTAAATCCTCTTGGAATTGAGCTGTTGGACAAAATCTCTACCTAAGGTGTTCAGAGGTTCCTAAATTTTTAAGACAATTCTTTTTCATGAGGGCATCAAGAAGCACCCTTCTGACCTTGCAGTAAACCTTGAGCTTACCATGTTTTGGTTTTTTTCTCAAAAAACCCCCCAGCATCACAGCACTTCCTATATGAAAAATAGGTATTTAAGGAGAAACCTCCAGGATATTTTTTTCCCTCATTGTCTTGATCTTGGATATGGGCAGAGCAGTCTGGGGAAGGATCCAGCCTGGCACGGGAAATATCGGCTATGTAACTTGGTCATAGCTTGTCCTGGGTTGCAGTGTATTCTATTACCATCCTCATCAGCTGTTGAAATCAGGTGGGGCAGTGTTTCCTTGCCTCCTCCCCCCAGACTATCTTTCTGTTAATTGCCCATCATTGTCCTGCCGCCTGACTCAGAGATAACTCCCTCTGGACTATCTTCTGTTAATGAGCCTAATCAACACTTGGCCTCATGACTCGTTACCCCATTGTGAGATGCTCCACCCAGAGGGAGGAACCAAGCATCCCATCGTGGATATAATCTGAGGCTGAACACCAGAGACAACCCTTTCCACTGGATTTTCAGAGGACAGGAGCTACTCAGCCACCACTGGACGTTCTGAGGAAGAGCAGACCCTTTTTTTCTACAGTATCAGTGCTTAAGAGGACTGCAGCCACCATTCTACCAGACTGCCACCACCACCCTGCCCTGCCTAACAGGGACTCAGGTTGGATCTTGACTCTGTCAGTTTGAACCAGTGTTTCCTTTAAGTCTTTCTTTTTCCCTTTTCTTTAATTTTCCCCATTAAATTGTTATACTGACTTGGTGCCTCCCACTGGCTTGTTTTCAAACTACCACATAGCTGAAGGCCACTAAATACAGGGCTGTGTAATCCCAACCAAAGGCACTGGCAGGACTGTTGCCTTCTTGAGATAAGAATGGAATTGAGACAAGGAAATAGAAAAGTGTTGTGATCTAACTCCTGGTGTAGGAATGAAAAGTGAAACATCTCTGTATCTAAACTGTTTCTAAAAAATAATGCAAAAACAGACACTCCTCCGACCTCCTCTCTGCCCCTACAGACACTGTTTTGTCCAAGAAAGCACATCAAGACTGTTTCCATTTGAATTCCAGCATCTTTGAAAGCACAGCTGAGCTCGAGCGCTTTCAAACCCTAAAACAGGGAGTGTGGAACGTTTAATCTTTAACAGGAGCATTTTTCCTCTGCTGCTTGACTGGCTTGAGGCAAATAGGTGTAATGGCATGCTAAATAAATCAATTAACCTGCTTAGGCTAATGACACTGTCTTGGGGACCCTGGTATGCAACTCTGGTTGGGTCTTGAGCCAGCTGCTATTTAAACAAAGGTGTAAACAGAGCTAAAATCATTAACTAAGAAATGCATTTGCTCTCCAACTCTTCTTTGCACGAACTTTGCTTGCACTCAACATGGTTCACAGATACTCCATGCAGATGGGTTGCAGAGCTTTATCTCACTTCGTGTGACTACGAGGAGGAAAGTCCTGCTCTTCTCCTGTCCTGCAGGCATGGCAGCTTGGTCCTTACCAGGAGATGAACTCCAGAGAGCCGTGACTCTTCAAGGTTGAGGCTTATTATGGGACAATTTATGAAGGCTTTATTTAGGGGTTTGTGGTCAGTTTTTAGAAATCATAGAATAGTTTGGGACAGAAGAGACATTCTAAGGTCACCTAGTCCAACTAGAGTCATCTGGTCCATCCAGAGCAGGGACATCTTCAATAAGACCCTTCCAAGCTGACCTTGAATGTTCTCAAGGATGTGGCACCCACTGCCTCTCTGGGCACCCTGTGCCAGCGTTTCACCACCCTCAAGGTAAAAAAACTCACTTCTATCTCATCTGAATTTATCCTCATAGACTGGTCATCACTGGTCAAGACTCCATGTGGGACATGGCTCAGAAAAGCTTCATGGGGAATCACCTTAAATCTGTAACAAACACAGCTCCCAGCTCCCAATTACCCAAAACCTGGAAATTAGACTGAAAGTTACATAGCATTTCCCCTCTTTTACAAGAAAGCTTCGGGGGATACCATGCAATTCCAGTGTCTGTCACAGGATGCAATCTTAGGGAAAGAGTGAAATATATTTTAAATTTGTATGTATCTTTCTCCCTGTGGATGCCCCAGTGCACATCTATGGATGTCTGGCAGCACTGAAGAGATTTTAAAAGGAAAAAAAAAAGACAGTGATACCTGTCAAGCTTCACCAAACTGTGCAGAGAAACCCATAAAGCCAGCATAAAAAAAATTAAATTGCCTTTGTATCACTGTGAGATTTGAATCAACGCATGTATTAAAAAACTAAATTTAAAATAAAAACTATATATAACTATATAAGAATATATATATATGTAGTTTATATAGTTATATGTACTACATGGAAAACTACATAAAAACTATTTAAAAACTACATTTCTGGCAGGGCTCAGGCTCTCTCACAAGGGTACCAGCGACGAGAAAGCTCCATCATCACTTATTCAAGCCCTGCCTGCTGTGTCAGCTCTTCACTAACAGAGTCTCTCAGTGGAATCACTGCAAGGTGAGGTGTTCTTCTCTCAAAGCCCTCTGCAGGGGACCTTAGAGGGTGAATGCCCTTCCTCACTTATGATCTGCATTTTTCTACCTTGTTTGACAGCTGTCCTTGTTTCCTTGCGCCGTATTTTGTTTGGTCGGTGTTTTTAAGGCTGCTCACAGAGCTGAAATATCATTCTACAGCTTTCCCTAGACATGTTTCATCTCCACATACCCAGGCTAGCCTCTGTTTTTCCAATCTTGTAGCACTTAATTGCAGTGTGAAATTAGTCTAAGAAAAAGACAGTCCTTACTTATGCATCTGCTTTTACACTAAATCAAGCTTTTCTAGTGAGAACATTCTTTAGATCTGGAATTCATTTTCATTACATTTTAATCTACCTATTACCTAACAAGGGAATCATTCATCATGGCAAAAAAATTAAAATCAAACATCCCTCATTATCATCCCCCCCCCACTTTCTCAGAATTAAGTTTCAACTACTTTATGTTATTCTTTACCATTTTCTTAAATGTTTCAGGAAGTACCTTATCACAGCATCAAACCCTCCCTCCTGCCACTGGGGCACGTTTTTGTTACAGGGTATCACCAAGACTGTGCACGTGGTTAACTCCTAAGGACACGGAAACTTCAGCGCTTTGAATGTAACTTTTCATTTAATCCAATCAGTGTCAACCACATTCCTCTCCCTTACTGCAATAAATAGTGGCAGGAAAACAGGAATGAACTCCCGGGCTAAGAATTACTTTTATACCAAAACAATCAACACAGTTAAAACAATCTGCATTTAAAAATAATCCCACAGTTAAAGTATGCAGTGAAAACCTGAGCAGAGAATTCCTGACCTTTAGGAGGCTGTGTGACTTGGGATTCTGGCATATTCTGGCTGAGAGTACTACTGGCTTGCAGCAGCCCCAAAACAGATCTCTCTTGCTCCCCCGCAGCTCTTTAATGTTTATCTGTTACATAAATGACTCAGGAATCCATTAATGTCCTGCCTAAAAGTATTACACCAAATATAAAAGCTGAGTAGAAATTAATATCCTCTATGCATATCCTCTTCCAACCCAAACCATTCTATGGCTCTATAACCCTAAACCAGTTTATTTTCCATGAGAGCAGACAATGCTGGCTCCTGCTGATGGCAAAGGCCAGAGGATCTTGGCTTTTCCACTCCAATCATTCTTCAGTCAAGACCACACCTGGTTTTCTCAGAGAAGAGACCAAAGATTAGAATTACCCTGAATCAGCATTTTGGAGTAAGAATTGTTTAAACCCCTCTTTTCTGCTCCTTTCTGAACACTGCACACCTGCCCTGTGGTCTGAAATGCACTTGGATTGCCTGAAACAAGAGCACATGAGGGGTGTGCAGAGCCTGCTGCTGAAATGCATCAACACCCAGAGCTGAACTAAAATTACAAAGGTGTTTATTTTGGTTGCTGCAAGTTTTGCAAGTGGAGAGTAAAGGCCACACAAATCCTCTGTTGATTTATGTCTCTTAATGGCAACAGGTAATGCCCTCAAAAAGTCTCATTTCAAAAAGTCTCTATATTCTTGCACCTAAGCTCTGAGATCAGCACAACCCAGCTACAGCAAATATGTTTTGTGCCCAGAGAATCACATTTTTCAGAAGTAATTTTCAAAGGGCAGCTGTTTGAACCCTTCTCTCCTGGCCATGTTCTCAGCAAGCAGCAATGCCAGGCATCCATTTGCTCCAGGGTATTTTACCACCAGGGAAGGCAGAGCACAAGCCTGGCACAATAGGCCCTCCTCACCACCAGCAGCATCCCCATCTCCTCGCAGAACCACTAATCCTCTGCCCCTGGCACACTGATGCCACAGATTTGGAATTACAAGCAAATACCCCTTTAAATGGACGGTGAAAAGTCCCTGGCTTTTGGGCAGAACTGCTCATCTAAAAATACATAAGCAGGGTACCAAAGGCTTGAAAATATGCCTGCAGCCAGCATGCATTGAGCTGGGCTTTTCTTCTTAAAATATTTAACAAGACAAAGCGGTCAGACTGAACAGGCCTTTTTTTTCCTCCGCTTTTACGGCATTTATCTATAACCTTTCCGATGATCTGAAAATAGAACTTATCAGGACAAAAGAGTCTATGCAGAGTTATGTTGCCACTGCAAACACGTCTCCTCAGTGGGACCAAAATAACTGTATTTGTTCCTTTTCTGCAATTTGAGTGTGTGAACTTACAAGGAGAGAAAAAAAGCCAAATTGGACAAAAAAAAGGTCTAAATAATTTTTGGTATTTTTTCCTCATTACTTTCAGAATGCAAACTGCTGTCTTTCAATTCACCATGAGAAACCTCCCACGGACAAAGGGGCAACCACATGCTCATAGTCCAGCCTGGTTTACAGCCCCTCCAACACTGGTGCTCCTGCTGTTCCAAAGCAGGACAGGCATCACACTCGAATTTATCAGCAAAACAGCAGCTCCTGCTCAGTGTGGTGCAAAGTCTGCTGAAGACACTGAGAATCTCTGCACTGACCTCAGTGACCTTCGGATCAAATGCACAGAAGTATCAGCATTATTGTGCCAGTGGGGAGACACCAGAGGAATACAGTTCTCTTCTGAAAATAAAGGAAAAGCTACAGATTTGCATTTTTCTTTGCCTCTTTTTTTTTTTTTTTTAACCACAGAGTATGTCCTTGGTAATATTTGCTGCACAATACATAACTCCTTTTTCTTTTTTTCAGCCTCTTTTCTCGTGTAAGGCAAAAAGCAAAGGCTCACAGTGAAAGCTGAAGCTGGAGGTGCAACCCTGAAGAGACGGGCGTGGGAGGACATTTCTGCCTGAGCAGAATCCCACTGAAGCCAAGGGACTGCCCGCTCTGCCCACACAGCTCTCCTTGCCTCAGTTAAAATTACAACTTTGTTTTATTCAATCCGTGATCTCACAATTCATTCTAGAAATGCATGTAGGCGATAGAATACCAGCTCTGCACTGCAGTCAACACCACACCTGGATTAATCTGTTTAAAGGTCTAATCAGGACAGATCAGGACAACAGTTCTCAAGATGATCCCCAAACCAGCCTGGCCACAAGGATTGTTTTAAGGTTGGAACTTTCATAGTCCTCTTGACAGGCATCACGTTGAACTGTATTTTTTTCGGAAAGATAAAAGGTTCTAAGAGAAGTTATCTAATTTTGGTTGACGTCCCCTTCTCAATTCAAGGGCAAGTGGTACTGAAGTAGAAATCATTTCCATAACTGAATTGCAGAGCAGTCATTTAACAATTAATAAGTGATCCACTCAGCATATGAAAACTGAATAGGAAAATAAACACGTGAGAATAAGAGATACCTCTGCACAAAGAAAGGCTTCAGCTCTTCCACATCAGATATTTAATTCGTTGTCTCTTTCTTTTTCTCACTGTGAACAAGGGGAGAAGACAGCAATGAAATATAAAAGACCTTAGCCACTTCTCCCGAGGAAAATGGAGATGATGTGAATGGCTCATTTAGCTTTCTGAGCCTTTGAAGCAGAGGAGAAGTCTCTTTTTTTTTATTCTCCACAACAGCAAACTGTCTTTTTCGGCCTGCAGCCACAGCTTGGACACCAGCCTTTAGCAGAGCAGGCACATGTCTCATCAGTGATAAATCTGCAACACCGCAGCCTATTTCTCCTGCATCAGGAAAATGTCAGATTTGTGACTGGCTCTCCTTGGCAGATGTAAGGTCACTGCTCTTGCTGTAGGACTGTGAGAAATAGAGTATTTCACTTCCTCCCCATTCCTGGGATTGGGATAAGATGTCCTCCTGGGAGACCAACCTAAGCACCAAGGACTTTGCCTCGTGGACCTCATGCTGGCCTGGCACACCGTGGCCATGAGGGCACCGGGACACCACCCCCTGGCCTTCTCACTGCAGCTCTTGAGTGGAAGAAGTCATGTAGCAGCTCTCAGATAAAAGAAAACGGAATGCTGCTGTGATTTCAGGCAGGGAAATGAGATGGAGAACAGCATTATGCGACTCAAAGCCACCCCTCCTAAAGAGGCAGGGAATGGGAGGACAATGTGCAATGCCAAATGCTGTTGCCTGGTTTCAGACAGCTGTTCTGAAGTGGGAGTATAGTAAAATCTGTGAGTGGACCTGTGTCCCTAAAATGCACGTGCTTCTTCTCTTTTCAGGCATCAAAACACAGCACAGGATTTTTAGTGATGGGAAGCCTAGGGGTTTGTACTGCTGGCTGTTATTTCTGCTGCCCTCTTGACCAAAAGGTGCTAACAAAGCCAGGACTAACTGTGCACCATCGTGATCAAAATACCTGGTTTTGGTTTAAATACCTTGCTTTTCAAACCTCCTGCTTCCTGGGAGTTAAGCCCTTACCTGTGAAAGGACTGGGAGGTAGTGG
>NW_008236640.1:912537-916442 GCF_000691975.1 Corvus brachyrhynchos | reverse complement strand
ATAAAGACAAAAATGCCAAAGAAAACAGGGAATATCTGTCTGCCTTCCCTGCCTGCCTGCAGGATTTTCATGTCTCTCCCCACCCTGCTAATGTCTATTAAGTCTTTTCATGTCTATTACATCTTTCTTTAAGGTTAGGAGACAAGAGTTAGCACAGATTTTGCAGTAGCAATAAATAATTAAATTTTCAGGTTTATTTCCTCCCACTCTTTAAGCTTGCTTTTATCTTTAAGCCTGCTGATCGCCACACGGATTTTCACTGACCAGCCAACATTTGCACCCCTGGTTTTCCCTTCCTTCTCAAGCCTTCACAATACACACGGAGCTCAGTGGGGTTTACAAAACCCAAATGACTCCTACTCCAAAGCGTCATTTCGTCTCCCTTCTGGAGATTTTTTAAAAAATCACACATTAATTAGTAAAGCTGGGTTCAAGTCATGTTAGCTGTTGTCTGTATGCACCACAGAACCTGCCAGCTCTGTGCCTGTGGCACGGCCAAAAGTGGAGTTTCGTTTTCAGAAGGGCCAAGTCTGCTCAGAAATTGAAAACCAAGTTTGATAATAGCTAAAAGGTTCTAGGAAAAATGGTGGCATGCTGGGCTCCTTGCATTCACTCTGCTCTGCTGTAGGCTCGGTAATACAGTGCTGGATGTTATAAAATGTGCCTTAATTTTCTTGGAAAAAAGGATTATCCTGAGATAAAGTATGCTGGGAAGCAGCTTTACATTTGGAACGGCCTTTCGTCCCCCAAGCCCAATTAGCATTTTTGGAAATAAGTTGTAGACATGTAAAGATACTTCTAAAATATCAGCCTGAGTTATAAAAAAAGTATTGGCACTATGGAGCTCCTAAAATAACCAGGGAGAGAATTTGGCGTTTCTGACCTCCTTTGATTGGATCCCCAATAAACAAGTTCTCGAGGAGAAGTCAGCGTTACCATTTAATGGGTTCATGCTACTTCTGTATGCACCCACTTAACAAAGGACTGCAATTAAGTGCTGATAAAATACCTCAAATTGACATTACAGACCCCAGCTTCTCATTTCAAACCAACACAAGTGGCAGTGTTTGGCTGTGGTTTGGGTTTTTTGTGGTTGTGTGGCAGCAGAGCAGGGGAGGCCCCACAGCACCCCCACCCCAAAAAAGCAACAAAAAATGAGTAACTTTCAAAAAAGTAACTTCCACTATACCTTTTAAGAAAGCCAGGCAGTCACACAAAGAAATCAAATACATCTTTGGTGTGCTACAAAACCAGAACAACACACCCTTGGTGCAAAACATCCCAGAGGTGCTTTCCAGAAGGAACATTGAATCCATTCTTGGAATCCTGTGCTACTGCCAAGGGATTAATACAATTTTCAGGCCACTGTTGAATTTCAAACAATAAAATAGATACAGACAACATCAGGCTTGGATTTCTGTTTATTAACCTCACTGTGTTTTTCCTATCACATGATCTTCCCAAGAGCTGATCCAAGGGGAGCACAGTCATAGACCTTGGCCTGGAAAGACTCAGTGGTCAATCCTCAGCAGCAGCTTCAGAGATGCACTTGAAGTTCAGACAGTGAGGGGCCCTACATCACTCACCCTCATGAGAAAAGACAAGTAGGGATGAGAATGGACCTGCCTGTGAACCACTTGAGAGGAGTCATGAGGGATTTCCCTTTCTGGAAACCTCTGCCAGAGGTTATCCTGAGTGGATAATGCACTCCCCTCCTTCCACTGTCCTCCAGTGGTGCTCTACAAGAACATGTCCGATGGAATTTCCATCATGAAATCTCCAAGAAAGCCAAAGTCTTCCTGAACAGGGGAATAATTGTAGTGCTCCCACTGCAGATGAGCCTCAAAACCATGGAGTGGTCCTTGCACTGCATCTCTGTAGAGGAGTTAAGGAGGAGGCAAGAGGGTCATCGGCCATGTCAAAAAAACCCACCCCAGACAACATTTTCCATCTGGACCAGACCTCTAACGCAACTCCCATTTTCTTGCTAGTTTTTGGTTGCCTTGGATTCTGTGCCTCAAAATGGTCATGAACAGAAAATGATAAGGAAATACATCTCCACTCACTCCCACCACACATTACACATCCTTTGTGAGCAAAACGACCAGGACTTTGTTTCAAAGTGTGGAAAAGAGTATTTTTAACTGCTACTAAAGACACGGTGAGTCATTAATGATCCTGGTGCCAGGAGACCGTGCTTCGTGAAGTCACTACTGCTCGTTATTTCAAGAAAACAATTAGTCAAAACCAAAAATGAAGCCCTGGAGCTTCCAGGAATTGGATACTGTTCTTTGGATCATTCATGAACAGGATGAAGACAGTAACAGGTGTCTGGATCATCCCCTCAGCCCCTCAGAGTGGGTATAATAACTTGAGATAACCTCATCCATAAGGGACAATAGAGATCCCCTTCAGGAGCTGAGGATGGGGAGGATGCAGGGATGGAAATACTAAAAAATTATTCTTATTTACTGACCTGGCTGCATTAAACTCCAAGCTACCTACCTTTTATTTTTAAACAAGAGTCTTAAGCACCTAAAAATAATAGGCTGAGAGGAACACTCATACTGGAAATAAGTTCAAATAACAAAACCCACAGTGGTTAGAATTTGGATTAGATTTTCAAAAGACAACACACTGAATAGAGAGTGTATTACCAGAAACAGAACATTTGAAGCCATTTCTTTTCATTAAAAAATGAATCATCATGCTTTCCCCCAGCTAACACCCATTTATCTAACTATAATGAAGGGCTGGCATTTGATGTTTTATTTGATGTCTACAGGTTCACCCACCAGAACCTAACTACTGCAGGAGCAAAAAGAGCCTAGCACCTAGGTCTGAAGCACCAGCAGCACTGTGCCAAGTTCTTTAGTCTCAGAATAGCCACATCCATATGGACAGATGCACTCAGCTCAATGAGATTTATTGCTATTAGATAAAATGGCCAGAAAAGCAGCTTTCCTAATTTTTTGTCTTAGGTAAAAGCTCTAATCTCTGTCCCCTTAGTTTTCAGCTATGAAGGGCAAAACAGAGTTGTTGGGCTGTTTTTTTCCCTTAAAAAACCCCCAAACAAACCCCCCAAACCCCAAACCCATAGTTTTGGTTTAGAGCCACCCATGTGCGACACAGCCAAAGTGTCCAGCAGTTGCAGCAAAATATTTTGGGCTTCACAACTCCAAAAAGATGATCCCATGCTACAGGCACTATCCCAAGGCTGTATTAAATATAAGGGGGCTTAATACCAGCATGCGCTGCATTCATTTTGAAGTCAATGTCTCTTTTTTCCCTAATTCTGCTGTTCATTTTTTGGGCCTGTTATCCATGGGTCGAGCATCCCAACGTGTGCAGCAGCACACCACTACCCCTCAAATGCAAACCTGGGGCACTTAATAGCAGCACTATTTAACATGTGGTGTCCCACAGCTACTGGTGGATGTAGTATTTATTAATATTTACAACTCAGCTAAAAGCAGCTTTGAAAAGGCTATTTTTCAGCCACACGTACAAATGTTAATGATTTATGTGCTTTTGCACTAAGTGGGAAAGAGGAACAGATGTAGCAAAAAGAAAACAATAGTAGGGAGAAGGTTGCTAGGGAAACACACAGTGTAAAAGTTGAAAAATTGAGGAATGGTCCATCCTTGGAGTTACCAAGTGCAGTAGCTCACAGTAAATGAAGGAGGTACAGTTTCATTTTGGGGAGAAGACAATTGGCCATCAGTACAAATGCCTTCATAGGTGACACAACAGGGCAGCACTCTTTAAAGTAAATACAGAAATGTTTCTTGCTGAGGGGGAAGAAAACCCCTTCAAAACCTTTACAACAGACATAATTGCCTAGAACACACCAAAGACTTCTGGCTGAAGAAATCAAAATTGGCATGTATTTTCTGCTCTTTCCC
>NW_008236640.1:870551-912519 GCF_000691975.1 Corvus brachyrhynchos | reverse complement strand
CCCTTTAGCAAACAATCAGATATGACAAAGCACCTAACTGACCAATCTGAGATTTACTTCTTGTGCAGGACAGCACAACTTAGGATGGGAAAGTAAAATTTGAAGCAGCCTTTAAACAAAATCTCCTGTCTCAAAAATACACTTCAATTCCTTAGCATGACTTTGAAGGTCTGCTATCAGAAAAAGCCTGAAACACAATCAGACCTTTCAGGAGTTTGGCTCCTCATGGTAAAACACCATGTCTGGCTGGGGAGCAGAGGGCTCCTTCTGGATGGCCCTTCCTGAGAAAGGGCTGCCAGAAAGCTGCCACCTCTGACTGCATGAGCAGAGCCGTGGCACTGAACCACTCTGCTCAAGATCCTTCTCACCCGCTTCTTGGAAGTTTCCTCTTCCTCAAGCCACCAAGTCCTTTAAATTGCCCTGCCATGTGCCTGAAGCACTTAGGAAAAGCACAGTCAGGAAGGCTGTGCAAAGCACCCCACTCATATGAGAACGGTAAGGCAACGGTGGTGTATTTTAACTATCTAATCACAGACTGAGTTTCTTACCAGAATTTTATGTTCTGCACTGTCTGTGGGGTCTGCACAAGAAAGCAAACATCCACAATTCAATAATGTGAATCCCATTGCAGCAAGGAAGTTCACACAAAACTTTTCTTTTTGTGCCTGAGCCAGGCTGTTTATTTGAAAGAGATGCCAGTTCACAGGGCAAGCGACCACGCTGAGAGCTTCAAAACCTGAAATTCAGTAATCTATCAGTAGTCATTAGTGTCCCATTTAGTGTCTCTAATGCCCTTACTGTTCTGTTCATGGATTACCCAGTTCTGCTTTAAAAACTGCAGGATGACATAAGACTCCTGTTATACAAAGCCGTATCACATTCAACATGGGAACAGTTTGTGTAAGGCTGCAAACCTGTTGCATAAGCTTTACAGGGAACCAGGCTGTACGTGGATTTTATCTTGTTCAATGTGTCTAGTCTATAATCTAGTTTCCAAAAATATCATTATAGTTCCTTCTTGAAAGAAAAAAAGCATTTGAGATGAGATGATGCTACCTATGAATGTTTATATTGGTGATGCTTTAATGTTTGCATAAATGCTTGTGTGACATTTGCTTTTTATCCTTCAAAGTGAGCTTTGCATGAATTCTAGATGTATTTACCTTCCATTAATGACAGTACCCATGAATCCAGACTGTCTTCCTTTTGTTAATGACAGTACCCATGAATCCAGACAACTTTTTCCTTTGAAAAAAAAAAAAAAAAAAAGGATTTTAAAGAAGCAGGGAAGAACCTCACAAATCAATTGCCTCTGTCATAGAAATCAATTGCCTCTGTCAGGTGACAACAACTGGACTTGTTTTTAAGTAAATGGACTTGTTTTTAAGTCACCAGTGAGCAAGGGATCAATACAAGCAGGCAGCTCACAGCCAAACTCAAGCTTGGATGAATTTTCAGAGCTGCAAGATAGGCTTTGTGTCCTAAAACACAGAGGAAGGTGAGGGGATGTGAAAGACCCAAGATTATGATCAAGGAATCTTTCAGACCCTCAAATTCACAGAAAAAATCCTGCATTTGAGACTTGTCACCTTAGAAACTGAAGGCAGCAAGCAGTCCTACCCCTCCTCCCATCCAAAATAAGGAAAAAGCCAGTGGTTTTTGAAGATCTTTGAGGCTCCCTGTTCTGGGAGAGGGCTGATCATTAATGACCAGAAGAAACACTAGGCAGAACTAAAAACAACGGGACTGGCTCCTGTCTGCAACTCCAGACATTGTTCCAGGAGCCTGAAGGAATTTTTCATCTATATTTCAATTTTTTGTTTTTTAAAGGGATGCCTATGTGTGCATCCAGGCATCCATCAAGTATTGAGGAAAGCATCTCTCCTGACAAAGGCTTTTGTCCTGGCTTTCAGTTTTTTACAGCGTGTGCTTTTGAAATCAGAGCTCGAACCTGACTGCCTTCCACATCCATCAAAGGCCAAAGTACAATCCAAACTTGAGACTGCAAACCTCTGCTATTACATCCAGCAATCTTGATTAATTCAAGGCTTGAATATTCTCAGAAGAGCAAGGGTGAGCATAATGCCCTATGCTGATGTCCAAGTGCCTCGCTCAGCTGAACGTTACTCCCATTTGAAGGTTTCATTAGCAATAATTACTTGTTTTCCCTAAGCCTTTACTTGCACCCCTTGGAAAATCTAACGGGTTAAAGAGTGACAGAGCAAAGTGCTCAATATCCTAATCAATACAGCACTCAGTGTGCTAACTTTCAAAAGGTTGGTAGTAAATTTATCCATAAAGTATTTTCTGGGAATCTCAGTGCATGGGTTAAGCACTGCATGGTGAAAGAGAAGAGAAACTCCTGGTTTTGTTTGAGGAGAGCACTTGGGCTGCAGCCCACTGGCATCTCCCGTTCCCAGCCAAGGACTTCATCCCTCTGCACATAAGAAATTAGCTTATGATCACCAGAAAGCTTCAGCATTTGCCTTTTATAACTTTATTTGTTGATACCTGTTAAGAAGTTTGTCCCCAAAAATGTAGGAAATGGAGGTCTGTGGAATCTGCTAATGACAAGTTTAATTGAGGCTGATGCTGCATCTGGGGCGGGTTTATTCATTTATGCTGCTGAGCACTGATGAGCTCATCAGAAAATTATGTAAAACAATCCATGTTCTGTAACATGAAAAGCAAAGTTATTTTGGGCAATCCACGTGAAAAAAAAGCAAAATGCGTCTCCAAAGCCTGTTCAGTTTTGCTCCCTGGGTGCATTTGTTTCAGCAGCCTCGCTTGCTATCTATGTTCTGAATCTTCCCACAACTGTGATCCACAAAAAAACGGGGACACAGTAACTAAACACTGATTTCAACTTACAAAACAAAGTTGTCACATTTGCGGGTAAAACAATCCCTGTTCCTGTTGGACTGAACTTCAAAACACCTCAGTTAACTCACACCACAGATAAAGCTCTAAAAATAGCTTGCCCTTAAGACCAAAACAAATGATCCAGTTCAAAAGGCATCATTCCCTCCTCATCCTCTGAACGTTATGCATGCCAAAGGAATTAGAAAGAAAATTAGTGGTTTTATCCTTTATTTTCCTCAGAACTACCAAACCTACAGGCTCCTGACAGAGCCCCAGTGCAGAGGAGTGCAGCAGCCTCAGCTGTACAGTATTGGGAAAGAAAGCCAGAAAATGGTTACTCAGCTCTTCAAGTATGTGAAAGTGCAGGATATATCACAGTCAGCAACTCCACAAGTTCAACCTGAACTCCTGGTCCTGGATTATCAGTTGTTGACACTCTCCTCAAGGCACAGGATTACAAATATTCCCTTTGAAGCTTGCCATTAGGCATTCCAAATAAACTCCAGAACAACCCCGAACCTGAAGATATTTTAAATAACAGATGACTATGAAAAATACAAAGTGAACATAGGAAAAGACCATGACCTTCAGCGAGGCTTTTCCTTAAACTATCCTTTCTTGAACAATCTGTTTTTCTCCCAAGTGTTTTTAAAAGTTAAATAAAAAGGTTTAAGAAGTTAGTAAAACTTGATGGTTTATTCATGCCAAACATGTCACAGAAACTTTTGTTATAGGTGGTTTTTCTAAGAGAAATTACAGAGGAAGCAGAGATGGCTTCAATTAAAACAATGTAAAATGGAGTGTAAGTGGTTATTTACATATGGCTTAAGTACTCATGGGAGGAGTGGGAAGACAGCTGGATAAATATTGAACACTACCAGTTTCTCCCTCCTTTAGGACAAAGAGTACCCACTCTTAGCTAATTTTAAGAGTAAGTGTTATTTGAAGAATTACCAATTATTTCTGAAGCAAAGCTTAGTCATCAACTAAGCATGAAACATCAGAGTATTTTTCTAAATATACAGTGAATTCCAGATTTCCTGAATATCAGTAATAATTAAATATTTTTGTATTTTATAAGATTTGGCATTAAAGTAACAAACGGTATTCTTAGAAATAGGCACTTTCATTTAGAATAAAACTCTAATTCATTAAAATTCCCTCTTAGAAAATGAAGCTTAGCAGCTCAGGGATAGGTGATGGACATCTCACAGAAGTAACCTGATAGCAATATGTGCCTCCACAATAACTGGGTATCTTAAATCAAAGGTTTGTCAGTGCGTAAGTAACTTTATGAGGCAAAAGCAAACATGTAATTGCCTGTAAAAGCCTCGCCACACAATTGACATGTATTGTCTAAAAAACAAAGTCCAAACTACTTATGTTTATTTCAACAGCAGCTGATGTAAACCTTCCACCCTTGGCGGTGAACGCAGTGAACGTGCCTGGAGCCCTGATGGAATGAGGGGCTGGGTTCATCGTCTGAGCATGGCTGCAGGTCACAAAGTGTCCCTAAATCTTTTCAGCTGACCTGGGTACACTGTGGTTGAGGAACCACAGGGCATTCTGGCATAGGGACGTGTCATGGGTGGCTACCACGACAGCTGCCAGAGCTCTGGTGCAACAGGATGGCGGGCAACACCTTGGGAAAACAAGCCCTCTCCCTGGGAAAACATACCCTGCCCCAAAACCTTTTTCAAGGACCCATTTCTAAACAGTCAGGCATCAGCATCTTGATAGTTAATGTCGTCCATCAGATCCCATCACAGCCCAGCAGCAGAGCTGTGACAGTCCAAGTGCAGCCCAGCTGGGCAGACAGTGCTGCTTGCCAGGACTTGGCCACCAGCACTTCACCAGACAAGAACGCCTTTCTTGGGAGATGTGACTTTACTATCAGGCACTGCAACAAGGACTGCAATTCAGTGCCCAGAAAACAACAGAAGACTTGATCCTTCCCACATGACCATGCCAAACAGCGACCTGAAGAAATAAAGCATAAGGCAAGTTAAGCTTTAGCCATGTTTTTCATGGAGAAAAGCCTCAAGGTGCTAAATTTAAATACTGATAATAAAGGAGATGCTGTGCTGCTTCCTCTTCGTGAGATGTCTCCCCCACTACTCATTTCACCAGGCACAGAGCAAACCCACATGAAAGAAGCTGGATTTTGTTGGGAAACATCTCCTTCCCTGCTAGAAGGAGGAGAGATTCCTCTGACCCCCAGCTGCCACAACACGAAGCAGAAGGGCTTCTCCTCCCTGCACACAAGCACCACACCACACACCTCTGCAGAACATCACTTTGCAGAGGTGATTCATAAATGGTTTAAGCCTGGTGTGGAACTCACCTTGTGCAGGCACAAATGCTATGATAAATTACAGCGTGTGCACAGGGGACAGAAGGCAGAGTATCACGACAGAAATAGCCCTGTCTCCACATTGTTTACTGTTTTTCTTTCATTTTCATTTCAAATACACATCAGAGATAAGCACAAAAGACTTGGTTTTTTCTTTCCAGGTCAGATACAATGAACTTGTCTTGAAAGAATTTAACCTTGTTCTCCAGAAACACTACAAAAACAAAGTTTTCCACATGCTGGGAAGAACAGAAACAAACCCATAACTTTAAAATCCGGCGGCTGTGGGCTGAGCTCTCCTGTTCCAAAGCCAAACCCTTTGCTCTTCGTCACCAGGCTGCACCCAACAGCTACAGCCCAGCACTCCAACGCCTCCTTTCATTTCATTCATTGCTCTTCCATTTTTTTGTCCATGTCAATACACACAACATTATGGTAACAGACAACTGATAACATCAAAATGTGAGGATTTGGGAAGTCTTTTTAAGTCGATATCAGCTGCACTACAGGATTTGGCCAGACAGCTCCTTCCACAGAAAGCCACACAATGAAATACAGAGGTGCTCCCTTAGCCATGAATTATCCGATACGTAATTTCAAAGGTAAATATTTACAGATTTCCTAAGAAGCAAAGGCACACAACTCTTTTGCTGGTTTACAAGTACAAAACATATTCCTGTGAAGTGATAACATTAAAAAAACTACCAATAAAACATTGACTAAAATTTCCCTCTTTTTGACCTAAGTATTTCTTTGTATGTTTTTTTCAGGAAGTTTCTGAATTCTGAGTATCAGCAGGGCTGCTCCCTGGCATGAAACTCCCTCACCCAAGGAGTGCACAGGATAAACAGGGAAAGCAGGCTAAGTTAAGCTAGAAGTCCAAGACAGAGAGGCCAACAGGAATTCCTGTGGATTTATCCCTGGTGAAAAAGCTCCATAGATAGTGCTGGCTGCTTCCTGCTCAGACGGAAAGGAATTCATGTTCCCATTGTAGGTGATGCTTCAACGTTGAATAAACGGTGGTTTTTTAGAACACACTGACATTTTCCAATGAAAAGATAAAACAACCTGGATTTAATTCTGTCTGTCTTCACAGCCATGCTGCCAAATCCAGTCCCTCCTGCTCCAAACACCACACAGTAGGCAATTGGATACATAACAGTTTCCTACAGTTTTGTAATACAGAATGTCTAAGTAATTTTATTAACCATATGATAAATCTTTCATACTGTAAGTGGTATTCACTGCAAAAATATTGATATGATATTAAATTTAAATTATTCCATATTTTTAAGATGTAAAGATACACTTGCTAAGGATTAATAAAGGCAAAACAGTCTCAGGCAAAAGAAAGAAAGAGAAAGGAAAGCAGAATTTAAGAGGTTTAACTGCTTTTGCAGAAGTGTTCACATCTTTGGTTGCCGGTTTAGAAACCTACTCAGAGCCGCACAGAAATACTTCTGTGGGCAACAGATGATCAGTTGGTGGATGAAGTTTTTGTTCCTTTTAGAGCATTAGAGGAACAAATTCCCTCTTTTTTAATCGACATAAAAATATTTTTCTATTATTTGTATTACAACTTTTATAAATGTGCAACTCTCACCAAAAAATTGCACTCACCTTGAATTTCGTTCTTGTTTTAAAAACTGAGAAGTCAAAGTGTAAAAGACACAGGAGGGAACAGGACACCCCTCCAGAGCTGGAGGGGAACAATCAGCAAACTCTCAGCTTTTACTTAGGGATAATGTTACAGGCACAGCTATTACAATGTCACTGAGTTCACAGGAGACAAATACCTCGCTAAAAATCCCTTTCACAGCACACCCTTTCTTTTCACCCCTTCTTACCACTGGCAACAAAAAGATTAAAAAGTGTGACCTCCCAAACGAGGCAGGAAAATGCAGCCACTCAAAGCATCAGTGTTTGTGGTTTTGGAGGGATCAAGGGGTAGGAAAAAGATGAGGAACAGTCGTCTTCACCGAGGATGGACAGCAAACACATGTATTGGTATCACAAACAACCTTCTCTTTGCTGCATCAGTTGAACTTGGAAGGTGGCTTTTCGAGGTGCTGGCCGAGCAACCAGCAGGCTTTTCCAAATATTTGTGCAATAAACCACACTGAGGAGTATTCACCCCAAGTCCCGTTAGCTGCAGTGCTTAAGGTAGTCTTTGTCAGGCTAAATCTGCCCTCTGAATCGACCCCGAGCCACTCCCTGGAGAAGCCTCTCCCTCCACTGACCACACAAGGAACCTACAGAGACAAGACTCAACACACACCATTCAGCAGCAATTCTGACTGCCAAATATTAGGTGGGGAATAAACCTTCCCAGATGTCACCTTGTACTTCTTGGAGGCAGCAGCTTGAATTTTTTGTTCTGTTGTTGTTTTCTTTGCTGTCGTCATTCCGACTGCCCATCAGGTTACACTAATTTTGTCTCCCCCTAAGGAAAAGATCTTTTCCAAGGCTACCTCTGGCACCTTGGATAAATGCTCCATGAGACTCTTCCCACTATCAACAAACCTGAAAGGAATTGCCCAAAGGTGTGTATCAGGATCCATAGTACAGAGGGGGAAATCACTCTGCTTGCAGATTAAGACTCTCTGGGTCCAACCAAGCTGAAAAAGAATGAAGAACTGCCATGTCTCAGGAGAACAGCATCTGTCTGAAATCTCACTGATGTTCTGGCACTGTACTTGGAAAACAAATCCTCTCCTTCAGCTGCTGGCGGGAGGGGGAACAAACTAAACCCTGGGTAATTCCACTCCCGTCACCGTAATTCCCATTTTCTGACATCATCCCAAGCCCCTGCCTAGCAGGAAAACAGGCAGCCCAGTGTATGGAGGCTACGCTAGGGAAGATGAGCATCACATAGAAAAGCTGGAATTCAAGTCCTCATGGAAGTAAATAAACCCCTGCAGTATTTTCAGAATTCCTGCTGTGACAACACCTCTTTGAGGCAGCGATATTGCCCCATTTCAGCTACATCCTCGGTGAAACACAAGCCATTAGTACAACAGTAATTCATCACCTCGAGCCTTATCTTGCTCTCTGGACTCTTTTACAAAAAACAAGGCCAGCCTTAGAGACAGAGCTTTAGCTGAATGAACACAAAACCCTGGGGATTTGCCCAGGAAGCTTGACCTCAGGTAGGTGTTGCAGGGTAGAGTCTGTGGTCTTCTTTTTGAAGTAGGAGGAAAAAAATAAACTATTTTGAATCTCAGATCCTGAGATTAATAACAAATCAAAAATCAGTAGAAGTCCCCTTTTTAGATGCTGAAAATTAGCCTTTGTCAAGCCAACACAACAAGTTATTTAGATAGAACCAGATTTTCTGTGTTTCAATGTTTATATTTGTAAAAGTTCTTCCAGAAGAAAGCTCTCCCACTCAAAGATTTATTTCCAGCCCCTGCCCCAGTTTCCCAGTAAGATAGTTTCCAGTGCTTCTGGCCACTTGGTACTTATGTGACCCATGAATTAGGAGAAAAAAAGAAAGAATTATGGTATGCTTCCAGCTTAAGTTGTCATTAACTTGTTTGTTGCTTTTCTCACACTTCACAGCCCCCAAGAGAAAGCTGTTTTGATTGTTGAAAACAAGGTATGCTTCAGGTTAGGAAGAACTAGGAATTCCAGCCTCACTGGGCTAGAGACAGGACAAACCCTTGCCACCACCATCCCTCACAGGATAGTATCAGCCAGATCATGGTACCAACCACTCTCATAACCCTAAGGAGGAGGATAATGTTGTACCTTGGAGTCCTGTATGGTTCTGGAATCACAGGAAGCTTTGCCATGTTCTGGAATCACAGGGAAGGGAAATTACACAGCCCTGGTGCCACAAGGGATGTCTAAACACAATTCTGAGTTAGTTCTGCTCTTCCATCTGTGGCCATGGCCTTGAGGTCTGTGTGCAATGCATTTTCCATGTTTTAGAAAATGGTTTCAAGCCCAGAAAAAGACGTTAAGAATTGCTTCCTGAACAAGTTAAAGACCAGGGAAGTTGGGAGAACATTGTTTTCTATTTCTACTTTCAGAGAACTCCTTACCAGTGTTCATTTGAAACTCATGTCCAGAAGCAGAGCTCCATTTGTCTTTCAGTGATCAGCACTTTTACACAGGCAGGTTCCCATGTCAGAAGCTGTTCTCGTGCAGCTACAGCAGTATAAGGTGCTGATAAGCAATAAGTAAATCATTAAAAATTAGTTTCTTCTCAGGTAAATAGCATTCACATTATAGTGGGAATTAGATATGCCTCTTGTTTCAGCATCTTGGAATCAAAGCAATAAAAAAAACCTTACAAAAATGATTTGACAAGTACATGCAGGCAGTGTGACAGTGTTTAAGATCACCATGGTACCTGACTGCAGTGCTGTTCAATGATGACAGTGACAGCAAGCCAGAAATCTGGAGGTTTTTCAAACAAGACAAGCTCCAAGGCTCCCTTTTAGATTCTGATCTCCTTGGGGGGAAAAAGAAAGGGGAGGCAAATGCACAAAGAAAAGATGTGATGATGATGATTGTGTTGAGTCCCTGGGGGATGAAACAACTCCAGGGTGATGCATCTTACACTAATAATCAATTCAGAGCTTTAAAAGCAGCATGTACTCCCTCTCCTCCCCTTAAAACTCTTCCTTAATATAGGAACTATTAGACGCTAGAGGAGAAGCAAAATCTTTGAAGATACACAAATACAGTACAAAAAAAGCATCTTTTTAAGGTGAGGATTAGGCCCATCCTTCATAAGCATGACATATGGGATTAACCCACAGAATCACAGAAAAGACTGGGGTGGGAAAGACCCACCCGTGAGCCAACACCACTGTGGTCAATCAGACCATGACACTGAGTGCCATGTCCAGTCCTTCCTGAAACACCTCCAGGGATGGTGACTCTACCACCTCCCTGGGCAGCCCATTCCAATGCTTAATCACCTTTTCTGTGAAGAAATTCCTCCTAAAAATTCCAGGAAATACCTCAGAAAGAAGTCAACAGCTCCTCCCAATTTAGTTCCATCAATAAACTTCCTTAGTATCCCTTCAAGACCTGCATCAAAGGTGTTTATGGAGATGCTGAGGAGCACCAGGCCTAAGTGAAACCCCACTGGTGACAGGTTGCCAGCCTGATGTCACCCCATGCACTGTAACCCATTGAAACAACCAGATTTCTATCCTTGCAGGAACCTCAGAAGAAACACTCTCTGGGTATCTCCAGGGCCTCCTCCACCCCGGAGATTTCTCTCCTTGTCAGTAATTGATAATTTGCTCCTGGCACACCTACACACAGCAAGTTGGCAGGGGTGCAGCCCTGTGAGTTTGAACACAAGTTTCCAAAAAAAGTCCACAGGCATATATCTTTGTGAGGGGGTGAGCTACATGAGTACCTAACACATTGCAGTGACTCAAACGGGGAAATTTCAGAGATAAGAAGGAAGAGGAGACAAAGTGAAGAGCAGAAAAAAGCCAGAATAGCTTGATTTATCCAGCTGTTTGTGCAAATGGAAGGCTGCACATGAAACCAAATACACTGAGAATTTATCAGGGGCATGAAAATGTGCCATTAGCTTGTAAAGTTGGAGTTTTTCAGCCCACGAGCACAGCACAGAACTTACAGTGCCATGAAGGCAACTTCTTTAGTGATGTAGCACAGCCATGATCATAAAACATTGTTTTTTCTGTTTAGGGTCTTATGCTATTACTTTAATACTCAAAAATCCTCTGGCAGGACATGAAAATCTCCTCCTGCTTAATCAGAAATACAGACTGAACATGTAAAGCACTTTGCTTCAATAGAAAAAAACTCACGTCTTTTCCTCAATATCTGACTCATTGTTTTTCACCTGATTTGTCTCTAATTAGTAGCAGCCAAGTCTAAAGACTAAACACAAGCCTGAGAGATAAAAGGTTGCTTGTACAGAGGAGCGAAACCATGGACAAAACACACCTTCATAATTTCAAGTGTAAGAGATCTTCATGTTCTTGTTTTCAGTACAAAAAGTCACATTCCATCCACTTTGGTGACCCAGCCCTTGCCTTCATCAAAAATACCATTCAGTGTCAAAAAGATGCTGGCATTTACATTAACAATGCCCATACTGTGAAGTATGTTTACCACTGAGGAGAGGAAAAGAAAAAATACTTATTTCCATGTGCAACAGACCCATCGGTTCTCAAAATCTAGTTTCCAGTAAGGGCAACTCACAATAAAGGTCTGAAGAGGCAGATTAGTGCAGGCTACAAACAGATGACAGATGAGGTGAGGAGGGGAGAGGGGAAGAGATAACGACCCTTTGGTTTGCTGATATTCAATGAGGCATCTGAAGACTTCATCCAGCGCGTGCACAGTCGATTCTCTCTGTAAATCCATTAAACCCCTTGACAGCATGCTGTTTGAAGCTGGTATTGCCACATGAGTCACTGCTCCAAAGGGGACAGAACCATCAGAAAGAAGGAGCAGTGTCCTCATGCACCTCGCAGCCACGTGTCCTGTCACCAGTGTGTGGTTGCATTGCAACAGACTGACGAGCAATTCGAACTGACAGTGGTTTGCCGTCTTCACTGCAACTGCAGCTCACTTGAAATGCAAATATGCTGCTTTACTTTCAAGCTGCCCTCTGCCCACTTCTAATCAAGTCTCCAGGGTAATAAGCCTCGTTTGTGTTCATGTGTACCTCAGCCAGCAAAGCTGATTCTCAGTGTAATCATCACTGTGAACAAAATTTTACAGCTTAGCTACACAAATGTACCACATAAAGCTCATTACTTCAAATGTATTAGAAGATGCAGGTGCCAAGTAACTATTCTATATTCCATCTTTGTTTTTAAAGCTCTGTTCACTAAATCCACCGAAGTTTAGACAAGGAGTTTAATGCAAAATTTCAATCTATTCACAGCTTCCCAGAAAGCCACAGAGCAAGAACCACATACTGTTTCCATAACACAGCACTGGGTCTCAGTAGGATAATGTAAAGCAACAGCACAGGGAGACACCCTGCAAACCTAGACCTTCCCCAGGACAGCTTTTGTACCTTCATGTGCTCATGGGCAGCTTTAACCTGGGGCTTTGTGGTCCTTTGCTGTGCTGCACAACTCAAATAAAGGAAAAAAACCCCAGCAGCTCTGCTGATACAAAACAAGGAATCAAGTTTGGGAGTGAGGAGGAAGCCAAGGGAAAAAATTGATGGAGGAAAGAGGCAGAACAGCAGCTTGAGAGGCAGAAGGGAAAAGAGGAGAGGCAGAAGACACGAAAGTAGAAGCAGCAGAGAAAGATAGGAGGGAAAAGAGGAGAGGCAGAAGAAATGAAAGTAGAAGCAGCAGAGAAAGATAGGAGGGAAAAGAGGAGAGGCAGAAGAAATTAAAGTAGAAGCAGCAGGGAAAGGTAGGAGGGAAAAGAGGAGAGGCAGAAGAAATGAAAGTAGAAGCAGCAGAGAAAGGTAGGAGGGAAAAGAGGAGAGGCAGAAGAAATGAAAGTAGAAGCAGCAGAGAAAGGTAGGAGGGAAAAGAGGAGAGGCAGAAGAAATGAAAGTAGAAGCAGCAGAGAAAGAGAAGAGAGAAACGGGGCCTCACACACAGCAAGAGAGGCAGTGCTGCTGCTGAGAGGTGACTGACCTGCAGCTCAGGACCTGCTGGACCCCGAGCCTACTGCCTGATTGCTTACTCCTTTAGCAAAGCCCGAGAGTCACTTTATAGATTAGAGTGCATGCAGTGTAACCAAATAACTACATTTCACTAGGTACAAAATACTATTGCTTCACACTTGAAAATCTGGAAAAAGCAAGATGCTCAGAGAAGGACAGAGGGCGAACAATACCTGGAACTGGCATGGAGCATGAGTCTCTGGGGAAACCACTTCAGATAAAAGGCAGCATTTGACGTAGGTTCTAACAACAGGGAAAGGAAAGAGAAGTACTAGAAGCCGTTTCCCAGATTTCGGATGGGGAGGTATTAATAATCTGCTCCAATATACCTCCATCTCAGGTTTTCTCTGGCTGAAAATAAAATCCCACTAATATTTTCTTCGGTGGCTTATGGATATAATGAGTGTTCTGTCATTATTATGCATGGAGCCAATAATTAAACTTCTTTGTCCAAAGGTAAATGTTCTGTGCATACAGGAGGCCCAAGCCAACATCTGTCCAGGTGATAACTCACTGTGTGTTCCCTGTTTTCTCCAGGCTTAGTCTGAGGCACCTGGGGTCTGGCTTGCAGGACTGATGTCCATCACTGCCGTGGCTGCACTGTCAGAGATGTACCCTGGCAATACCATGAAGGCTCTGCACTCTGCAAACTTGGGTTGAAGGTTTTTCACACTGGCCACCAGAATTAATGGAAATCCATGTGCTTATGTTCTCTGCCTTCAGACTGTATCCTCGAAATGGGAATTAAAATATCATCATAACTGATTATAAGTATTCATTTATGAGATTTTTATGGCAGTAAGAAGGGTTCTGTAGGAGCCTCCACAATAATAAATACTATTGAAATAAACTATGATGAAATTAATAATTTTGTATTCAAAGCACAGTGAAAAGAAACATTCAACAAAGAGAGAATGAATGAAGAAGACAAATTACTTAGCAGCACCCTTTCAACAAACCTCTTATTATTCTGGGCAGTGAATGAAACAGAGCCAGTGTGGGAGAGAAAACAAACACCCAACCAGAGCCAAGCAAAGGGCACAGAAGAAAGGAGGGCGCAGAGGAGCCGCACTCAGGCAGGGAATGGTGCCGAACGGGGAAGGCGGTGAGACAGCAAAGGGAGAGGCCTGGTGACAACTCCCTGTCTGCAGGAGAAAGCCCTGCCCTCTGAGAGGACACAGCGTTGTTGGACACTGCTGTCACTTCCTAGGATGGGACATCATGAGCCAGGCTGACCCGGAGCACAAGCAGCATTTGAAGTCATGCGCAAGTTCCTGCTCACAGCAAATCTCATACCCCCTGTTTGCACATAAAAGCACTTGCCATCCTCAGCCCTCTGGCCAGGAGCTCTTCGTGCTGCCCTGAGGGAAAGGCAGGAGCTGAAACGTCTCCTGGGAGCCAGAAGATTTTGTCAAGAGCTCTACATGTTGTCACGCGAACACACCAAAAGGGGCAGAAGGAACAAGGCAGCTTGGAGCACAGCATGCCACTTCTGACAGCCCCTTCCAAAAATCTTTCTTCTTCCAAAAAGCAATGCCAGAGAATAGCAATGTCCAATGCTCTTTGAAAGAAAAGTGCTGCTTGCTCAGAGCAAAAGTTGATGGTTTAGGATAAAATACAAAGATTTGCTGAACACAGTCTTCTTACCATGTAGCTTCTGCACGAGGATCATGGCAAGCCAACATCCCCCAGACAACCCAAAGGCCACTGGGATGTGACAGCACCATCTAACACCCAAGTCCCTCAAACCAAGGTCTCCTCCAGCAGCTCTGGAGAACAGTCCCCCTCAGAGGTGAGCGAGTCCTTTTGATCTCCAAGCTCTGTGCCTGGAACAACAACCCTCTTCTTTTCTTCACTGCTTCTTTTCCCAGAGAGCAGCTTCAAGCCCTTGAAACTGACCCATTTGTCCATCATCTTTCAAATCCTCACTCTCAGCTGCAGGTATTGTCTTTCTTCTCCCTTAAGCACCCACCCAGCTTGACTTGATGTGTTTGCAGAGGGAAGTGATAGGAAACAAGGTGGCTCAGTCACACCTCATATCCCAAACCATGAAGGTATCTCAGTGCTCCTGGATCACAGTTTATCTGTGCTGTTGTCATGCAAAACATTCGGTGTGCTTAAACCTCTAAGTACTTCTGCTCTGTAAACTCAGTGCTTGTTTAATACAACTTTTAAAAAGAAGCTCACATTTAAAGAAGTTTTCCTTATAATTTCGTTTATAACTTGCATTAATTTTTACCCCAAGAGTCTTGATTTAATGCAAATACAGGTCTCTCACCCAGCAGCCTGCACTTCTTTGGCTGACAGCTTAATGACATTCACTCAAGTACACTTCCCACAGTGTAAGGGCAGGTGCTGCATTTCTTTTCTGCTTTTCCTTCCTAAAAAACGAAGGTTGAGGCAGTTTGCCTCCACTGCCCTGAGCTGAACAAAGTGACGAGGTTTTATCCATACCACTCATTTGAGAGGAGGAGTTGTCAAGCCACATCAGTCACTAGGCAGTTCAGACAGAGGGTGGAATCTATCTCACCAAACCTTAGGCTCCTAGAATTGACCTAGTAATGTTTGCTTTCCTCTGGAATCCATACAAACAGATCCTTTGAGGGAATAGTCCAAGGCAGAGAGATTTATCTTTCCCTCAAGCAGCCTGGGTTTCTCCATGTCCTCCTCTCTGGGTGACCAGCTGGATGCAGACACGGCTCATTTTTCAGCTCAATCTTCAGTGAGAAGGAGCATGGGAATCAACACTTCTTTTTCACGTTCTCACAGCAGTAGCTATCACAAAAGCCAATTCTGTCAAGTGCTGTGTTTGTTCTCCTCGTATAATCAAGATATTTGTAGGCAGGAACAGGTTCCAGTCTAATTAAATTTGATCAGACTTGAGCTTTCTCCCAGACAGTTGCACTTCATAGCTGTCTCGGAGCATCACAGCAATATTTACTGGGAAACACGAGCATTCCACTTCCATAAAAGCAGGCAGTTTACAATTAGCTGCAGATAACTCAAAATGACTGCTTAGAGCAGAAATGCAATTTTCTGAAAGGGGTTATTGGTTCTGACCATGATGCACTGCACTCATGATCTGTCACACCTCATTACCTCAGACCAAGGAAGCCAGGCCAGTGTAACTGGCTCTAGCTGGATACGTTAGAGACTCTCCTCAATACTGAGCCCTTTTAAGATGTTGCCTTCGAGGCTGAAGTCTTCAAAAAAAAAAAGCAATTATCAAACTCATTTTCTCAAGTCCTGTGGCGTATTTACAGGTTAAATGGAATGAAATTTTTTAATAGTCCTTAAAGCACAGCTTCACTTTTGAGGGCGATTCAACAGAAATGGAATCAATTGACTGAAAAGTTTATTGCCTGTAAACATTCAAATATCACTTCAGGGGTTTAAAAAAAATCTGGATATTATAGCAGCTTTGCATGTTCAACCAAGATTCAGAAGCTGCCTAATTCTAATTCCAGCAGTAATTTGTATCTCATTTAGTTAGGCCACTGCAAATTAAATACAGGGCAAGCACATCCCTGGTTTGCATTGGTGGAGCTTGGCCATATTTGAACACAAGGAAACTTTGCTGTTTTCATCTTCTATCTGCCTATCTAACCCCACCTAAAGCAGTCTGGGAACTCAAATTACAATACCACAATCTTCACTAGGTCTCCACTGACGCAATTTATTACAATTCAATCATTAGGAATGTGACAATGTGTACAAGGACCACCAATTCCCAGCAGAGAGGTCCTTTGGTTGTGCAGGGTCAGGGTAAATAGCACTACAAAGGTATTTCTATGCATAAAACAAGAGGTTTTATACTCTCCTTGTGATTTAAAAGGGAAAAAAATCCCCTGACAAATCGGCATCAAGTATGGCTACTTCTAAAATTGGGACTGTATTTCAAGCATTTATTAACCAAATTAAGCATATGCAATTTAAATTTTGCTTTCCTTGTCATATTAACATATTAATGATTATACATCAGTGAGTTGAACTAAAAATATAGTGAAGATTTGCATGTCTGATTATCTCTGTGGGGTTTTGCAACCGATAATTTGAAAGGAGAACAGGAAAAAACCCCTTGTGTCAAGGTCTATGCAAAATTACAGCTGCCAGAGGTTTCTTAATCAAAGGATTGTCTTGTATCTTTTGTAAGTTAGAATCTCTTTCTAAATGAAGAGGATTTGCTCCTGGAATTATGTTCAAAGTAGTCATTTCCTCAAGTAGTACATAGGACAATGATGTCTTAACCAAAAGCACTTGCCACTGATCTCCTCCCAACCATCTCCTTTCAGAGGAAAGCAGGGAAACTTATGCTTCACCACACTGCCTCAGAAAGTATTTTCAAAACAAGCAAAAAGAAAAAAAAAGGAACAGATGCATGCAAGGAAACAGAGAAAGCTACTTTGAGGACGAAACTGTCAACAGCAACCAACTTCTTGTAACCATTGAATGAAAAAGAACTCGAACAACAAATGAGTTTATTTGTTAAAGCTGTGAGTAAGTCAGGGCTCTGTTGCTGTTCCCAGACTTAGAGAATCACTTCAGGCAATTCAGCCAAGCTGTGGCTCAGCTCACCATATTTCCCACTAACACTAGACAAAATAACCAGACAAGGAATAGGACCAGTATTTCAATCATGTTTCTCATTAAGGCTGTCACAAATCTATGGAGCTGAGAAACTTTCTAGAAACAAAGAATAACAACGCTCTTAGAGTACCAAGACTCCCCTGTTCTTGCAATCTGTGCAGATTCCCACCTCCAGATACCCTTTTAGATCATTTCCATATCAGATACCTTTTCCACCCTTCTCCAGATGAACTCTACAATACAAAACTCATCCAACAGCCGTGTCTCTCATTTTCTATTCCTCCTCCATTCTTGGAAGAAAAATTGGCACTTCAGAGAAGTTATTGTCAGCATTCAAGGAGAGCTGCTTCATTTCTGTTCAAGAGATCACTAGCTAGGATTTAAAATAGTGGCTCTTTGAACATGTATGCTTAAATGAGCATTTTTTTCAAGGCAAGGCAGAGTTCTCAATTTCTTTTGCCCAATTCTGCCCTCAACCTGTCCCTTCAACAAATTGATCCACACTAAAAATGTGGCTGAAAAAAATAAAAGGGTGGGGAGGAAACAAAAAAATTTCATTTGGACTCCCTCAGCCACTTTCAGCTCCATGAACACATCACTGCTGGGGCAGCACAAGGCTGAGGACAAGCAGCAAAGGTCAGGAACTTTTCAAGTGCACCTCGCAGCAAGGAAAAGACCTGACACCAAAACTACCCTCTCACACCCACGTCTGATTTTCTGTGGCAGTTCTATTTACCGCCTTTCTTTCACTCTATGTTTTGACAAGATGAAGCCAACATACTAAGGAGGAGACAAATACTTTGATATAGAGGTAAGCGAACCTGCAAAAAAAAAAAAAAAAAAAGCCTTGTTTCCTACAGTCTTATTTCACTTACTTCTTCATTTCAGGGAAGGGGCACGAGCCCCTCCCAAAACTTTTCTGCTGGCCTCTAGAAGTCCCTAGGTAGCACTGCTAGTGGTATGTAACAGCAAGAGCAACTGCAGCAGGAGTGAGAGCCTGCTTTTATCCAAACAGGGTGCTAGTACTCCAAGCATTTCACATAGTGACTAACTGCATTTCTGTGCAGGGAGCTCACAGCACCTCAGCATTAATGCTCAGTTACCAACTCCCAAGGACAGCTTTGTACACCAGCAGATTCCAGCCAGCTACCTGTGGAATCGCTCAGTCAGAAGTTGTGTAAACAGAATGAAAAGAAGAAAAGAAAAGGAAAAAAATATATATTTATCTTTTTTTCATTTTTAATTAGGATGATTAGAAGCTCTAGAAGGATGGAAAGCCATAGTTTGCCAGAAACTAGAATGGAAGTATCTGCTCAATCAAAAGATTACACTGAGAACTAGCCGTGAGCTGAAGGGATTGTGCTCTGCCACCCTGGACTGTGTTGTTTCTTCTGTTCCATCAATTCTTGCACAGCAAAAACTGGGGTCCATCTTTTATGAAACGTATATATATATACACCCCCATATGTTTAAGATAGAATAAAGAGAATCCAAAGGATTAAGCAGCAAAAAGAGTGTAATGCTCTACAAGTGTTTCTCCCCAGTTATGTGCCAGATTTCTCCTTTTGTATCTTCTGATACCTTCTCCTGCAGTAGCTCTTCCTAATTAAAATAGATTAAGAACCTGTTCTTACTTACAGCCCTGAATGCTAGTGCTCAGGGATCTCGAAAGAGATCATGACAAACCTGAAAGGATCTCCAAAGCACTTCTCAGCAGCAAGGTGGCATAGTGTCAAGAGGGGCAAGGCTGGCCAACTGGCAAAACAACAATTTTAAATGTATTTGGCCAGGCTAGGCCTGTAAAAACAAGATGCTTTGTTAGCCAATGCATGGGGCACTTATGTTCATAACAACTCCTTTTTTTTCCTGAGTCTCCTAAGAACAAATTACTTGCAAATGTTGATATCCAAGTCCTCTGAAGAACACAGATGGACACCACCAGAGCCAAGATGCAAAGAGGCTTTGGTTTGCTGTATACAAGTTCTCCAGCAAAGAAATATTCTCCTTTTAAAACTTTTTTTTTTTTGAGAATCATGCAAAACTTTTGACTTCTGTTAAAAAGATGCTAGTGGAGATTATAATTTTCAGTCCTTCAACTACATCTCCTCTCAATTATAGATGAGTTTTGCTGCAAGGTCATGTAGCCAAATGGTGCCGGTCTGCATGTGGCATTCTGTGCAAATGCAAAGCTTTAATCTGTATGTTTGCAGGCACTCTCCACACAGTTCCAAGTCCATGGTGGTGGGGAATTGCACAAACAGTGGGACTGCCTGTGATTATTTATACCACAGTAGTGCAAGTGTCACATAGAAACTGCTCTGCCAACCTGCCTCAAACAGAACAATTCCTTTGGTGATGGGGGAGATGCAATTTAGGGTCTCCGACCCTGTAGAGCCAAGTCCAAGAAAAGGTATGTGGTGAAACACTTTTGCTGGGACAATTTTCAACAGCCAGGTCTGTTGACCCCAGCTGCCCCTGTGCCAGCCTTGTTGCAATCTGTTTCTCAAGGCTGCATGTGAATGCCAGATTGATGTTAGATTGCAAAATATTTGTTGATATCATTGAAATCATTATAACAGATGGCAAGTCCCCTGTCAGAATGTGCAAGTCCTGAGAAGATAAAAAATTTCAAGGGTCAAAGACTGAATCTGAATTTAGGCAGATGAAAGGCAGTAAATGGGCATCACTGCTGCCTTCATAGAGCTCACCTTCAATTAATGCAGAATTTTCCCTGTAACACCCTGAGCTCAGCTACAGTCAAAAATACTTATATCTCAGTTAAATTATTCTATTTAATTACTTCAGCAAATCCAGATCCAGAGTAAAGATATGGAATATATGAGTATGTGTGCACTTGCACATCCGTATATACATGGCACAAACAAACCAGGATGGAAACTGTTAGCACTACTTACTGCAGAATACCCTTGCTTTGTATAGGATGAACAGATGAGGTAAAAAATACTGTCAAATATATCCAGTGGAGAAGTGACAGTTGGAGTTGGAGTTATGTAATACCTCCATTTAATGCTCTTATCTCCTTAACGTACATACTACACTTCCACGTCCCAAGAGCCACAAATAACAAAATTCTCTTCTTGTTCCCAAATTTCTCTTCAAGAAGGTGACAAAAATTGACCTGTCGAAGCAAAGGACTACAGAGAGTACCATGCAGAGGATTAAGTAAATAACTGAGTTAAGTCAGTCAACTGTGTTCCAGTTTCCTCTGTGCCGAGTGACCTGGTGCCCTCTCCATTTTTTATTTGCTTTTGCACTGTACTGCCCTTATGTAACTGTTCCCTCCAGCTCATAAATTTCCAAGGTGAACAAAAGCTCAAATGATTACATTTGGCTTGGACACAAAGGTGATTTTTTTCCAACTGACTTCTACTTACCATATTCTATCATTTTAATCACATAAAAATATTAAGCCCATTTGGGTTAAGTTGATTCATTTGGCTTCTAAATGCCTGTGCTTTCCCATTTTTGACTGAAACATCATTTCTGATGATGTTAATAGCTACAACGATTAAGACAGATTATGGCTGGAAAGGAAAAATGGTTTGGTGGTTGCTTTTCCTTCCTCTTTGCAGTCCAGGCTGGTGTCATTTTGGTTTGGGTACCTGGAGCTGCTTTTCATCTCCCCACGCATCGCTTTGCCCACACCGATATCCTACAAAAAGCCATGTGCCTTTTCAAACAGATCCTACATAAAAAAGACTGAAGATCCATTATCTGGGGCTATTTTCAGCAATATCTCTGAAGCAGCCTGACCTGGAGTCACACAGAGGCAAAAGCAGGCGCAACCATAATCCTTCCTCACTCCTGATGTTCTCTTGCTCTGACCTCTCTGCAGCAGCGACAGCTATTGCTGGGGATAACTGGAGCTGACAAAAGCCAAGAGACCCTGGCTTAGAAAAATGCACAAAACTCCACCACATCCTCAGCAGCGTTCAGTCTGTACTCCCAGCAAGGGAATGTGATTCATAGATGATCAATTCTAAGATTTTTTTATTACATTGTGAAAGCACGTTCATGTGTGAATGCTATAAATAATTTGTTTATAGCACAGATGATAGAAATTTCAGCCTAAATTTGTGTAGCATAGACATAATTAACAAGTCAGAAAAAAATTTAATCTCCCAGAAGTTGACTTTGAGACCTGCTTCACTCCCTCCTAAAACATTAATTAAATCTTTACAGCCATTGCAACCAAAACTTGATGAAATGTCAAGCTCCAGACCTTAAATACTGGTAGCATTTTACCTCCTACGTATAGCACATGACAATTGTCTATACTGCCTGTAAACTCTTTCCACACATCATTATTATTATTATTATTATTATTATTATTATTTTCTCTGAATTACCAGGGTCTGGACCCAGCCATCAGCAGACAGCAGGTAAACTGCCAGCTGACAGTTCCTACTTTTTCAGCATCCAGGATGTTGTTGCACTGGCAAAGGTGCACTTCACCTAGCAAGTCCTTTCATCAGAAAGTATTTTAGCTCACTGGGGAGAGTTTAAAGTGACAATCAAAATACAGTTATAAGCCTCAAATATTAGACTTTCACTCAAAAATCTATTCCTAATGCTTGCTTATTCTTTAAAGAAAAATACTTGTCTTTTGTGAAGATACATATCCCTGATGATTTCAGATCAGAAAAAGTATATGGAATGAAAGGCTGCTGTTTGCCCTTAACTTTGAAAGAAATGATCCTAATTTCTTACCGTGTCTGTAGCTTTTGGTATTTGCTACACTGTGGTATTTACCCACTGTATATCATTAACTGTTATGACACCTCTGTCAGGTAGATGCTTCTAGAAAAGGAAAGAGAAGCGATATACAATGTTTTGGGAAAAAAACCCTCTAATCCATAATCCTGATGCGATTACCTCAGGTCTTTCTGGGAAGATTCCTGCAGTAGAATCCCAGCTTCATGTTAAACCAGGACAGAAAATACTCTTTCATCATAAAACATGCTTTAAGATCCAACAAAGCCTCAAGAGAAGTGATATTACACGGATTACTGGTATCTTAAACACCAAAAAGAAATGCATGTGGAAATACCCATTCTGTAAGTCAGTTAAAGCAAAAAAGCCAAGAACAAATTCTCATCTAATCTCAGTCTCAGATATTAAACTGCAAAATATATAATGCTGCAAGAAAGTAAAACTTATTGGCAAATCAGCCCACAGGAAGAACACAACCACAGGGAAGAGGCACAGCTGAGGAAAATAACATGACAAAGCCCAGAAAACAAGTTTAAATACAACCTTAGTGCCAAGCCATGGTGCAAAACCAATGCATTAATTTTCTATCAATGGCAAAGTCAGGTATAAATCTGTTAGTGAAATGTGCAGGTAAGCCAACACTGCACAGCAGTGGCTGCCCACCACGTGGAGCAGTGCTGGTGCAGAGGGGCAGGAAGGGCATGAGAAGGAGGATGCTCCAGCTCACTCTGCTGTCCTTCCAGGCAGATTCATGTCTGGCTGAAATTTCATGCCAAAAGAGCTTTACAGAAATGCTCGGAGAGGGAGAACACGATAAAAAAGGACATAAAGAAGGGGGCAGGTAGTTACAGATGTTTTAAGAGAAAGCCAGCAAGGTAGATAAAAAACCCAAGAGGATAAAACCATTCTGGGCTGTTCAAAAGGAAAAAATGTACCAGCAGTGATGAGCACTAAGTATCACAAGATGAAGGCAAATGCAGGCTAAAGGGCAACTGCTTTATCATTTTATTTTTAGTCATATTGTTAAAGAAAATGGGCTTTCAAAGCTGAGCACTTCATGACTAGCATGTTCATCTGCCTTGAACCAGGATCTATAAAGACTACACCACCACCATAAAGGAAACTTTTAATCTTGCTGTAAAATCTTTACTGAAGAAAGAGTTCAAATTCAAAGCTACAGATCCCGAATCAAATTTTTCAAAGTTTGGAGCATGGTATATTCAAATGTTTCTCATTAGAAGTGTTTTTAAGAGCACTTAGGGAAAAGGGTTCATTTATTTCTATTAGCACTAACAGCAAAGCTAGCAAGAATTAATGCATGCAAGTTCTGATGGATTCTCAAAGCCAGAAATATCTCTCTCTGGTCAGAAAATATTTACAAAATTTGAAAAAATTCATGTAAACTCAGTCTACTGGTATTTATGGAGCAGTCACTTCCAATTCCCCATTCTCAACCACATCAGGTCTCACACACAGAGTCTTCCCATCATGAAAGAACTGACTGACTAAAATTCAGAGAAGGCAGGCAGGAAGCCAAGTAATTTACTGAAGCAGGAGCAGATGCTCCACCAAGCAGCCCGGCCTTCTGCTGGGCAGAGATCTAAATCCAACCCAGAGACACTGAGAAGAATCAGAGTGACTTCTGGAAAGGTACATTTTCTACAGAGCATTTCTTTGCTTCTGTTGAACCATGAAATATTCATGTCAATTCATTACATATCAATGCATTTGTATACTCCTCTGTTATCATGTGTCCAAATGAAAACAGTCTGTTGTGAATAATTTACTCCTGAATCATCAGCCAGCTTTCTTCTTCAAAGCCAGATCTTCATTATTCATCAAATCCCATCTACGGCTGACAACTTTTTAGAAAATATGTTCTCTGCTAAATCTAAGAAAGGTACCAGTATACGAGCATTTGATGTTCTACAAAACTTGATATCTAGAACAGATGTGCTAACAATAAAGTAAAAATATTTATAAAGACTATAAAACATGACAGCTTCAAGTTAGTGGGCTGGATTCACTGTGCAACAACTCATTCAACCTCCAGTAGGAGTCTCTGTGACCAGTCCTTCCAGGAAGTCCCCAAACACCTGTGGGGTCCCCAGAACTCATCCCATCACAGGAGCATGCAGCCTGATGCAGAGTGCCCCAACCCAAAGATTTACAGCAGAGAATTTATTTAATCCAAAGCTAAAGGCTATGTGAAACCAGAGCTCCTTAGAATAAATGTACATTGACTCAAGTGGTGACAATGCTAATTACTCCATGGTTGTTTCAGTAAGTACCAGTTTAACTCACACCAAGTGTCAGGCTTGCCACAGCTTACTGCTGTCCTCAGGGAAGGAGGCAAAAGTTGTGTTTGATGGCAGTTCCAAAAATGCATTCACACAACCACTTCCCTTTTCAGCATGAAGGGCATTGCTAAAATAATTAATTTTGATTTTGCTGTGGGGCTCATTGGTAAGAGACATTACAGTGTCTCAGAAACGTGTATTCTTCCTCCATGTTCATATCCCCTGACTCTCTGCACAGGGTGAAAGAAATATAAATGTACTTGCTGGTTGATGTTACTGTAAAAATCCATTACTGGGGGGAAAAACAGTTTCAGAACAGGAGTCACTAACTACATAGTCCCCTTATGAAACACAGCAGAGATTCTGAGTTAAGGATGCATTTTTTAATGACTGTAGGTATTTCTCCCATTTGCTCACTAATGTACTCAATGTACTCATTATAATGTGCTCCCTGTAACCTTTTTATTCAAAACAACCTTTTTGCATTTGCTACTAATAGAACATAATCATTTCCAGTCTCAAGATCCTGAGCAGAAAACTCCCACTTCTTTGAGGTTAGGAAAAAACCTAAAGCCACACACCATTATTGTATTGGTCACTGCAGACATCCATGAGGGGAAGGCTCAGGAAGGATCAGCTTTCACTGACTGCAAAGAAAAGTGAACTAACAGGATGACTCCAACAATACCTGCTGTCTCTGTAGGAACCCAGTTTACATGTATGCACATCCTGGTCTTGGCTTAGGCACACAGTTGGAATTCAATCATTCCTGTGCACAGGTATATTCCAGGTGTGTGCATGTATGGATGGATTGAGGTATTCCTAACTCAGGCACTCTCCCTATTAAAATATTATGAAATACAAGGAAACTTGTTAAATGTTAACTATTAACATCAAAATGCCCAAATTAGCTCATGGCACGATTTGCAGCAGCTACTGCTAAGAAATGAGGTTTAAAAATTTACTAAAACATTGCAGAGAGAAAAGATACCAAATTGAAACACATTTCCTGTTAGAAGACGATAGTAAAAGTGAGGATGGGAAGCTGTGCCTTTAGCTGTACATTCCTATGGACTATGGAGATTAAAACAGGAAGGCAGTGTTCAGCACTGATAGAGCTATATATATAGATATCTTTCAGGCAGATAAGGCCAGATTGCATAATGTGACAGGTAAAAAGGATGTACTTCTAACATAAGAATGGGTGTTATGTAAAATAAAAAGGAGTCCTTCCCTTCATTTGGTGTAAAATCTTATTTGTGAACTTCACTCTTTTTCAGCTCCTACTTTGCATATTTTAACTAATTTTAGTGTTGGATTAAAAAAAAGACTAATCAACTTTGCAGTGCATGGAATACAAACAGAATTATACGATAATGTTTGATTTCTACATCCTCTCATTTTTCAAGCTTAACGTAAAGAGAGCTGTCAGTACATACATGAAGATATGAAAAAGAAAAAGGCAAAAATTGCATTGACCACCCAGAATGTGTCTTTGTATCCAAAGATGGACCACAATTCCAAGTCCATTAAAGGCCCAGTGGTGACAAATCAGCTGGCTTGATTCGGATGCAGTGAATTCAGCAACAGGCAATATGCCTCAGGGCATATGTAGCTACATCAGGTTTATGTATTTTGCAAGAAGAAGCTTACCTGCCCATTTTTTCCCAGTTCCATTTCAACTATTGCAACAGGAGTGTTTATCTGATCAATGTGCCTCAACTGTGACTTCAGGTCCACTCGCCAGTTCACGTTTTTCAAGACATTATCCCAGCGGCTCTGATTGATCAGGCTCTCGTGGATATGAGTCCGGTGGTTCTTCCAAAATTTTGCAATGACTGCAGCCTGATCTGATGTGATGCCACCTTGTTTTTTGGTTTGGGCAGTGAGGAAAGCTTCCAGCTGATTCAAATCCATGTCTGCTGAAGCAATTGACTGTAGGAAAATAAAGAGAGCAAAAAGGAAAAGCTTGCTCAGAAACGCTCCTTAACTGAGGACAAAAAGGTCACCATCTTTAGGGTTTGACAAATACTGGATCTTAAAGGGGTTGTACAAACAAATCTTGGTTATGCAAATATCCTGACACCTCTCATTAAAACTCAATTTGCAAGTGTCCACTACTTATCCCAGATTCCTGCCCCACAACAGCTGGAGTGGAGTGGATCGGTACCGGCAATGAGCTGGAAGCACCTTTGGGAATTCAGCACTGGTATGGGATAGCAAGGAGGCTTCTCCCTGTCTCCTGGCCCTTTGCCCACTGTGCCACAGGCGTTCCCAACTGGACACTGCTACAAACACTGCGTCAGGGCTGGCTGCTGTTCCGATGGCCAGGAAACAGGAATGCTGGGACAAACAAGGCGTGCTCCTGAGCTGAAACAAGTGAAGGGACAGCCCAGCTCATTGCAACATCCACAGTTTCATCTGCCACCTCCACACCACACACAAGGAAGCAAAACTGGTAAATGCTGCACCAGTAAAGCAGGGCCTGCACCGCTGGCCACAGCCAAGCAGCAGCAAGAGCATGACTCTTTCAAGGAAGAGTCAAAACGCAAAATGCAACTGCATTTTTTCATCTGTATTATTCTATCTGTATGGCCCCAAAAGCATTAAAAATGCAACTGCAGCTTCTTTTAGAGCATTGGTGGACTTTGTCAGGCTAAATACTTTGTGTTTTGCAGCAGAGTGGAAGGGGTCATTTACTCCCCTACCCTGTGCAGCAAAAGAAACGATTATTATTCCTAAAACCCCTTTTTTTAATATAGTTATCCAGTTTTTCCATATATTTTTTCAAAACTGATAAGCCCACAGCCTTACATTTGCATTGCCTAAGTGGCAGTAGCTGCTACTATATATGGCCAAGAAGGGAGGATGGGAGGTGGAGAGAGGAAACTGTGGTTAAGTTTCCCCATCGTCATTTCAAGCAGATGCTTTCGCTTCATTTTCACACAAAATGGATGCAAGTTCTCCAAAACAAACACACCACCTCCAAGCACACGCTGACACAGGGCACAGCAAGGTGAAGTGCGGCCAGTCCTCGGGATTTGCCTCCATTTAATCTTCCTTGACATGGTACTGCTACAGCTGCACTCCCTGCATTCAGGGAAACCACAGCCTCATTCCTTTAGCCAGGGGGCTGACATTGTGTGGCTTTGGGCTGGACACAAGCACTGGGCACTGCACATGGCTTGTCTGCAAGACTGGGCAGTGCTTATCTAGAAACTGAGGTGCTTGTATACAGAGGTTTTTTACGAGCAATGAGCTGCTTTGCCTTGCTTTCTCAATAGATCAGCCACCATCTGTTACGTGATTGAGAAAATAAATGGCAATCAACACTACGAGTAAAGCCTTGGTTGTATTAAGGTTCCAGCTTAATAGGAGCATCTGTGACTTTATTATAAAATCTGAGCTGCCTGGTGCACCATTCTGGCTTCTCTATAGGGCATTTGACATATTGGTACATATTGCTTGCATTATATTGAAAATATTTAACCTAAGAGGTAATTATCCTCTACTAACTCATTATGCTGGAAGTGAAAACAGCCCTTCTTTTCATTTTCAGAAGAAAAGCTATTCAGACTTACAGCCCTTTCCTATAGTCATGTCTTACACAAGCAGGACTGTCTACTAACAGCAGTATGGAGTATTTTCTGGTTTAATACTCTTCACATCACTACATCTGTGTTTGTGTGTTGTGTGACACCAGCTACTGCTCATGTACATCTCCTGTGTTGGCTTATGTGAATGGGGGGAGAGGAGTGGAGGTGAATCAACAAGCACAGACCCCAGCACCTTATGCAAGCCCTGTCAAGATTAAGTTCAGATGCAGACTTTCTTCCCAGTTCAGCTGTGCAGAAAATTGCCTTCTGTTTTATTGCTGCGCAGAAACCAAGAACACAAACTGTGTCCTCTGCACTGAGTGAAGGAAAGGTGTCATGGCAAAACAGCTCATCTGTATTAAATGTGAACCTGATGCAGATTCATGGCGATACCAGGTACCCCTTTTCTAGGCTTTATTTCATAACCTTCAAATATTTCACATCTGTAATCCTCCAGATTTTTTTTTAACCTCACTCTCTTCACAAAAATCCTTTTTGCAAGATGCATCAAGATTTCTGGCAGTGCCCTTCTAAGCTGATAAAAAATCACAGACACAAAGCTCCTTATTGCTGACATGTGATATAAATGTGACTTTGAAGTGTATCCAGACGAGGAAGCTTATGACCAAACTTGAAGTTTTAAGCATAAGGAACACAAAACAATATTATAGGGCATATACAGGACAGTTCGACCTGGCTGTTTGGTAAAAAACATCAAGAGATTGACAATTAGTTATGGTCTAGTGTGAGCTACATTTAAAAACTCTGCACCTTTATGTATTATAAGCACCCTGATATAGTTTGCTGCCAAAAGAGTGTCACATAAAACCAGAGGAAGGAAACCATGTATGATAATTAGCAATCATTTATACCTCCCTCATACACATGTGCACGTGTACACACAATGTGGGTGGTTTTATACTCTTAAACTTACTGTACACAGCCAAGAATCCAAAAGGTAACAAGCACACAGTATTTTGGTGGAGTATTTATCAGATAATGCATACCTTAAATAATACAGCCTTGTAATCCATCATTCAGACTAGAATCTCTCCCTTCTTGGAAATATAACTACTACTTAAAAATTCCATTATAAAAAATTAACTGGAAGTGGGTACAAACAATCAATGAGTTACATTTTGGTACAGCTGCATGAAGATATCAATTAATGGAAACATATTTTATTTGAAATTCCTCAACAAATCCCACTGGCTATACTGGTTTTCAAATCACATAAGAACAGTAACTCATTTTAGTATTCTTTTTTATCTTAACTTGAAAACATTTCACTGCAGACAAAAAATGAAAGAACATTTAAAGTCTTTGCTGATCTTCTCTGTCTCTTGTTGCATGAACATTTACATGATTCATTCTTGAAACAAATGTAGTTCTACTCCATTGCTTATATGAAGGGACTCAGTTCAGACTTTTTTTAAGCTTGGAGAAACGTTTTAATTTATCTTGGCAAAAAAATTATATTTCCAGTCTTACTCTGCATAGCATTACAAACAGTTCTTTCAATTACTTTTAACAATGCTCATTTATTACATAGAATATCAAATTATAGTGGATACATCTTACTGATATTTCTAAGGATTAATTTAAAGCTGGAACATGAGTGGTTCTTCTGTGCTTATAACTAGAGACAGATAAAATATATCTGATTGTAAGTCTCCTTCTCATGCTATTAAACTCTAGGAGCTTCAGATGAGCATTTATCACCACCAGGACAATGACCAGCTGTTGTTCAGCTCCCACTGCCATGGTGAAGATTGTTTCACTGCTGGAATAAACAACACATGCACAGTTTAGCATCCTAACTGGAAAATTCTCAGAACTTAAAGGTATTGAAACCTGTTCTATCCATCTGCTCCTACATATGAATCACTGTCAGCATTGGTTCTAGAGTGATACATCTTATTAAAGCCAGTTACTTAGTCCAGACAGACATTAAAGTGCAGAGTAATTGCCATACCTTCAGTCACTGTACTGTTAGAGACACATCATTATGTTATAGAGACTTTATATTCTCAGCTAATTTCAGTTTTTGTTGGTAATCACAAGTAATTTACCATTTCAACATAAAAATCTTCAACTAGCAAAAAGCAGAAAAGTTCTCTAAGAATGTATAGAAACACAGCTGTTCTATGCCAGTGCAAAATGTAAATTAACTTGACTATGACTATTCACTTAAATGTCTAAGTAAAAAAAGCCTATTTCAAAACTAGAGTCTGTAAGACAACATCATTAGATATTAAGAGTTTCCTCACATTATGTATTTTGAGATTTGATAAAACACACTTTTTCTTTTCCCCCCTAGAAAGCACAGCTTATGGACAGCATGTCATATTACAAGCACACAAATCCGGCCCTCAGTGACTGGCAACACTTTCCTTTCCAGAGGCTGAGCAGATGCTTTTGAACAGCAAGAAACAGTTTTGGTCATACTGAATTCTCCTTGTGTTCTCCTTCAACACATACCCACTATGTCTTCAAATACAATTCAGCCAATAAAAATATGACTTCAAATACCATTTCCTTAATGAAACAATATTTGATAATCTGGGGAGTTTTGTATTAGCTTAATTAGATCCATCAGACATGTGCCCTGGTACACAGAACAGGAAAACAGACTTAAATTCATTATCTCTTCTGAGAAAAAAAGCCTGACAAGCATGCAATACTAGTGAGAAACAACAATTGGTAAAACCCACTGGGGAAAAAAGAATACATTTCATTCTCAGAAATAAAACATTACTTGTCAACCATCACAGAAGAGCTCTAAGAGCTGGACATGTCAGCATGTGGGGGCATTTCCTCCAGCTGACCCTCAGAATTGCAGGCTGCTGCCAGCCTGTAGCACAAAGAGATCCCAAGCTCACAGAAACAAACAATTCAGTGCCATGGACTATGCTACTGAACTCGCCTCCTCAGGCTTTTGGGAGGTGGGGTAAGAGGCTATTCCTGCATCACAGCCCTTGTCATTCATGTGCTTTTAGAAATGTAACCTTGAAAGCCATTTCTCAGACCCCAGGAATGCATGCAAGGAGATGTGGAAGCAGCTGCAGACAGGAGGAACATGCCAAGGAACCCTGCTCAGCCAAACATCTTCATCACACAAAGCCCATTCTGGGTAACACCAACGTGTATCTCTTTAATTTATCAGCCTCAGAAGAAAACCTTTTCTGGACTTGGGGGCAAGCAGGGGCTGCCTGCATGGGAAGAAAAGCAGCCCAGAACAGCACACGAGTGCTGGTGACACTGTGCCATTTGTCAGAATCAGCTCAGCATGTTCCTCCACAAAGAGCAGCTTCTGACAGGAGGAATCCAGCATCTTCCCAACCCTGTGGTTTCTGGGCCTTCCTGTGTAAGTGTGTCCTAGCCAGACTCTCCCAAGGGCTGCTGAGATATCCGCCCTGTAATAAATGAGCTGTTCCCACAGATGTTCCCTGGATATAAGTCCAGAAGACTTTCCCACGTTTCTGGAGACAGTGGAGGTTTTCAGCTAGTTGGTAGGTTGTGCCTCACGAACACTGTTTATTACGGTCCAAGAGCTCTCCTGAGAATCAGAATTAAGACAAAATTAGATATACAACAGCCTGCAGTCTGTCTGCACTTGGAAATGGTGATCCATCTTTGGGGAAAAAATCCCCCAAAACTAAAGGTTCTACACCCCCCATAAATTTCTAAGTCAGAAATCACAAGTGACCTTAATACATTTCATATTTCTACAACAAAGCAGAGAGATTTTAACTCATCTTAAGTCTTCATCTAATCCGTGGGAGATCACACAAATTCTTTTATTCACATTCTATACCATGTCCCAAGATTACTTTTATTTGCCTCTTATGGAGCTGTAGTACACAGCTAAAAGCAAAATAAAACAGTTTGCTAAGAGAAAAGAGCTACCTGTGAACCATTAAGAGGTTAATAATACATAAGTTGTTTAAACCCCATAGCTTACTTTTTTTCTAGTATGTAACAGGTCTTCTGCAACAACTGTTTTTTTATTCCAACCTTTTGATTCCTTGCCAAGGAGGCACTCACCAGGTCAACAGAAATTCAGTAAACTTGTAAATATTTTTAAATTTGACTTCTGATTTTCATTAAGCTTTACTCTTGGATGGGAAGACTCGCAACACACACCAACACAAAAACTGCTACTGCAAATGGGAAAAATGTGTGTGTGGATGATGAAGTTTCAGGCAAAATTACATCCTTCCTGTGTTCCTGATCTTATTAAGGTTGATTCCACACAGACTTGTCAACTGTGCACATGAAAGGAAAAAACTCTTTTCAATGGGTCACTTCCATGCTTCTTGACTGATTCCTCCATTTTCTCCCTCACAGTTCCTAGGCTGCCACCAAGCAGAAATCCCCCAAACCCCAACTTATTTTTTTTTTTGCATACAAGCTCACCAAGCCATGTTCTCTATTAAAATTACATTTTTTGCTTGAGAGTTCAATCACAGGGGAGTGAATACTCAGCTATTTTTGACCTAGCTTACAACTGAACACAAAAGAGATCTTAAAGAAAAACCATGTGAAGCGACCACAACACTTCTTCTCCAGCCTGCCCCTGCCATGAGTCTTTGCAGCTGCTAGAAACAATCAGTTGGAACTCACACCCCCATAAAATACCACCTTCTAAACCTATTTGCAGAAGGTGTCATTTTTCTGTGGTGTGAAGACGCATTTGATGACACAGGAGGATGAAAGGCTGATGAAAACAGGCAGCCACCAGAGAAGCCGCAACCTGAGCCGTGCTCCTGCGGTCACATCGTGCTTCCTGGAAACCTGCTGGGCTGAGCTCTAACAAGTGGCTCCCCTACTCCAGAAAACATCTTTAGCTGAAGGAAAACTGAGAACCATCAGGATTTCTCAGTCTGGACCTACTCTGTCTAGGCTTTACAGCACTTACAAAACAAGAATAAACAATAGTAACAACAACAGAACAAGCCCACGCCTGGATAACATCAGTCATAGGTAGATCTCCAAACGATGCCTGCAGACTCAGATTATGAGTAGATACTAAAAGCTTGGATTTTGAGCAATAAACATAAAAAAAAAAGCACCAGCCCTTCCTTCCTGAGTAAGTTTTCAAACCACTTGTATTATTTAAAATAGAAAGAGGAAGAGTTATACAAGAAAAAAGGCAATGGAAAGTGCTTTTCAGTGCTTCTCAGAGAGCACAGATAGGTTGGACAGGCTGGAGGGAGATAAAACATGGAAAAATAAGGAAATGTTCTATTAATAGCAGATATACTTGCAACTGAAAGGGTGAAATAGGAAGATTAAAAATATAAACATATTGAAATTAAAAATACAAATATAAATTGTCCAACCTGACCTGTACTCTACTGAATTGCAGCAAAGAAAAAAAATCCCAAACTTTGCCATCAGTTTTCTCCCCACTCAAGTCCAATTCTTTGCTGTGGTTTATAAAGCATTTTGCCACTTAGGGTGGAGGCAAAGAAATGTCACATTTCCAGTAGTTCTTAAACATGCAACCGTATTACAGACAAGTTTGAGAGGTTCAACCTCTTTCAAAATGATTGTGCACACACATGTGCTCCCTGAACTCTGCTTCAGCAGAAGGGAGCTGCTTTCTTGGAGAACACACACATCTTCAGATGTTACATTATTCAGTCTAAAATGGTTTCTTCTTCAGTCCTCCTGAAGCAGCTGGATTCAGAAGCAAGAACCCTCAACAGACAAAAGCCATTTAATGCACAATTCCTAAAGACAGAGTGGAAAATAAAAGGCAGAAAGAAATCCAGGTAGGACAGAAAATACCAGATGGTAAATAATAAAAAAAAAAAAAAAATCAAGGGAGGGAGTGAAAGCAGGAAAAGAGACAGGCACAGTGACAGTCCTGGAACTGGTGACATGGCCTGTCGCTCCCTTCAGAGACCACGTGCTCAGCCTTTTCCTCTCCTCCCCTGTTCTCTTACAATAAAAGAGATCTGTGTTTATCAGGTTTCTACAATCATTCCGAGAAAATTAGTTGCCCCTGCAGACTACTGCTTCATATTCAATCTCATTTCACTTCGAAGAGTTAAAAATAGCAGCTGGAGCAGTTCACATTTTGAAGACATGGAAAAAAAAAGTTGTAGCCCTACCCTGAGTGCAGTAATGGTGCAGACATTAGCAGAGCTTATTGGAGCTTTGCAAGCAGTGATCCTGTCAGTGAAATCAGCATAAACTTGCTTTATTATGAACCAAGCACAGAAACAGAGTTAGTATCATGAATTAAATTTCCACTTTTACTCAGAGTACCTTGATTTTCTGCATCTTAAAAGTTAATGGTTAACTCAGCTAATTTGTCCCTTGGCTTGCATTTGGACATAAAGCAGAGATGCTCCAGCAGTGAAAAACATGAACTACCTGAGTCTCATCCCTCCAGTGTTGCCATCTACTCACTCCCTTTTAGAGCCAAATTCTGACTCCAGTCTCTGCTTTCCTTCTTTCCCAGCACTGTGGTGTATTGCCTGTTATGACCACTCTGAGCAGCAGCTGGAGTCCCATTTCCTATGTGGAAGGAGAAGGATTTCTGCACTCCCAGCCCAGGCTGGGAACACATCCCTGCCTCAGCCCATAACCCTGCAGGTATGTTCCAGAGCAGCAAGGAAAGGAGACAAGCTTACAGACTACACTGCTCCACAGGAAGCAAGCAACAGTGCTCTGCCATCTGGTCCTTCATCACCTATTTTGACAACTCATGTTACACACTGACAGAGCTGACAGGTGAGAGGGAAGCTTCCATTCTCAGGATCCCAGCCACCAGGGCTTCCTTTCAGCACAGGGAAAATGGTTTTCCCTCCTGTCAGCTCAGTGAAACATAAAACATGTTCCCCAAACCAGCAGCAACCACGGTGGCTGTGAACAGCTGAGACTCTGTGAGGAGAAAGGAGCAGCAGGTCAAACTCTTCAGCATAGGAGTCACAACTGTAAAGCTCCCTCTAAATCCCTGTTGCTGGAAAACATCACCTGATGAGGAACAAAGGCCAAAGCAGTGAGCTCAGAAGAAACCATCTCTCACTTTCCCATAAAGACTTAGTTGCCATTCCCTGTATCAAAAATTATCTTTGCACTAAATGTAATTAACATCTGGGGGGGAAAAAAGCTAAATACATGATGAAACAGCTAAGACATCAACCAAAGCATTCTCCAACAGAATCCCATTAAATATTAACGACTGCTTTGATTATCCCAGAGAGGGTGGTTCTCTCTTTCTATCAGGTTGGGCTGCTGAAGTCATCTATCAGTAGAGCTGGCCAAGCCATCAGGTTTTCCCAAGCTTGCAGGAACTCCTCAACAGCCCTGTGCCTCCACAGGCCACATGCTTTGCTGCACACACACCACTGTGGTTGGCAGAGCTTGCAGGGACACCGCCAGTGAAGACTGCTTGGTGCTGAAAATCTGCTTTTAGATTTCACATTTTTAGGCCTCAACTGCTAGAAACTTCAGCACTCAATTGCTCCAACACACTGCAACCCATGGCATCAAAAAGAATTCAATTAATTTTTCCTGCGCTTTTCCTTTGTCTTTTAGTCAAATTGGAGGCTACTCATATTCAATAAACTCCCTGCCATTTGTCCACATGAACTGGACAATTTCATTAGAGCTTTCTGTTCATTATGAGAGTTTTATAGATTTCCTGACATGCCATAAAATGAACAAACCCACTCTCCTTGCCAAGCAAATGTAAATCATAAATGTACCATTTTTTCTTTGACAGAACAAGGGAGTTACAAATATTTTTCTCACTTCAAAAAAAGGTAAAAATTAAGCTAAATGAAAAAATAAAAAAGAAATCGGAATCACAACTAGTCCAAATGCATAAAATGTTTCTGCCATGTGTGACTGTGTAAAACTAAAAGGTACTTAAACAAACAGCTTGTCAGAAGAGAATAAAAACTACTCTTGAACCAGAAATGGCAAAAAGAGTCTGAGAGAACAGCACATCTGACGTGACAGTCTGAGGAGAGACAACAAAGCCGTGTGTAAATGTCAGACAAGGAGGAAAAATGTCTGTTGATTACTTGCCTTTCACACAGATACTACTTCAGTGTCTGCATGTATCTTCAAAACATATTTCATAATCCTGGCATCACAGTTCAGAGAGACTGCGAAGAAAGGAAAAACTACCCACAAAGCCGAGGTGGAAATCTTTTGGCAGAGATCCCAAAACATCTCAACCAGAAAAAAAATCTAACCATATTTGGAAAAAACCCCACAGAATTCACTCAAACTATATTTATATTGCCACTTTTTATTGTTAGGGAAGAGAGAGAGATGTGAAAAAACATGCTTTTGGAAACATATTAACATATGCAAAATGACATGATTACAAAAATATTTTTAAAGTAGTTAGAAAAACACTTAAAGCTAAGAACTCTTTGGACAAGTTGGCTATTATTTCACATTTTCTCTGAATAGTATATTTTATGACTTGTTTTCATGAGATTGTTGCAGTCTATTTTTACTTGCATGAAATCAGTATAAACCAGCATTGTAAAGAGGTAAATGTAGAATAGGCCAAAGAAATAGAAGGATAAAAAAACATGTATTCCAAGATCACTGTCACCTTTAGAAATGAAACTTGCAGTCCTCAAGCGCAGCAGATAAACAGATACTGAACTCCACTGGGAACTGAGAACGAGTCCCAGGCTTGCTATACAATGCTAAAACTACCAACTTTATAAAAGATAGAATACTCTGAATTAGATCTTGGGCTATCAGCCAGAACCAGGTGGTCATGCACTGTAAACAAAGTAAAAGGCAAGTCCCACTTACTTCGTTCAAACAGTCCAGTTTTTAAATCATTGGGTGGATAAAGAAAGTAAAGGAAGATTTGGTTTCCTCATACATCACTGGTAAATACAATGGTACACAGTTATGGAAAACTACTGTGCTTAAGCTTCAGGTATTCAGAATACAAAACAAAAATGCCTTCCCCTCAAAACAAACAAACAAAACCCCCCACTGCCAAAACAAAACAAACCCAACAAAAACAAACCAACCAACCAACCAAAGCCCACAGACCAACCAAGACAGTTTGGTTTTCCTAATAATGAACCCTTAATCCTTCACAATGGAGGCCATTCAGTTTTTACTTACTGCAAAAATTAAATCCTTTTTTTAAAAAGTCATAGTGTAAAAGCATACATTTATAATGAAAATTATACCATTAAAAATTAGGTATTTTAGGCCCTGCATTTAAATAAAGTCACTTAATTCTCCTTGTTATAAAATAAATCATCCTCCATGGATGACCTTGGAAGGCTCCAAGGAAGCTGCAGCTAATCCTGCCTACCCAGGGAGGCTCCTGGGGAAACACACAGGAGCCACTCAGCAGCTCAAGCTGTCAGATGTTCTTACCTGACAACTTCTGTCCCACTGGCTTTAAGGACTAGAACATCAAGGAAAAAAAGACTTCATGCAACAATTGCAGTGCCTGGTATTTTGTGCCACTAAAGCCTTCTCTTTTCTTTTTAATTAAATAAACTATGGAAAAAACAAATGTCATCCAAACATTGAAGAATTCAGGCTCCATCATATTTGGTCACCAGACTGGAAGAAATCCAGAGCACAAGCTTCAAAATGGAATAACTCTAACCACACAAGTAGATTCTAGCCATACCATACTAAATTTTTGGTCTTTGTCTGCATTTTTTTCTTTTTCATAAGTTGTTGGATATACTGCATCCAGTTGCTACATACTAGCAGAGTCAAAAATTGAAATTACATCATGCCAAGATTGTAGCTAAGTGTTATAAGGAATGAAAAATTTCAGATGTTCAGGTTGTAAAAAGGTTTGAGTTGTAAGTGCCATCCAAATTTCCTTTTCATACACTAGCTGTGAACTTCCCTGGCTCAAGTGTGTACCACAGCTCCTGCATCTTTGATAGGGTGTTATTCCATGTGTTAACCACTCTTTCTGTTGAGACAGAAAGATGGAAGGAAGGAAGGAAGGAAGGAAGGAAAGAAGGAAGGAAGGAAGGAAGGAAGGGAGGGAGGAAGGAAGGGAGGAAGGGAGGAAGGAAGGAAGGAAGGAAGGAAAGAAGGAAGGAAGGAAGGAAGGAAGGGAGGGAGGAAGGAAGGGAGGAAGGGAGGAAGGAAGGAAGGAAGGAAGGAAAGAAGGAAGGAAGGAAGGAAGGAAGGGAGGGAGGAAGGAAGGGAGGAAGGGAGGAAGGAAGGAAGGAAGGAAGGAAAGAAGGAAGGAAGGAAGGAAGGAAGGGAGGGAGGAAGGAAGGGAGGAAGGGAGGAAGGAAGGAAGGAAGGAAGGAAAGAAGGAAGGAAGGAAGGAAGGAAGGGAGGGAGGAAGGAAGGGAGGAAGGGAGGAAGGAAGGAAGGAAGGAAGGAAAGAAGGAAGGAAGGAAGGAAGGAAGGGAGGGAGGAAGGAAGGGAGGAAGGGAGGAAGGAAGGAAGGAAGGAAGGAAAGAAGGAAGGAAGGAAGGAAGGAAGGGAGGGAGGAAGGAAGGGAGGAAGGGAGGAAGGAAGGAAGGAAGGAAGGAAAGAAGGAAGGAAGGAAGGAAGGAAGGGAGGGAGGAAGGAAGGGAGGAAGGGAGGAAGGAAGGAAGGAAGGAAGGAAAGAAGGAAGGAAGGAAGGAAGGAAGGGAGGGAGGAAGGAAGGGAGGAAGGGAGGAAGGAAGGAAGGAAGGAAGGAAAGAAGGAAGGAAGGAAGGAAGGAAGGGAGGGAGGAAGGAAGGGAGGAAGGGAGGAAGGAAGGAAGGAAGGAAGGAAAGAAGGAAGGAAGGAAGGAAGGAAGGGAGGGAGGAAGGAAGGGAGGAAGGGAGGAAGGAAGGAAGGAAGGAAGGAAAGAAGGAAGGAAGGAAGGAAGGAAGGGAGGGAGGAAGGAAGGGAGGAAGGGAGGAAGGAAGGAAGGAAGGAAGGAAAGAAGGAAGGAAGGAAGGAAGGAAGGGAGGGAGGAAGGAAGGGAGGAAGGGAGGAAGGAAGGAAGGAAGGAAGGAAGGAAGTCCATTAGGAAGGAAGGAAGGAAGGAAGGAAGGAAGGAAGGAAGGAAGGAAGGAAGGAAGGAAGGAAGGAAGGAAGTCTATCATCTGCTCAGCTGTGTGGCAGCCTCACGAGATCAGTAAGGTTGAAATTAATATTTTTACTTCACTGACAACATCAGTTGGCTCCTGGAGCAAGCAAGAACTAATCTTCCTTCACACCAGTTGTAAGAGACACCATTTTTAGAGTATCATATAATAAAGAATATAATTTCTGCATGAAGTCTTTCCTTTCCTTTTAGTCTTTCTCTGTGTATCAAATTGAAGACGAGACAACTCAAGTTCTCCCCTTTTCAGAGTTCACATTTAAAACAGGAAAGACAACTCATAGTAGTTCAGAAAATCACCAGTGCTGAGATGATGGCACTGCACTTCACTACCCTCTTCAGCATCTCCCACACACTTTGGGGAATAGGGAATGGAGCCTTAGTGTTACTGAAATAAAGGCATGAGACAACATGTGAAGCCTAAGAGAGTCCTTCTCCCTTTTCAAATATATTCCATACAGCATGTGTTTGATGAATACTAATTAAGTACAGCAGAAGCATTTAATTTGAAATAATGATCTTCAAAGGCAAGATCTGACTCCCTGTTCTTCAAGCAGAGTAGACTCTGGTTAAGGTCAAGAGAAACACCATGGGGATCAGGTTGGACTACTGAATTTCAGCATAATCAATGCACTTCCCTTTCTGTGCATGACTGTATATACAGAATATGCTGATCACAGACACACACATATGTATGTGTAACTTATGTAATCACACATGTAGGGTTTGGGGGGGGGGTTTTGAGAAATGTTGTCATTATTGGCGAAGATGCTACTTACTTGCAGAAGTCCTACCAATGCAACAAAACTAAACCACACATTTGGATGGGAAAGTGGAAATCAGCAGGACATGAAGCACTGCCACCACCAGGGAATCCAACTTTCTCAGTAGCACGCTGTTCTGGAAGTCCATTAACTGGCATTTAGCAGATTTAAAACACAGTAGGGCATTCTAAAATCAAGAGGTAGTGCAGAGACATTATACACGAGAAGAGCCAGTACTGACCTGCCTGCTCTAGACACACATAGGTAGCACCAACCTCCACAACTGGGACAAAGCAACCAGATCTCTGCTTGCAGAGATATAATCAACACTGTAATTAGGGGGGAGAGAGAGACAGAGAGAGATTTGTTTGGGCAATACAGAGTCTACCACACCTATTAGAGATTAGTGACGCAGGTTTGATGACGTTTTTTTCATTTACCACTTTTCCGTAGCTAACCTTAAAAAAAAAAAAAGAAGCACCACAAAAGGTCAGGTAAACCATTAAACTTCAGGTAAGCCACTTCCACAGAGGTGGCACAGTTACAGCACAGCAGCACTTCACAGTCCCAAATGAAACAGGCCTTTCTGCCTCACATGTGAGTTACAGAAAATACCACCCATGAACGACGTCATAATGGTGGGAGCCCTTCTGTTTCTGTCTGCCTTGAGGATGGATTTGCAGTTGTAGTTGAGGTTTGTAATGTACAGACTCCTTGTTCATACCCTGTTGTTTAAACAATGGTCCAGTTCATGGAGATCATCACCTCCAAATCCCACAGCCACCAGCAATAACACCACCTCCTACACATCTCCTCAGGAATCACAGTGAAAACAACACTGCAAATGTGAGAGGCTTTAACAACACAAACCCCAACTTTTGCAACTTGAGAAATCACAAAAAAGTCATTTAAAAAATCCCTAATGATGCAGGTACATTGCTCCTTCTAGCTGACATACCTAAGCAACAAATTACTGCTCCAGGCGGTGGAGCACTGATCTTATCACTCCTGGCAATGTTCTTCAACCCTGTCACGTTCTGCACCCAACCTTCCTCTCCACTTCATTGTTCTCAAGTATTTTCCCCCACCACTTTATGTGAGCTGCCAGCTGTGCCAGTCCTCTCGTGAAGCAACCACAAGTACACCAACCTAAAAGCTAAAATAAGTCCCATTAAAAGCAGTAAGAATGCTTTGGGATAGTGCCCATGCACATTTTCACCACTGCAATACAGTAGGTGCTAGTTCCAGTAAACATTACATTTTCTACCCTCCTAAGACAGTGCTGAAAATGGGGGAAAAAATAAAAAAAAGAAGCAGTAACTGTTGGATTAGAGTTTATAAGAGAAAATGTATGCTGCAACACCAGACACCTGGGAGCTGGCAACTGAGCTGTGTTCAGATTAGTGAGCTACCTAATAGTGGTGTTTTGCTAAATTTAAAAAAAAAAAAAGGCTAGGATTTTTATTTAGTTGTTCCAGGCAAACATCAATTCAGATAATAACAATTTTTTCATGTATGTCCTATTAGAACACTAGAGACATTCCCTCCCTCCCAAAATTCTGTGCAAAGTTATTAATACACTTTCACCTAGCCCAGTAACAGATACAATTATTCAGAGTAAGCCCAGTCATTCATGGAGTGAAAAGTATAACACTACACAAGACATTTTTTGGGTAAAAAGCAGCTTACAGAGACACAGAACTTGTTTTCTTTTTCCTGAATCAGGAACAATGAGCTTGCTTACAAGATTATCTTTTTAGTTAGTAGACACAGGCACAATTGCAAATCTAAGTGGTAGAAAGTAAGCAATCTCTCCTATTAGCTCTTCCAAAATTATTTTATCTCCGTCTTCAGACTGAAGTTGTTCTCACTCTCAGCCTTCCAGAAGCTTGGACAACTGCAAAGTGCTCCACAGTTCATGACCCAGCCCACATATTTGAGGAATCACAAGGTATCCGAGGAGAGGGAAGAAGGCAACTCTTTTCCCTTATTAGAAAATTCAAGAAGTCATTTATTTCCCACCAGTTAGCACAAATTGTCAGCAGAAATGTTCCTGCTAGCAGAAATCCTGCTG